>NC_141689.1:2065032856-2065525544 GCF_964263255.1 Lissotriton vulgaris | reverse complement strand
GTTTAATCAGGGCCTGCAGAGTTTGGAAGATTTCCCTCGATTTGGGGGTTGAGTTAAGGATTTTGTTCGAGAAGTATTCTGTTTGGGCAGTTTTTATCTGCTCTTTGTAAGTTTTTATTTCTTCCCGATATCGGGTTTTGTCTTCCGTAGCGTAGGTCACACGCATTTTCTTTCTGCTTTCCGGCAGTGTCGCTTTTTATCTCTAAGGGCTTCCGTGTACCATGGGGCTGTTTTAAGGGAACGTTTAGCCGAGGACTTCTTGAGAGGGAGAATGGTCTCAAGAGAATGCAATCCAGTTTTCGTAATTCCTCGTTTGCCAGACAAGGGTCTTCATTGTTTAAGGGAGGGTTTTCCACTAGTTTACTTGTCCACTGGTCTACTTGTATCCGCGCCCACGATCTCGCGTATCTAATCGAGGGGGTGGTGGGAATGGGTTTCTCAGTGAACCAGGTGAAGGGCACCAAGGAGTGATCGGTCCATGGGAGGGGAAGAGGGGGGTCGGTCGAAAGTTCTGCGCAATTGCTGAACACAGGGTCCAACAGGTGTCCCTTTGTGTGGGTGGGAGTATTCACTCGTTGACTGAGTTGTAGTGCGGCCAGGTCGTCAGTTAAGGTAGTGGCCGTTACATCTGCTGGAGAGTCAAAGTGTAGATTAAGGTCGCCTATCACGACGAAATTAGCAGCAGTGCAGATACGGGGTGCTATCGTTGCTGGGAGACTGCTGTGAAAGAGTTTTGGAGGGCCGGGTGGGCGGTATATCAAGGTGCCCGAGAGACAGTGATTGGGGGAAAACTCCAGCGCGAAAGCTAAGTTTTCACAGTCTGGAATGTTTTCCGTTATGGGCCGGCAGCGATATTGATCTTTTACTATAATTGCAAGTCCTCCCCCTCTGCCATCTGGGCGATCTTGACGAGTGATTTGGTAGCCGGTAGGAAGGGCGGCAACCACATCGGGGTCAGAATCAGCCGTTAACCATGTTTCCGTGAGAAACAGTGCATCTGGTTTACGTTCTTCTAGTAAAAGGGATATTTCCAGCCTGTGTTTGGGGAGGGATCGGCAATTTAAGAGAAGCATACGGTATTCGTGGCGTGGGAGTTTTCTGTGCCTTGTGGGGAGGGGTGCAGTGCATTTTAGACAGTTGACAGGGAGGGGTGTGGTGTCAGGAGCATACCTTCGACAGTCATGTACCGTAGGTCTCAAATCATGGAGGGCAGCCGAGCTGTAGGCCAGGGTCTGGATTGCCTGGGTGGTAAGAGGTATGGCCCCTGGCCCAGACTCGGCGCGGACGAGCGCAGACGAGCTTGCCTTATGCGCGCCTTCGGCGCGCATTCGTCGCGCCCGCTGCGCTCGTCCGCTGCGCTTCCTGAAAAGGCACATTGTTATAGGCTGTAGTCAGGATGTGTACGCGGGGGGGTGTGGCCTGTCCGGTGGGCGTGGCCAAGGTCAATGGCGTCGAGAGTAAACAAACCCTCTCCGGTGGCAGCGTCTTGATCAGCTGTCCTCCCGGGGGTTTGTGCAGCGCGAGGTGCTCAGGAGGGGGATGAGTGCAGCGGAGGTGGGTTAAAAGCACAACAGTTTCAATATTAAAATTTCATCAGCGCTTCCGCTTCTACTCCCGGCTCAAGCCTCAGGAGGTTCCGTTTTTAATGCTAAACAGCGCTAGACTTCAGCGCGCCTTTATAGCATCAACGCGGGTGAGGGGGCGTGGCCTGTCCGGTGGGCGTGGCCAAGGTCAATGGCGTCGAGAGTAAACAAACCCTCTCCGGTGGCAGCGTCTTGATCAGCTGTCCTCCCGGGGGTTTGTGCAGCGCGAGGTGCTCAGGAGGGGGATGAGTGCAGCGGAGGTGGGTTAAAAGCACAACAGTTTCAATATTAAAATTTCATCAGCGCTTCCGCTTCTACTCCCGGCTCAAGCCTCAGGAGGTTCCGTTTTTAATGCTAAACAGCGCTAGACTTCAGCGCGCCTTTATAGCATCAACGCGGGTGAGGGAGCGTGGCCTGTCCGGTGGGCGTGGCCAAGGTCAATGGCGTCGAGAGTAAACAAACCCTCTCCGGTGGCAGCGTCTTGATCAGCTGTCCTCCCGGGGGTTTGTGCAGCGCGAGGTGCTCAGGAGGGGGATGAGTGCAGCGGAGGTGGGTTAAAAGCACAACAGTTTCAATATTAAAATTTCATCAGCGCTTCCGCTTCTACTCCCG
Organism: Lissotriton vulgaris; assembly: GCF_964263255.1. NCBI lineage: Eukaryota > Metazoa > Chordata > Amphibia > Caudata > Salamandridae > Lissotriton > Lissotriton vulgaris. The sequence continues at coordinate 2,065,523,349 of NC_141689.1, read as the reverse complement.
GCTCAAGCCTCAGGAGGTTCCGTTTTTAATGCTAAACAGCGCTAGACTTCAGCGCGCCTTTATAGCATCAACGCGGGTGAGGGGGCGTGGCCTGTCCGGTGGGCGTGGCCAAGGTCAATGGCGTCGAGAGTAAACAAACCCTCTCCGGTGGCAGCGTCTTGATCAGCTGTCCTCCCGGGGGTTTGTGCAGCGCGAGGTGCTCAGGAGGGGGATGAGTGCAGCGGAGGTGGGTTAAAAGCACAACAGTTTCAATATTAAAATTTCATCAGCGCTTCCGCTTCTACTCCCGGCTCAAGCCTCAGGAGGTTCCGTTTTTAATGCTAAACAGCGCTAGACTTCAGCGCGCCTTTATAGCATCAACGCGGGTGAGGGGGCGTGGCCTGTCCGGTGGGCGTGGCCAAGGTCAATGGCGTCGAGAGTAAACAAACCCTCTCCGGTGGCAGCGTCTTGATCAGCTGTCCTCCCGGGGGTTTGTGCAGCGCGAGGTGCTCAGGAGGGGGATGAGTGCAGCGGAGGTGGGTTAAAAGCACAACAGTTTCAATATTAAAATTTCATCAGCGCTTCCGCTTCTACTCCCGGCTCAAGCCTCAGGAGGTTCCGTTTTTAATGCTAAACAGCGCTAGACTTCAGCGCGCCTTTATAGCATCAACGCGGGTGAGGGGGCGTGGCCTGTCCGGTGGGCGTGGCCAAGGTCAATGGCGTCGAGAGTAAACAAACCCTCTCCGGTGGCAGCGTCTTGATCAGCTGTCCTCCCGGGGGTTTGTGCAGCGCGAGGTGCTCAGGAGGGGGATGAGTGCAGCGGAGGTGGGTTAAAAGCACAACAGTTTCAATATTAAAATTTCATCAGCGCTTCCGCTTCTACTCCCGGCTCAAGCCTCAGGAGGTTCCGTTTTTAATGGTTTGTGCTCATTTTCTGGGTTACAATGGGCTCCTGCATCACCTTTTCTTTGATTATTTAACAAATGAGAGACCATTTCTTGACACACTGTAATCACCGAATGGATCCTGAAGGTACAGAGCTAATGATGCATCTTTATAAAGCAGGTAGGAAACCAATGATAAACTCGGTATATCAAGTTGTTTCTCAGCATGTAACTGATGACAATGTGCTACTGGTGTCAAATTCGAGTCAGCAACTGGAGACTAATGTTCATGTCTCAGAGATACAGAGGGCACTGGAGATTTTGAACAGAGCAGTCAACTTGAATCTGAAATAATTCAAGTCTATCTGTCTTTTATACTATATGCTAGAAATATTTTCTAAATGGGGTGCCAATGCTTCCGGGGATAAAACTACATGCCCAAAATGTAGGCAGCATTCAGTAGACATGGGACATATGTTTGCGGCATGCAATGCACTAAAACATTTTTAGACGGAGGTAACTAAGTTAACGTCTTATTGCCCCAGCCTTCATGTGTCATTATCCCCTAAAGCGACTTTGATGGGTGTTAAATCTGAATGGAGGTATCAATTGTCTATTGTCAATAATTATAGTTTGTGCCCTGTTATGTGTGGCCTGGGTATCGATATCTGGTGCCCCTTCTAAAGCAACTGAATGGTGGTCTCTTCTGCGACTAATATAAGAGTATTAGCGGGTCCTGACCAAAGTGAGAGGCCCTTCATCATTCAGGAAATTTGGTAAAATCTTGGTGGATTTGAGCTGGGATTTGTCACATTATAAAACTGATTGATATTTTTTCCTTTATATGCTCGTCAGGGATGGCCCCAGCATGTATGTATGTGTGTAGGAATATCCTGCCCACTAATTTTTTTGAAGTTCTCTTTTTTTTGTTGATTATGGTTAACACTCTCACCACAATGATTTCAACAATGATTTCTTCTTCTTTCTTAATGCATATTTGGTTTAATAAGTGTTATGCATTGAACATTTTTGAGATGAAATAATAAAAAAAATGTTAAAAGGAGTTTCATTCATAACAGAGTTTATGTAATTACTGTTTGTAGTTGATATCACTAGATATGATAAAGAAATGTTCATACATTACTAATTGCTTATGAAAATCTTAAATATTTTAGTTAAATGACCATATCCTGTACCATAATGAATATTTGTACACCTCTAATATATGCCTTAAAAGCATTCCAATGATTTACAATTGACATAACATAAATAAAATACCCAACCTGGGGCTCATTGAAGCTATGTATCTCACAATAATGGACTCCGCCTCTACAATCTTTGCTGGCATCCTGGTTTATAACCCTCCCTCCGCTTCTTCCACATCCCTCAGCACCCTGCTACACTCAATTGCAGATTTTTCCCTTAAACACTCATATTTTACAGTGTTGGGAGATTTCAATCTCCACGTTGACAATCCCGCCTGCACCCAAGCCTCATCTCTGCTCGAAACTTTACAGGGCTTGACCCTGTCTCAGCTTATAGAGGGTCCGACCCATAAAGCAGGTCATACACTTGATCTTATTTTTTCGAACCACCCTGGCATCTCCTCTCTCCCCTCCGTACACCTCACGTGGACAGACCACTTCCTCCTCCCTTTTGAATTCAACTTCCCCTCCCTGCCCCCCCCCTACTCCATGAACAGAGAAATAGGACGCAAATGGTCCAAAGTTACCAGTGAGGCCATTAAGACCTGTTTGGACTATCATTTTAATCCATTGGAAGACCTGGACAAGGAAACAGCGAGATTTAATTCTGCCCTCTCTTCTGCATTAGATAGTATTTCCCCCCTGGTCCCTTTGACTTCCTTCAGATCTCGCCCATCTGCTCCCTGGTTCTCCTCCACACTGAGAGAGGAAAAGAGCAGATGCAAACAGTTGGAACGAAAATGGCGCAAGTCCTACGACCCTATCAGCAAATCAGCCTATAAAACGGCATTAAATAAATTTCAAAAACTTAAGAGGTCCACAATGAGAGCTTACTTTTCTAAACTTATCCAACAGGCGGAGAATTCCTCAAAAACCCTCTTCACTATCGTTAAGGATTTTGTGAATCCGCCTGCCCTGAAAGCCCAATCTACTCCCACACAGGGTCTCTGCAACGGACTATCCGATTTTTTCCAGGAAAAAATCATCAAACTATCGTCTTCCTTTGAGCCCGTACCTTCCAGCCCTCAGCTGGGTCCATCAGACACCCAGCTCTGCTCTTTTAATTCCTTTGCTGAGCTGACCTCAGACTCAGCCCTGTCACTTTTAAACCAGGTGAAGACTGGATCTCCTTTGGACCCAGTTCCGGCGAAAGTGATGGTCAATCTAGCCCCTGTTTTAATCAACCCTCTCCTCGCTATATGGAACTCTTCTTTGAATCATGGCCATTTCCCTTCAGTTTGGAAACAAGCCAGGCTGCTTCCTATTCTAAAGAAACCAGATGCAGATCCTTCCCAATTTAGCAATTACCGTCCCATCTCCCTTCTATCTAAACCTGCCAAAATTCTGGAGAAAGTGGTCCAGAAACAACTGGCCCTTTATCTAGAAACTAACCGACTGCTGCATGATTCACAGTCCGGTTTTAGAACGGGATACAGTACTGAGACTGCTTTGCTAGAGGTATCGGAGACGATTAGGGAATCGGTGGACAGAGGTGAGGAGGCCATGCTAGTCCTCCTGGACCTGTCCGCCGCATTCGATACTGTGTCTCATGATATCCTGGTGACTAGGTTGCAGCAGTTGGGGATCGGAGGCACAGCCCTGGCCTGGATCAAATCATTTCTCACAGGGAGATCTCAAAGGGTACTTCTCCGTCCTTTTGAGTCAGAAGACAAACCCCTTCTTTGCGGGGTGCCTCAGGGCTCTGCCTTGAGCCCTCTTTTGTTTAACGCGTATGTGGGCCCTCTTGCCAGGGTAGTCGAATCGTGGGGAGTCAGGGTGGTCTCTTATGCTGATGATACCCAGCTCATTTTTTCTTTCAGAGACCATTCTGACTCGCATTTTTCCAATTTTCGAAACTGCCTTGGCAACATCTGCACCTGGATGGCTTCCAATCATCTGGCCCTTAATACAGACAAAACCGAGGTGCTTTTCTTTAGTCAGAAACCAGCCCCCCCAGCCAACCTGTGGTGGCCTACGGTGCTGAACTCCCCTCCCAATCCAGTAGAGTCAGCCCGTAATCTCGGCTTCCGTTTCGATAACACCTTGTCCTGCAAAGCCCAGGTTAACAAAGTCACCGCAGCTTGCTTTGGCAAATTGCGCATGATTAGGAAGATCTTCCCTTACCTTCCCCAGACTTCCCGTAAAACAATTGTCCATGCTCTCATTACGGCACATCTGGACTATGCCAACAGCCTATATGCCGGAGCCCCCCTCTATCTCATTGACCGATTACAAATCGTTCAAAATGCGGCTGCCAGGCTTATTGGAAACATCCCTGCCCGCAACTCAGTCAAAGCATATCGGAAAGATTTACACTGGCTCCCTATCGCTCGTAGAGTTCAGTTTAAAATCCTTACTCTTGCCTTTCGAGCCATTCACGGAATTGGCCCATCCTACCTGAGCCAAAGACTCAAACTATCGAAGTCTGATAGAAACCTAAGGTCCAATAACCTACGTCTACTGGTTGTTCCCAGATTCAGGCTAGCCCGGAGCGGTGGCAGAACGTTCGGTGTGACGGCGGCTAAATTCTGGAACGACCTCCCTCTGGACCTTAGGTTTATCGAGTCTGAGCAGATCTTCAGACGCAAATTAAAAACTTGGCTGTTCACCCAACCTTGAGTAGGAGGGCTTCTGCTACACTGGGCTGGAGGGTAGGACCCGGGATGCCTCCTCTGGTGATATTCTTGCTCTCTCAGCTCCGGGACACCCCCGACGGGGGTAGCTGCGCGCTTTATAAGCTTCTTAAATAAATAATAAATAAAATGTATAATCTTTTGGATTATAAGCAAAATAGTCATGTATTGCAGACAAAAGTTTGGTTTTTTCATTAAGGCCAACATTTGTGTTCATATGCCACCTACACTGAGATTGGTGTGTGAGGTTGCGTTGCAAAACACAAGAAATTAGCTCAAGATCAGAAATATCAATATTATGAATAATAGGGTCAGAAATGAATTGAAGTAATTGCTGGGATACTAAGAAATAATCTTTTCAAGATTAGAATTATGAGGGTTAGAGAAAAAATAACATTTGTATCTTTTGGTTGGGGTAGGCACCAAATATCTACCATTTTAGTATTTAAAAAAAAAAGATTTGAGTGAAAAAAGCTTTGGGAGGATGATATTCTATCTAACAAAGGATTAAAATGACCTTCAATAATAAGTGGACCATTACCTAATTTAAGCACTTCAGATGTAAAGAGAGACCAAAAACTAGGGTCATTACTTGTTGGACCATAAACATTATTCAAGTGTTAAACAGTATTACTAAATTAAATTTTAACTCTAAGGTAACGACCAAAAGAACATTTGTTTCGTTTTTGGAGCTGTAACGTTTTTACAAAGAGTTGACTAGAGGAAAAGGGACAACAATGCCAACTAATTTTTTATTCATTCAAGCTAAAACTGTGCATTCTATATGAGTGTCCTGGAGTAAGCAAATATCAATTGTATTTCTAGCCAAGTAATCTAACACTTTAATACATTTCACTGGGTGCTGTAACCCTTTAACATTTAAAGAAACAATTTGAATTCTATTAACAATATCCATTTTCTTAAAATAAAAAGAACATAAAGAAATAAGAAAAAGAAAAAAGAAAAAAAAAAAAGAACCACGAGGGGCAAGATGGCGGCCGCTTCAGTGGCCGTTGCAGTACAGCGATGAGGACGCGGTCTCTCGTACAACCCGGGATCCAAGCAATGCACATGGGGGTTTGAATGCCTTAACGTAAAATTCGCGTATAGCGGACTTGAACATTATCGACAAAATAGCGGAAACATTACCGGTTTCCAGAGGGAGATGCTGGTTTTGACCTACATCGGAGCTATGAGGCTGTTGCAGAGGGCGGTCCGGCAAGCTCTGAAGTCTTTCACCTCCACCCTCACCCGCTACGCTGCTGCAGGAAGGCGGAGTCAGCTGCAGAGGCGAAGTCGATCACCGAGCTCTGAGGAAAGCAGCAGGAGCAAGGAGTGTCAGAGCCGGCAGCTGAGCCAGAGCCGAACGCAGCGATCGAGGTGGGGCCGCAGAAGGAGAGAGAAGTGGAGCGGAGCGGTATAGGAGATTATTGCCGGGTGAGTCAATTTGTGAGACATTGCAGGCAGAAAGCGCCGTCTGGAATGGCACCAAAATTGAATCAGGGCTCAAAAACCTCGCATAGAAAGAAAATGCAGAAGGAGGAAGCCGGTAATGCAACCCCGGATGCCTCATGTTGTGACGAAAACTCTATGCCTGATATACAACAGAAAAAAAGCAACAAGGAGCCCCTAAGAACCGGTTGGCGACAGCATCAGTTTTGGACCTACTGGTAAACGCGGGTAAGGAGAAGGGGGTTAAAGACACAGGCGAAAGTAAAACTCCTGATATAACTAATGAGATGAGTCAACCCTGTATCCCTCCCCCGATTCATATACTGGAAACGTTAAATGAGGCTGAGACAGAGGCAGAGGGGGTAAATCCAGCTCACACACTTTAAAAAAAAAAAGGATAATGATGCTGTAAACTTGAAAGCAACCGATACTCTATTGGCCCAGGAGCAGGATATAAACACTCAGCTCCTTCAGGTAAATCTTACTGGGGAGAATGCCATTAATACAGAGGGAGAATCAATTGACCCCTTAAACCTCCCAGCAGCAGCAAAAGAGGAAGCTATACCAAATGGGGCTATAGGAGGAATCGGAGGCGACAAAGAAAATGACCCTAGTGAGGCATTCTTTTCAGTTTCAGATGGGGGTGAGTGGTCCGATGACGAAGAGGAACGTAGCTCATGTGTGGAGACGGATACCGGTTTGGAGGATAACGTCCCGACTACAGCTATGAAGGCAAAAAAAGCTGATTGGGGTCAAGAGATGGAGCAACAGGAGCTAACTTGGGATCATACCTCCGCTCAGCCCCTATTAGGTAGCCCTTTGTTGGAACAAGCTCAAATGTCACTACTTGAGACAATTCATCAGGAGATATTAGCACATCGCGAGGAAACACGCCAAGACAGCCGAAAATCACAGGCTGCAATGAGGAAAATGCAGGGGGTAGTAAGAAAGCTCTCTAAGGCCTGTGCCACCACCGGGGACAGAGTGTCAAATCTAGAAGAGAGGGTGGTCGCAACAGAGACTGCCACGGGGGGGGGGGATCGCCATGATCCTGCTCAATGCGGAGAAGGCTTTTGACCGTGTGGTCTGGAGCTATCTCTGGAACATTCTGATAGGAAGAGGCTTCGGCCAAAAAATTATTGGAGCATTGAAAGCAATGTATCTTGATCCTGTGGCCAGAGTCACGGTTATGGGTGAGAAATCTGATACCTTCCATATAAAAAGAGGAACACGGCAGGGATGCCCATGTTCCCCAATTCTTTTCTCCCTATACATTGACCCACTCATTCAGGCAATTTTAGGTTGCCCCAGGTTAAAACCAGTGATAATCAATGGGTTCGAAAATAAAATATTAGCTTACGCAGACGATCTGGCTGTATTTACTAATGATCCCCAGCAGGCAATGACAACTTTGGTCGATCTGACAAAACAATTGGGTACTAATTCAGGTTATCTACTAAACGAAGCAAAGACCCAGATAATTTGCACAAGGAATATAGTAAAGACAGATTCCAGATATGTGGAAGCAGCAGTATACCTGGAGGTAACAATTAACGCTGCAGTAGAGAAAATAGTGGAATGAAACTATTTACCACTTATAAAATCAATAGAGACTGACCTGAGAAGATGGGATGGCCTGCACCTTTCATTGATTGGAAGGATAAATGCAGTCAAGATGACAATGTTTCCAAAGTTGTTATATCTTTTTAGGGCCATACCACTATTTATTGAGGAAAAAATAATGTCGAAACTTGAATCTGTATTTATTAAATTCATTTGGCAATTTGGCAAAATAAGGCGGTGAACAAACCTTCACTCTCTCCCCGGGATGGGGGGGTTGGATCTCCCTAATCTAAGGCTATACCATTGGACCTGTCTTTTAACAAAAATGACGATACTTTTCCAATCAGATGTTCATATCAACAATGCCAGATCGGAAGTATATCAACCCCCCTCTATTTTTGAATCATTGCTGGGAAGAAATGCGATGGGTATTTTGTTATGCGAAGTAGATCACAGATTTTATAAAAAAGCGAGATACAAAATCATAGATATCGTTTGGAGGGTATGGAAGGCTAGTAGAAAACTGTGTAATATCCCTAAAACTAATGCAAATATTCATATTTATAGGCTTAGCTTCTTTTCAAGATTAGGGATAGAAAGGACCTTAAAAATCTGGAGGAAGCTGGGCATTAAGGCATTACGGGATTTAATGGATGGGTATGGGATTATAAGATTTGAGGCTTTGCAAAAGAGTTATGGAATTCCAGACAATCATTGGTTTGCTTATACCCAGGTTGATCGCTCCCTGAAGGCTATTAAACCAAAACCGCCTTCCCCTGGAAATAGTTCCCTCCTGGATGCATTGACTAACGGATGCAATAAAATTAAGCCCATCTACAACATCCTTCTTGCAGAGATTCACGATGATGTTGATAAGACGGAGGTTGCATGGTCCAATAATCTTGGAAACCCAAATGTAGACGTTGACTTGGCTCTAGCACTGAACAAAAGAATATTTAGATCCACAAACTTAAGAGCTCAACATTATAAAACGGTGTTCAACTTATACTATACCCCGGCAAAATTATTTACATGGAGGGCTAGAGTGGATGACAAATGCCCAAGATGTGGGGGGGCACAAGCAGACCTACTGCATATGTTTTTTTCCTGCAGACTCCTGACCCCAGTGAAGAAAGAGATCGAAAAATTATGTTAGGGGCTGCTAGGTCACAAGATCGATCTATCCCCTACCCTGATGATCTTCGGCACAGACTCTAATCTAAAATTGAACAAGGAAGAAGAAGCCCTAGTTTTTATTTCTATAGCCGTCCTTAGGATCTTGATATCTGCGGGGTGGAAGAATACTGTTGCACCATCCTTCATAATGTGGTTATCCAGGTTCCTTGGAATACACAATATTGAGACCAGCCTTTATGAGTATAAGGGGGGGAAAGTACGGGACTTTGGAAGAAGGTTCTGGGCCCCGGTAACTAATTGGAGGGAGGCTTTTGCAACAGATGTATGAATTGCTATTTTGTATATTTTGTTGATGTATATATTGGAAATAGGCTTATTTTTATTGTATACTGATGGTTTTATGCGAGTTCTCTCTATTAGCGGTCTTAAGTATTTATTTAATGAATGGGTGGATCAAGCATCTATTTAATGTATTTAATGAACCTGTGAAATAATTGTTATGTCTATGTCCAGATTGATTGATCTAAATAGGTATTTTAACTTTTGTGATGTATTCTGTCTTCAAATAAAAATAAAAATAAAATAAAATTAAAATTAAAAAAAAAAGAAATAAGAAAAAAGAAATTTGTGAGAGTAAAAAGTAGCTCTTAGGATTAAATGAAAAGAGAAAAAGGAGAAATAAAGACAAACATAGAAAAGACGGCATAGAAACATAAATAATATTTCTGAATCACGCACATGCATGTGCAAGAATGACAAAAAAAAATCATGTACAAAGGCTAGCTACAATTAAGAGTTAGAACAAAAGATTCAAGTATCAGTCTTATTCATATCTATCGAGAGCAGAGAATTCTGGTTCAGAAAGGCATGAAGATCATTAGGGCAGTGAAAGGATTTGGATTTTTTTTTTCATATTCTCATAGTGGACGGGTCAAAAAGACCAGATTTAAAACCAGAGCTTCTTAGTTGACGTCGAAGTTCTACAAACTCTTTGGATATCTTAACAGTTTCCTTGGCAAAGTCTTGATGGATAAAAAAATTGTTATTGTTGACAGTTAAAGAGGGGATCTCTCTTGCCGCTTTCTGAATCATGACTAAATGATGATGACACATTACTTTGAATTTCTAATTTTTCCGTGAACTTAAACTCCAATAAACCAGGTAACCAGTTCTCCAAATACCTTCTGCAGTCATTGCCTTCAACATCTACTGGCAAGTGAAAGATACACAAGCTGCATTGCCGTCTGCAACTTTCTACATCTAGTAAAAGAGTAGTCATTGGAATCATTTTTGCTGCAATGGCCATAAGACTGTCAGTTTTGGTTTTGTTATCCTGAATTTTAATTGTCGGAGACTTTAATAAAGAAACTTGCAATATCTTTACGGATATGTTTGATCTCTGATGCACTGTTTTTTGTATTAGCAGAAACTGGTTGTAATTCTTCAAATGAAATGGATAACTAAGGTTCATTAGTGTCATCAAGTTTTTGACATTACTGAAGAAGGGTATTTGTTTGTTTACATTTGTTATAAATAACATAGATATTTTAACGATCCATAGTAGGAAAAAGTACTGCAATATAGAGAAGCAAACATAAAATAAGTGATGAAGAAACAGATAAATGAAAGTCACCACAAAAGCAGGCTGTGAAGCAGCTAAAACCAACTTTGGTTGTGGTCCAGTACTGAGTCTTGTCCTTTCCTTAAAGTATCTCTGCTGTCCTGAAAGGAACCGTAGCAGAATGCAGAGAAACCGAGGAGAGGCACAGGAAGCAGCACAACATAAAAATCACTTGAATCGCTGCAAAAAAGGTATCCTTATGCAGCGCTGGCAGTAGGCAGATGATATATGCCCAAAAATAAAAGTAAAGCTAGCCTTGGAGTAAAGCAAAATCATTGATTGTCAGGAAATTGGAAGTGCACTAACGGGGAGTTGCCTTCATGCTTTGCGCGCTCCCATGAATCCAGGAAATTTTAAAAGTTTGCTTATGCTTTTGTGTTACATTGAGCAAAGCCGGACTGGTCGTATCAGGCATCGGGCATTTACCCGGCAGCTGGAAGGGTGACGGGTGCTTTTGTTACTGGGGGCCAGTTCTGTAGCAGTGCAGCAGTTTTCAAAGCACTACTGTGTTCCTTGTATATCCAACAGTTTTCAATCAACAATTAAAGTTCCAAGATAACTCTGGTGATTATATGCCAATTAGAACTTTGTCTAGGGGTAGCTTCTACTCATCTAAGGTAGCGCAGAGGGTTAGTATGTTTACCGTAAAGAGTGTGTACTATGCAGATCACAGAACAGTATTTTATGTGCATAGTTCAGTGGGTTTCTGCTTTTGTCACAGGCATCCTTTTGTTACTGTGCAGTTCATAAGTTAGAATTGTAATCTAGGTTAGAAAGGTATGCTTTCTCCCAGTCTTTCATTATACTTATTTTGCTAAAAATGATTTGTTTAGGTAGAAACAAATTCATATTTGTAAAGCTAACCATAACCACTGTGTTATGTTCTGAATCCTGAGTTTATGCTTTCACAGATATGTGAATCCTACACCTTGTAGTCCCCTTTGTTTTATGTAACATTTTCTATACACTGAATTACACACATTTGGTTCATTGTCTCTGTATGTGAGATGTAAAATGCTCCAACACCCTACACTTGTATGAGAGACGGTATAAAACAAATGAAATACATGTGAGAGGGGTGCTATGGAGAGATTATGCACCAAGAACAATTGATGGACAGAATGCAGAACAATGTCATATATTCACCCCAGTAAAGAGATCTGGGCCTAAATCCATCGGTTTTTTTCTCCCCATGCCATTCCAGTTTGGACCAAGCCATATGCAAATCAATCTTGACCCTGAACCCAATGGGAAAAGTCCAGCCCAAACTGCCAGGCCAGGTCCTCCCTGGACTGGAAACAAGCATCCTAGGACCAGTTTTGGGGTTTCACCCCTCATCAGCCAGGATAGCTTGACTACATTGGCATGGAGAGTACTGGACCGCATATGGGCATACCCGTGCCACTTGGGGTAGCAAATGCAAAAAGAACAATTGATGAACAGAATGCAAAACAATGTCATACATTCAACCCAGCATAGAGATCTGGGCCTAACTACATTGTTTGTTTTCTCCCCATGCCAATCCAGTTAGGACCCAGCCATATGCAAATCAGTCTTGACCCTGCACCTGATGGGAACAGTCCAGCCCAAACTGCCAGGACATGTCCTCCTTGGACTGGAAACAAGAATCCTAGCACCGTTTTCGGGGTTTCACCACACATCGGCCAGCAGAGCTTGGCTCCGGTGGCAAGGAGAGCAATGGACCCACATATGGGCATACCCGTCCAACTCGGGGTGACAAATGCAAAAAGAACACTTGATAGACAGAATACAGAACAATGTTATACATTCACCCCAGTACAGAGATCTGGGCCTAAATCTATAGTTTTTTTCTCCCCATGCCATTCCAGTTTGGAGAGTCTAGAGGCACTGTTGTAAGGTTAAAGTGAGGGAATATTTGAAGAGACCCAATAAAGATTGTGGTATCCTGGTGCATCATTTACTATGCTTTAATGTTTAATTTTAGTCATGTTTTCCTACATTTTCTTGGAGGGAGAACACCCCGGCATCACTTGTAAGGGTCTGGCTCCCTCGCTGCGCTTGCTCGCTATCCACCATATGGTGACTATTCTGACAAACTTTCCTAGGGCTGCTTTGGGTTCTCTGACTGGCCCTGCATTTAGGTATGGATAAATGTGCGCAGTGCACATTGTACAATAATAAATAGGAGCTCCTATTGGAACCATTCATGCAATTCTTCTGAGCTATGCTATCTGCAAGGCCGAAGATAACTCAGGGAGCTTTTAAGTTAGTGTATGTGCGCTAAATAGTGGGATTTGTTGATAAACGTAGGCCTGGCTCCATTCTGCACCTGCGAGTAGCCGCTATGCCCTCACGGAATGGCACAAAGGGGTATTTGTGCCGTTTTGCTAATGTTTCCTATTTAATTTTGCAAAGCTGTGAAATATATTGAAAAGAAGACGAGGAGGCTTGAGAATTGCTAATACAGTCCCTTTTCCCTTCAAAATATTGAATAAAAACAGCTCTCGATCTTAGCACCTTTCCTCTTGAACTCATTCCAACAGAACAAACAGCAACTAACAGAATGCGCTATGAATAACAAAACCCCTTTGGAGAGCTAATGAGATTACAAGGTCTGTATTCTGGGTCCGGGGCACCGTGAATGCCCCTGATAAGATATGTATGTATTGGGAAGCATTAGTTACAACCACTCAACAACCCCGAATGTGTACAGACGCTTCTATTACACACCTGAAAGGGCTGCTAAAAGCTTCTGAGCACAGCGATTTACCCAAAGATGTAATCAGAAGGATCATGTAATTGCTAAATGTCAAGTACATAAAGTTAGACACACTGTGTTACGTGATGAAAATCATTTATTAACTGTATGAGATAGCTTGTGTCTGGGAATGCTGCGGATTACAGACTCTGAGTGCTGCAGACGGGAGGCTTAGCTGCTGAGAAGAATACTGATAAACGAAGAGGAGCTAGAAACAGGGAATATTCTGGTGAGTTTGCCGGCTTCTCTTACTCACCGTCCGTTCTTGTACAAAAGGATACAATTGAATTTAAGGGGGACCAGCAACTTATGGCAAAGTTTGACAACTATTTGATTGAGACTACAAAGCCTTAAGACGCTCTCAGGGAACGAATAGTGCTTCGTTGCATTCCAGAGCGGCTGAGAAATAATGCGAGAATTAGGAACGATTATAAAATGGATTAAATAAAGATAAAACCCGTCCCACAATCTTCTAATAACATGTTTTCGGTTTTAGATTGTGATGTCATTTTGCTTTTACCTCAATAACTACATGTTTTTTTCACAAAATGATTTAAACGAGGGTGTGTAAGTTGTTACAAGAGATGGAATGCATGCACGCAAATTCAAAAGCAATAAATAAATATCAATCAATTTCACCTGGAGAGTGAGTTTCATTCCATTCCTTCGTCATCGTGTGAGGGCCTAGAGAGGCGTAGCTAGAGCTTCTGGTGCCTGGGGCTATGCCTCAGATTGCCGCCCATGGCTGATAGCGGGGGTGCTGTGGAAAAAGGATGGTGAGCACTTGAAAGAGGTCCGAGAGACAAGTAGTATCGCCACTAATAGTTGTTACCTCGATCATGCAAGTTACATGCATATACAGGACATGGTCCAAGGCTACACAGTTGAATACACCGGTAGTACAAAGGAGAGCACATAGATGGCATGATCTATCTGGGGACTCAGAAAAACCGCATGTGACATCCATCAGAGAGTGTGAAAGATTGCCTGGTAATCCCCTCAGCACAATGTAAACATGCACATACATGATACTATTCAGGGATCCATCATCTACAGCTGACATTAAATGACCAAACATGGTCCCCCCATTGAAGCAATGTGGACGTGCACAAACGTGATGTGCTCTGGGGACCCAACACCAACTTAACAGTGTCGAAGCCTGTGATTCTTTATCTTTCAAAAACAGCAAATGAATTATTCTCAGACGATGACTCACTGTGTGCCCATAAAACTAAATTCAGGACAAAGGGGTCAGTCAGCTCCATAACCTTGCCAACACAGACCAGCTACAAAGCCCACTCTGGTGGCCCAAAGGCAACAACCACGGTTTGCGCCCTGTCATTACTTCTAAGTAGCAGCAACCAACTCCCTGGGAATGAAAAGATATGTGCTCTTGGTACCCATAGCCAGCTTGTAATAGTCCATCTCACCTTCAGAGCAGCCTCAGCACACACACAGTGCACAGCCTCCCAAGGGGACCCAAAGCTAAAATACAGGGAGGGACAACACATTATCATCATAATTCTTAAACACAGCTCTAGGGGCCATGGGAACATGTTCAACCCTATCCAAGGCCTGGGACAAACTGACCCACGCACCGCCGCACTCCTTGAACAATCAGAATAAACAAGAAACATTACATTTTTGTGCAATTTTGTTTTCACATTACTTTCATGGTAACGAGCAGTGTTAGAAGTCCACAAAAACAGTAAAATCATAATAATGTGTCAAGTGCGGAATGGCAGTTGACACACACTGGCTTATCCCAAGTGAGGTGTTTACTGGTTGTGGGAAATAAACCAAACTCAAAGCTTTTCACTTGGAAATGAGGAATAACGTGCAGAATCAGTATTTAACTCACCAAATTTAGCATGTTTTCTATTTCTCAAAGGCCTTATCCGCCGAATACATTTCCGCAAGTTTGACCTGCCAAAAACCGTCACGGGAAAACAGCAGAGATCTAATATGTATCTCACAGATTAAAATCCCAGTCCTGTCAGGAACTTTTGCGTGCATAGATTTTGGTAAAAGCTCAAAATCAGGGCCTAACCTTCTGAATTACTGATACTAAGGGGCTGAGAACATGTCCCTGCCATGGTTTGGCTCACTCCTGGCCACTACAGGCGCAGCTTCCTGGCCTGGATTTTTCTGTAATACCCTAATGCAGTCTGGGATTTGTAGTGATGTTATGCTTCCATTGAACTACTTAGACAAGGACACCTGACACCAGAAATTTGTAGGTTTAAAGTAATGACCTGGACGAAGGATGTCACCCTAGAAGAGCTCGTCGTATGAGCGTGTTCTTGGGTTTATAAGCATATGGGAACAAGAAAATCATTCATCTTTTAAAATATAGTTGGATGGATGCTCTTTTCCACCCCTTACTTCCACCTGAATTAGCTGTTCGGATCCCCCACAATAAAGTCCAGGCTTTCCCAGCAGCACTTCCCTAGCATTACAGGGGGCTGCTCTGCGGAAGGCAGCAATCCTTGGTGTTTGATATCTGGTAAAACCCTCCATGTTTCATAATCAGCCTCTGCCTTGTGTCTAGGGGTTAATTAGGCACAAGCTGCCAGGCTACTGATGCTCACTGATTCACTGAATGAGGTGTGGGGCGAGCAACTAAGGGCTCCAGTCAAACGGAGTAATGGCTCATTTATTTTAGAGAGACACAGTCTCTTTAACTCCCAAAAGGAGGAGGCTCTCACGCCATGATCACCAAAGATCCTTCCCTCACCTCATGACAACCGAACCGTTTAGCTCTTACCTCAGGCTCTTGTTTTTTTTTAATTTGTTTTTTTTTAGAAAAAAGACGAGGTCGTAACAGAGAATAAATACAATTCATCAAAACATATGTCTTATGTTAAAAAGCAATTATAGTTTTAGATAAAATTCAGTTTGTAACACTAGTTAAAAACAGCAGTACATAAAAAATAGAAAACACAGACAGACAAATACATCATTTACAAATGTATACAGTTATATACGGGGTGTTATCCATTCCGTGATTGGTCTCCAGATATTCTGTCCCCACTCCCTCATCACACTACCTCTGCATTTATAAAGGGCATATTCGATATTATAGATTCCCAAGAGATTTGCCAGCCACATCTGATAAGAGGGGGGAGATACGTCCTTCCACCCAGCAGCTAGCAACAGCCGAAAGACCGCTACTGATATATATATAAAAGCTTCATTCTCCTCAATAAGGTCCAAGTTGCTATCAGCTCCAATTACCATTACGGTAGGGGATAGGTCAATCCTAAAACCTAGCAGCCCCTCCCAGAATTTTTCAATCTCCCCCTTAATACCAGTTAGCTTGTCACAAGAATAAAACATATGTAAAAGGTCAGCTGGGCCTTCCAAGCATCTAGGGCATTTGTCATCCCCTCTTTTTCCCAATCGAACTGTTTAGCAGGACTAAAATACAAGTTAAAAAGTGTTTTAAAGTGTTGGGCTTTTAAGTTTGAGGACCGGAATACTTTATTTAATAACTGCAGGGATTTATATATGTCCGCATCCGGGTCAGCCAATTTGAGAGCACAAGACTTTTCATTCTTTTGTAGGTCATCATGCAAACTAGCAATCAAATTACCATGAATCATTTTAATTTTAGATCCACCTTTCAACAGATAGTCTATAATACTAATCTGACCTCCTGGAATAATCCGGGGCCTGATGTTCTTCAATAAACCGGAGATTTGCAGGTACTTAAAGGTCTGATTTGCTGGAATTCCGAATTTCTGCTGTATTTCCAAGAAACTCAGGAGATTGTCCGCTTCATAAATATCTCCTATTCTTCCCACAGTGCCCCCATACTATCATAACTAATCTGAGGAAAAATGCTAGAGTTCCACAGGGGGTATAAAAGTTGATTTTAGGAATTTCCAGAACTTTTCGAATTTTTGACCAAATTCCCCAGACACTCTCACCCACCTTAAAGCGCGTCTTCTTATAATAATATCGACTATTATTCTGCGTAGCAGAAGGCCGAATGCCTCCTTACCCAGCAACAACTCATATATAGATGGTATATCTTGGTTATCATATCGAGTACCAAAGGTTTTTGTCGCTGGTTCGAATAGAATCGCCATCTGGCTCAACAGACAGGCCCAATGATAAAATCTGATATTCGGCCTCGCCAGTCCACGCGTTGATTGGGGAAGTGACAAAAATTTCCCCGAACGTCTAATTTTGCCATATTGCCATACACAATTTATGAATACTAACTCAATTGTTTTAAACGTAATGTCATCCATCAAGTAGGGAATTGAGCGAAAAAGATAGAGTATTTTAGGAAGCATAGTCATTTTAAGCACGTTTACTCTCCCTATAATAGAAAGATGGAGAACATCGATTCGCTTAAGCTCTGTATTTATTATTTTTACCATTGGATTGAAATAGATTTTTACAGTATCCGTGCTCACAGAACTAACCCTAATTCCTAAATAGACTGCTGACTCCTGGTATCTTTGATTTGCCTTAAAGATGTTGTTTGTGCAGATTATTTACTTTTTACTTTCATTGAGAAGATACCCTGAGCCCTGTCCAAACTCCTTTGCTATACCAGCAACCACTACCATGGCTTCCTCTGGTTCTGGCGTAATAATTGCCAGATCGTCTGCATAGGTTAACAGCTTTGTTTCATAGCTATTACAGACCACTGGTTTAATTTATATACGCAATTTAATAAATATCGTACCAGCGGGTCAATATACATCGCAAAAAGAATGGGTGGGCAGGGACACCCCTGTCGTGTCCCTCTTCAAATGCAGAATAACTCTGAAAGCCTCCCATTAATTGGATCCTTGCTTTTGGCTCGAAATACATTGACCTAATTGCTCTCAGAATTTTTGGGCCAAAACCCCTTTGGCCCAATATCCCCCATAAATAATTCCATGCAACGCGGTCAAAGGCCTTTTCGGCATAGAGGAGGATTATGGCCATCGATCCCCCGTGACAGCATGGACATCAAACAATGAGATGGCACGCCTAATATGATTTGTGGTCCCCGACCCGGAATAAATACATGCTGCCACAGAGAAACCAGATGACTGATGACCCCCCCAGCCTCGTGGCCAAGACCCTTGCGTATATCTTGTTGTCCGAATTTAGAACGGATATTAGGCGATAAGAGCCAGGTTTCTCTTTAGGATTGCCCTTTTTATGAAATACAATGATATTAGTCTTGTCCCATGAGTGTGGAACCTTACCAGAAAATAAAATACCATTAAATAAATCCAATAAAATGGGAGCAATTTCCTTCTGCAGGGTTTTATACACTTCCAGGGGGATTTTATCTGGTCCTGAGGCCTTTCCTGGCGCCAGCTCCTGGAGTACCTCTATTAGTTCTTGGGCATCTATATCTTTATCAAGCCGAATTCTTTCCATTGCTGCCAACTGGGGGCCATCATCCCTAAATTTGAGATCCGAGCCAACGGATTGTATCTCTTCAGTGTATAACGTCTGATAGAAGTTTCTGAAAACCCTCAAGATATCTTCTGGCTCTGTATAATTCTGAGCATCCTCTTCTATCTGAGTAGTTATATTTCTATTGAAGCCTTGTCTTATTTCCAGCGCTAAAAGTTTCCCTACCGGTTCCCCTGTCTCGTAAAGTCTACCCCTATAAGTCTGATAATCATCGGCCGCTTTTTGTGCTATCCCCCTACATAGCTCCGCTTTTATGGCCATGATCTTCTGCCAACTCCCAGAAGCGTAATTTCCCTGAATAATATCTTCAATGTGGCGTTCTTCACTCTCCACCAACTGAGCAGTTAATCTCTCATTATCCTGGCGCTCCTTTTTCTTAAGACTTGCAGCGAAACTTATAGTTTCCCTTCTAAGGGCGGCTTTAAATGCATCCCAGACATTATTTCTGCTAGCACTATACCCATTCATATCGAAATATTCTATTGTTCATTTCCTTAGATGATCTATGAATAATGGATTAGCTAAGAGCTTTTTTTCAAAAGACCACTTAGAATGAGCCCTAGAAGGAATGCCTGTATCATATTGCAAGATAAGTGGATTGTGATGAGACAAAAGCTTAGGTAGTTTTGTAATCGCAACCCTGTTCAATTCTGTTGACGTTATAAAAAAGTAATCCAATTTGGTGTATTTTTTATATGGACAGGAAAAGTAAGTATAGCCCTCTTTATTCGGCTCCTTATTCCCCCAAACATCCACCAGCCCGTGTGATTTCAACAATGAGCTTAGAGCCCGATATACCTTGGGTTTGCGGCCACCATAAGTTGTATTATTCGTTAAATCAGCAGATATATTAATATCTCGGTATAACATTTTTGGTGTTAGCTAACCCTGGGCGTAGTGGGCGTAGTGGGGCTTCGAGGAGCTACGTGAAGTGGGCGAGAAACTACGCCCACCTCCGCACTCCGCTTAGCCCCACTACGCACCGCAAGCCTCCCTCCCGCCCTCCCTAAATACTTTAAATTAAATGTGTAAAAGAATTAAAAGGCACTTACCTTGCCCGCCGCTGCCCGCCGCGTCTCCGGGGCACCCTCTCTTCATCGCCGCCGTCTTGGGTACTAATGCGCATGCGTGGGCGGCCGCGCATGCGCATTTCTCGTGAGAAATGCGCATGCACGGCCGTCCGCGCATGCGCATTAGTACCCAAGACGGCAGCAATGAAGAGAGCGAGCCCCGGGGACGCGGCGGGCAGCGGCTGGCAAGGTAAGTGCCTTTTAATTCTTTTACACATTTAAATTAAAGTATTTAGGGAGGGCGGGAGGGAGGCGGGTGGCGGCCAGCTACGCTCCGTCTGCGGAGCGTGCGTAGTGCCGAATTCTACGCCTGCTACGCAAAATGCGTAGAAGCCGGCACTACGCACACTCCGTGCACGGAGCGTAGCTGCCCGCCCACCCTTAGTGTTAGCCAATTTGCTAACTCTAACTCCATCAAATTAAGTACATCGGGATCGTCTAAATTTGAGCCATAAATTGTGCAGACTGTACCTCCCATTTCCAATTCCGCCAGAGCCCATCTCACTAGCTTATCTGACATCTGGCGTCTACCTTTCACTCCATTGGATTTGGCCAATATTGCTACACCGCTTATCATTGAAGTCTGCGTAGAACAGGTCAAAAGATCATAACCCCTAATATTGATTAGATATTTTTTAGACCAGGGAAGATGGGTCTCTTGGAGGCATATTACATCCATTTGATTCGACCTGACAAAAAACCCTATATTTTGCCTCTTCCTCCAGTCGTTCATGCCCCCTATATTAATTATGCAGATTTTAAGCATCTTTCAGTTATAGTTCATTTCCTGCTATTATACCAAAATATGTCATATTTATCTCTAAATCATAGACATAGATAAAGACTTCTCTGTTTGACATATATACCAGGAATTTTTCATTTTCCCCCCTTTTTTTGTTCTTCCTCCTCTCCCTCTCCCCCCAAGCCCCCCTCCCCTCCCAATCCCCCCAACACACCCCTCCAAGCCCCTACAGCCCCTACTCTACTACGGCACTCAGACCTTGGTCTGGGCATGTGATGCGCACACCAGCAGCAAGCTAAAAGCACAAAAGATCCTTCCTTTTATTTTTGATTCTCGAGCCCCTAAATCCCATTCTAACCAATACTTCAAAGTAAGCAAATCAACCACCAACCATGCCCACCTACTCACCCCCAGCCCTGTGTCCCTCCAATAGCTATAGCCCTATCTACCCAAAGAAAGTAAAATAAGAAAACCATAAAATAAAACATAGGTTATCAGCAAAAAAAAAACACCATTTCAGACCACCTCTGAGATTCCTTCTGCGACTTAGGATAGTTTCAATAAGACCCTTTCATCTTGTACTATTCTTATTTATTTACAGTCTCTAAATAATCCTTCACTTTAATCTCTGATGAGAAATAATGTGTCCGTCCATTATGAACCACTTTAGGTTGAGCAGGGTTGACAAGGTAAACTTGGATATTTTAATCCTCAAAAGGTTTTATTAGCTGCCTCAGTCGCCATGGTCTCTCCACTGTTGAGTAACAAAAAATGAGATTCCCTCAGCTGACCTCCTAGCTTATGGCCTAGCTTTCTCTGAAATAGTTTGTCTTAGGAGAAAATTACCTAGAAAGATTAGAATCGCCCTGGGTTTATCTCCCTCTTTTGCCTGTACTCACAATTTAAACGGAGTTCGATGAACCCGTTGAATCTCCGTCCCCCATTTCCACTCGCTCAGCTCAGGGAAGGCAGATTTGAAGAGGTTGACAATAAATGATCTAGTATCTTGCCCTTCACCCCTTCCGGTACACCCAGAACTCTGAGGTTATTCCTCCTCTGCCAATTTTCGGATTCTTCCAACTTCCAATGAATGTCACTAATTTGCGAGGTATGCGATCTGGACTGGGCAAAGGCATTAGAGGCCTCCGCCTCAGTAGTAACGATTCTCTCCTCCAAGTTTGACACTCTTTCTCTTATGTCAGTGCAGGCCTTGGAAAGTTTCCTAACTTTCCCTTGAATCTTTCTCATCGTAGCCTGGGCTTTCCCACTGTCCTGGCGCGTCTCCTCCCTATGGGAGAGGATAGCCTGATGTATTACTTCAAGCATCAGAGTATCACCACTAGTTTGTGGCTGGGTTTTATCCGATCCTTGAGCTGACAGGGGGGTGTTTGATGAATAGTCCCACTTAAGGTCTCTTTCCCAGACCCCAAGCCAGTGACTGAATTATATTTTGTACTGCTTTTGGCTGCCATAAGTGTGGTAGGGTATGCTCAGACGTGAGTCTCTTGCTCACTTTGCCACTGGATTCAAGCAAGCCTGGCTGAAGACGGCTGGAATGCCAGAAACCGGTCCTCGGAAGCTTGTTTCCGGTCCAAGGGAAGACATGTAAATGTAAATGTACATGTATTTATATAGCGCAAATCACTGACCGAGGTCGGTTTCTAAGCGCTTGCTTAGGGAACCCGTCCTGGTATTCTCCTGTGAGATAACCCCGGCAGGGTATCCACAAGGTGAAAGCCAGGCATCCCGCCGCGAGGGGCCATTGTGGAGATTAAGCAAGCTATTGCCCAGAGTCGCAGAGTGTGAACCCGTGAGTCGAGAAGGCACCGGAGCGAGAATTATCGAGTCCGTGGAATTTTTTAGCCCAAGACCCGCCGAGGCGGGAAATTGAACCCTGGTCCAGGGCCGATCTCAGCTTCCGGGTCTGCCACCTCTAACCCCTGAGCCACACTTCTCCACTAATAATTGCACTGGCTTGCCAGTTTGGGCTGGACTGTTCCCATGAGGCACAGGGTCAGACTGATTTGCATATAGCCATGTCTGAACTGGGGTGGCAGAGTGGGCTAAAGAACGGTGATGGGTTAAACCCAGATCTTTTGGATGGGTGTGAGTGATTGATTGATTCAGATGCTCCGTCCATCACTACCCCTTTTGTACGGAATTATATTTCTTAGCAGTCATGGGAGGGTCCCCTTCAATTTCTTCTTCTAGAACAGAATCTAGATTGCTTGTTCCTGGGGAAGAACTCTGATCTGACCATTCCCCTGCGTCCGAAATTGAAAAAAGCAGTCACAAGGCGCCTTATCCCCCTCAGATGTTTCTTTGTCAATGGGCATCAGATCTATAGCCTGAATCGTACCATTTATTTCTTTCTCTACAGCCAACAAGTGGTTACCCTCATTATCAGTAGTTTCATTACACACCGATTTTTCTTTCCTCATGCATTCCTCCACAGTCAGGACACCGGGATGAGTAGCCAAGAAAAGGTCTGATGGGAGACCTACTTCCTCAGATTTGTTTCCTAAGTTATCCCCATCACTAGCATTATGCAATACGGTCTGTGCACCGTCCCCATCTGCAGCCTGTCTTTCTACACCCAAATCTATTGGTGTTGTTTCAGTTGTTTCAGCTGGGAGCCCTGGGGGATCAGGCACATTCGAGCTCACCTGAGTTACTTCATTTCTTTTTGGCGTCCCCTTCTCTGTCTGGATCTGCACTCGTGGGTTTTTCCCATGTGTAAGCATCTCTGCTATGGTGGCGGATGGTGCTCGGTTCTTCAGTGTCATCTCTTTCTTCATTTGTCTTGCCGCACCAGGTGAGGGAGTTTGGTCTGATCTAGTCACCGCCCGTTCCTGCTGCTCCTGGGCCGAGAGCACTGAGGCCATCCGCGCTTCTCCATGGGCTTTCTGAGCTTTCTGTGTTATAGCGGCTCCCTTTGCATCCGTAGATTTCACATTAATCCTCGGAGCCGGATTCTTCGGAGCCGAGTTCCTTGGAGCCATTCCTTCCTCGAAACAAACGCTCCCAGCGGCCGGATGAATCAGCTGCCACAGGTAACGTAGGACCGCCTTACCTCAGGCTCTTGTGTGTAGACTCATCACTCCACAGTGGTGGCAGGGTCTATTCTTTAGGGGTTGGTTCTGCTGCAGCAAATTGCCCAGCACTGTCACTGCCCCAGACTCGACTCCACTCACAGTAGAGTGTGGTGGTGGAGCGTGTGACGCATCACTGCAGCGTTTTCAGCGTGGGGACTAGCTAAAACTGATGCCCAGGGCCATCATTGATAGTGCTTTCGTGAGCTACAAGATTGATGGGCCTGGTACTCACAAACAAGGTACGTAGCGCACCGCACCACCACCGCTACACTAGGTGGTGGTACGTGCACTGCAGGCGGCATTTGCAAGCAGGTGCGCTTGCACTCCACACATAAGTGCAGGTCATGTGTGCATTTGCTCCATGCTAAGTGACAGCTGCACATGTAGGGATGTACTGTGTACATCACTCTCACTGTCGAGGTGGAGGCCATGTAGCACTGGTGGCCCTCGTTGGCGGCCTTTATAATTTATTTGGGTACATTGACACTACTGTCAGTGATTGAAAGTAGTATCAGTGAGTGTCCCCAAATAAATTATGAAGGCCAGCGCCATGGGCCACCAGTGCTGCGCGGCCTCTGCCTCCAAACTAGTGCCGCCTGGGGAAGACCACTGCCTCCTCCACCCCATCATAGCTACACCGCTGAGAGCCTAGGCATGTCTGACAGTAGGAACTGAAGCATAGTGAAGATACCTGTGAACATGCTGTTAATTGTCTCTTACAATATGACCTATCTCACCCGACAACCCTTTCCCTAAACTACCCTCACTATTACCTAATCCTTGTTGCTGTGTCCCATCCCGTTTCCTTGCCATGGATAGCTTCCCTCAACCTCAGACCTGCTTCCTTCTGGAGTCCCCCACAACAGTCAATATTCCCCTGGATCATTTCCCATGACTCGTTCATTGAAAGACTATCCACTTCACTTCTCTCTCCTATCTGACCTCACTAAATATTTTAGCAAGGGTATGTGCTGCAAACTTTTTCCTCTTTGACTCAGCATGATTACATTGCAGTTGTTTTCCCACACCTCACTCTGAGTGATGGGTTTGTCCTACCTCTCTTTTTTCACCTGTGTGTCTAACATAGTTATGTCCATTGCCACTATGTCTACTTCCCTAATGAGTGTCACAGTAAGTCTTTCGGGCAGGTATCAGTGCTGCTGTTCCATCGCTGCAGGGATCCCACAGGAGGGACATAGTTGATTCAATGAGACATTAACACCAACAAGGGAATGGATGGAATGATTGCATGAGTCTCAGCTACTCGCAATTACTTCGGCCGTATTCAAGTCCATCGTTTTTTTGTACACCCTGATTTTCTAATGCCTTTCTAATGGAAAATGAATTTTCTTTAATTGAGTGTTGTTAACAATTGTTTACAGTCTAAGACAGAGTAGGGCCTATGTATTATTTCAGAGGAAGGGCATTTACCCCAAGCCAAAAGGCATATGGAACGACATTCCGTCACTGCTGAAGGAAACTTCACCACAGCTTCAGCGGGACAAGGAAAAACATCACATGAAATGAGGATGATCATATATTTAAAAATTAACTTGGGGTAGATGTGCACTGACACTGATTGACAGTATCAAGACCAGCAAAGATCTGCAGACATAGTGGACTATCATGCATAGTCCCCTCATTTTAATCTTTTATGGATAGGTTACAAAACCCAAGGGAGCAGGGATGAGTACACATGTATCCACAAGTTCTGGGGTTATGAATCAGTTTAACCATAGTAACTTAGTTATTTTACAAATCCAGGGCCTTATGTACAAAGGTAAACCTACACACCTGTGTAAGTCTAGCTATTTTTCTTACTTATAATGATTTTAAGACTACTGAGAATCCATACTTGTGGCCGAGACTCTACACATAAAAAGATCGGACAGGCCTATCTTTTTCTGTTGGAGTTCTCCACCCCAACTGCGGAACAACAAACTAAGCAAGTGTGAGCTGCTGTGGCTGTTCCTGCTATGATGCAATTAGCTCTATTTTTTGCAGTATGCATCCACGGGTCCATTTTGGTCGCATGGGTGCATTTTGCGCTAAGAAAACATCACGAAAACTAGTTATCCTCACTGCCCACCCCTACCTATAGGTCTATAGTTCCAAAATCTCTGAATGTTTTGACAGACTTTATTACACCATTGGAATTACAAGTCTGCCATATGATTCAGTTACCACTAGGGAAACATACGGCACACTTTCAATTTAATTTTTTATTTTCAAAAAGAAAATTCCTAAGCAGGATTTACTTTTTGACAATTAAAAAAAACATGACTTCCCTCACCATGGGAGTGTTATTCCATGGCATGGGGGTCATTTACATGCTTTCACTACCCCTTAGAGCAGTGGTTCCCAAACTTTTTTTGACCCGTGGCTCCCTTGACCTAATTTGCAGTTGGCCGTGGCTCCCCACCGTTTTTTTTACCGGTGGGTGGGGGGGGGGGAGAGGGGATAGGAACAACCTCAGGAGTACTTACTGGCGGCTTCCTAAAGTAATTGGGATGCAATAATGAAGGTATTATAATCACACTTACAACAAGCCAGGACTATTGGCTTTACTTTATCAATGCTTGTTAGTTGCATAACATAAAATAAATAATCAACAACTATGGATTTGGAGTAACTATTGCCAGGGCCAAAGGGAGTTCAGAAGCTTATTTTATTATTATGCACGCCAATTGGTGTTTTACCCGCCACGGAACTAAATGTGCATCGAGGGAAAGAGGACACAAAAGTGCACTTTCCCAACTCGTGAGCGCGGCGCCCCTAGCACCTCATAGCAGCGCACCGGGCTGCCGCGGCGCACAGTTTGGGAACCACAGCCTTAGAGCCAGGTGACAGACAGTGAAAACTGGCCATTTGACTGCCTACTGTAATCAGGTGAGGGGTCAAATGGACAAACCTCTGACAGTCCTTACTCCAACCATGCCATCAGAGGTCTATGTCAGTTGTGTAGGTGGAGTAGTCTGTCACTGACATACTGAATGTCTGCCTGAATAAATGAGGGGGCTGACCTTCTGCTGACCTTCAGTTCTCACAACAGAGTACACTGTCAGAAAAACTCTAAATCAGGCTGTCTGTCACCTTTAACAAGAGAAACTTCTGGTCTACCCATCCCAAACATCTACCCTTCGTCATCACTCAGGAAGAACTAACCAGCAGCCCTTTGCTAACAAGGGTCTCACATAATTTCTGTGGTAAGCCTTTTATCCATCCTCCCTCATGTCACTGTCTTAAGGATGCAGGCACTACACTTCATAGGGATGCAGTCATTACACTTTCACTGTCTAGGGAAGCTGTGTCTACTCTTCACAAAGTCATGAAAAATGTATCCCACTGGTCCATGCGCTTAGACTTTCATCAATCACAGTCCCATCATTATACACCTGCGACATATCCCTCACAGATACACTCACATGGCTTTTAAAGAAGTGTGGCTCAATGGTTAGAGCGGCAGACTCTGATGCAGAGGTCTGGCCTGGGACCAGGGTTCAATTCCCGCCTCTGCGGGTCTTGGGCTCAGTTTCCTCAGACCTGATAATTCTCGCCTCGGTGCCTATTCTAATCATGGGCCCACTCTGCAACTCTGGGCAATAGCGTGCTTAATCTCCACAATGGCCCTAACAACGCCAGGATGCCTGGCTGCACCTTAGGGGTGCCCAGGAGTGGGCGCCTCACAATGAAAAAGCCAGGAAGGGTTCCACAGCGGTATTCGTACAAGCGCCGGAGAGACCCCATGTGGGGTGATTCTGGCGCTATACAAGTAATACAACATTTACATAGTTGAGTAGTCACACAGACTACTCTGCTGGTTTTAACGCTCATTGCCTCGTTGCTGCCATTCCTAACACTTCTGCCATGTATGTAAGTCTGCCACTCTCCACCTAGCCATTAGATGTTCTCAGACCACTCGTCAGGCGCTGAAGCTATCACTGCTGGCCTTGGTTCCCAATGCTAAGATTGCTGGTAATCAGAGCCATTTATTACTTGGAATTCCTCTTTCAGCCATTTGAGATGATCCATCTGAAGCCTCCTGCACCCCCTCATCTGCTCATTTGAGATGTCCAATGATCCTAAGCTCCCCTATGGTGATGTCTATAGCCCCTTCCCCCTATCTTAGCCATTAACCATTTATGCTGACTTCAGCCATCTTTGTTCCTCAAACACTTTCTGCCATTGTTCATAGACTACACTTGTTTTTACTCATCCACTTTTAGATCCCTCTGCTATGTTTCAGAGTCTCTAATCGACTCTCAGACTTTTGTGCCAGCATCAGACTGTGCCTGCCATTACTGAGAAGTGAGAGTGTAACAACCCTGGCTTTTTGTTCACGTTGCATACTCTGAGTATTTGGCAAATACTTACCAGCATTTTTATAAAACCTGAAAAAGGTGAGGGTTTCTGGGGGTTGACAGCATAAGAATCATGAATAAGTACTGTTTACAAAAGGGATATTCTAATGCATGTGGCACAGAATTGTAATGTTTCGTATAGATACCCCAATATAGGCTCAGGTAGTCACCTAACCTTTGACCTATATTCTCTCCTACCATTACACTACATACCAGTTCTTGGGACTGACCTTTTACCTAGATACGGTTCTGCTAACAGTACATGGGGTTTTCCCTGAAAACTAGCCTCGCCCAGAATGCATGAGGATTCTTGGATACTCAGCAGGACTAATAAAGTCACGCTTAGGGTATCCATTCTTTGTAAATAGATTCCCATCAGTCACCGACCGAGTCGGCCCTTCATCATCTGGGATCCTTCACACCATGAAGGTAGAGTAGTATGCCCACAGCAGACTGGCAGATGTAAAAGCCTAATCTAGCCTGTGGGACCCAGTGATTTAAGTGTCATATGGGGGTGTCCGATGGTGACTGTAAAGCAGTGCAGTAAATGTGAGAAAAAGTGAGTGAACAAGTGAGATACTAACAATGGTAAAATTGGGTAGTAAAGGGGATCGGAAACTTTAATATGCATCCTTTTAATCCCAAATTAATAAAATGTGCGAAGTGGGATAAACAAATAACCACTAAAAAGAGTGGAAGGTCGACATGTTTCTGCAGACTGATTGGATCCAACAGGTATCCTGCTGCTTCTTCAGGACCATTAACGCTACTGCAACTAACAATGTAAAAAGGTAAAATGTCACCTGGATATTAGTTATATCATCCTTCTCCTGACTTCAAGGTTCAAAGGAGTGCCAGAGCAATCCCAGGAGCACCCAAACACATACATAGAAAGAAAAACACATAACATATAGTCATGGTTAGATCGCTGTGTTTAGATTATCTTAAAAGCAGCCATCTTGTTGAGAGCCAATATATGTATATCCTCAATTGATAGATAATCATATAGGCCTTAAATACACCACGTGTGTATGCTCACTTACCTAAGTGGCAGGAGAGAAAAGCTCCACCTCACCTGGCTACAGCGCAGGTAAACTGAGCACCGCTCTAAAGGTGGTATCATGACCACAACCTTGTCAGGATACCACAGGCAAGACGGGGGTGGCGAGAACAAGGTGCCAGCCCTTCAAACTTCACGCTGGCACGCTAATTACTGCATACGTCAGGCAAGCAGCACAAAGGATTCACGAGGCAACAGACCAGGCCCAGGGACACTCACCCAGGGCTAGCAGGATAGTTTTCTTCTGGAAACTTATAACCCTGTGTTTCATAAACAGGAGGCCAACTCTCCTTGTGTCCTTGGAGACTCTTGGGACACAGTACACAGCAAAGTCCTTTTTCTTCAAGGAGGGGGGTACACAGCAAAGTCCTTCAGCCTCACCCTCGGCAAAATCAGCAACTGCAGGCCAACCCTAGAACACACAGCAAGGGCAGTACTTTTCCTTAGTAGTTCTTCAGGTAATGTTCTTGGGCAGAGGTTCCTCTTGATTGTAGAAGTCTTAGGTAAACTTTTGTGTTCATGGGTTTTAACAGGAGTCCAGCTCTTCTCAGTCCCTTGGAGTTAGGTAGACTTCAGAGGGGGCAAAGCACACAGCACAGCTCCTCCTCAAGCAAGGGGGACAAAGCACACAGCAGAGAGTCCCTTAGTCCTTCTCCTCAGTAGTAACAGCAACTGTAGGTCAGCTTCCTGACACTCAGCAATGGCAGCACTTTCCCTCAGTCTTCCTGGCTTTTTCTTCTTTGGCAGGGATTCCTTCTTAATCACAAAGTTTCCTAATCTAATTTTACAGGGGTCTCAGCTCTACTTTTATACCTCAAAAGTCTTTGTTCTTCCTGTGTGAGGGGTCCTGGACCCAGTCCAAACAAGTTCTAGGTCCATTCTGCCAGGGCACATCTTCTTCCTTTGTGAGTGCGGGCCAGGGCCATCAGACACACTGCAGGAGGTGGAGCCAGCATTGTGGAAGGCAGGCACAGCCCTATTCAGAAACAGGTGCTACTCCTCCCCACCACTCTACAAGCAGATGAGTCTGTTCAGCCTAGTGCTGACTCACCCAGTCTCCTTGAGCCACCCCCAGCCCCTGTCTCCCACAAATCATACAGTCAATACACAAACAGGCAAAGGCACACAGAATGGCTGAACAAGAAAATAGCTACTTTCTAAAAGTGCTATTTTCGAACACAGAATTTAAGAAATATCCTCCCTAAAAGATGTGTTATAAAATTCTGACTTCAGGGATACCAGACTCAGATTTTCTATCTTGCTCCTATGGGAAGATATGCAGGTAAACATGATACACAGCATTCCCCATTTTATCCTATTGGCAAGATAGCCTTTCAATAGTGAAAAACAAAATTGGCAGTATTTCACTATCAGGACATGTTACCCACACTAGAACATGCCCTACCTTTCACACACACTGCACCCTGCCTAGGTGGGTACCTTGAGCCTACTATAGGGGTGTCCAATGTGTAAGAAAAGGGAAGGGTCAGGCTTGGCAAGAGGGTACACTAGCCAGAACAAGATGGCAGTTCACAGACTGCACAGGCACTGAAAAGGCAGGCCTGAGACACCATTTTAGGTCTACTCCTGTTGGTGGGACAATCAGTGCTGCAGGCCCATTAGTAGCATTTGAATCACCAGCACTGGCACACTCAGTGCGCTTTACTAGGGACCTACTAGTAAAGCAAATATGCCAATCACGAATAACCAATTACAATACCAATTTACAGGGAGAGCATATGCACTTTAGCACTGATCAGCAGTGGTAAAGTGTCAAGAGTCCTATAGCCAACAACCACAGGTCAGGAAAAACAAAGGAGGAAGAAGCAAACTGTTTGGGGATAAAAAAGGGCCATTTCCAACCGCCATGCATTTCAGATTGCACTTCCAAAAAAGAAGAGAAGCCAAAATCAAAACCTTAATTTTAAAAGAAGAAAGTAGCAGGTCTTAAAGTTGTGTTGTAGCTGAACTTTTATAGCGCAGACTGTCACCCCAAGGGTATCCTGGCACTGCGAGTTACCATATTGCCAATGTTCGTATAGGCAATCTACCCCAGAGAACAGATTGGGAGACTCGTCTTACTCCTTCCTATGGAATAACCGAGGGCCATATTATCAAGAAAGGGCAATACATTATCTCCAGTTTTATCGGCAGGAAGCTGCTGCTAAAGTGGCGATAATGGGCTTGATAATATGCCCTTGTGAATTCCCATAGAAGCCCAGGTTCAGGTGTTAACCTGGGCTTCTATGGGAATTGACAAGGGCATAATATCAAGCCCATTATCGCCGCTTTAGCGGCAGTTTCCTGCCGATAAAAGCGGCAATAATGTAACAACCTTTCTTGATAATATGGCCCCAAGTCTTTATCCTTTTCCTGAATTGAAACAAGTTTTGGGTTTGTCTAATATTTGAGGGAAGATCATTCCATAACCGTGAGGCTGCTGCGCCAAAGGCTCTGCCACCAGTCCAAGTTTTTTTAAATCTCATAATATTTACCAAATAAGCAGTTGATGAACGGAGCTTTCTCATGGGAACATGGCGAGTAAATTCTTTCTGCAAGGGTTTCGGTCCCATTCCATGTACTGCTCTAAACACAATACAGAGGGATTTAACTTGTAATCTATGACAAATTGGTAGCAAATGTGGGTCCCTCAGAACCAGGTATCTTCAGGATCTGCACAGCCTGTTTAAAGCTAGTTTAGCTGCTATTGTCTGAATCCGTTGCATCTTCAATAACACTGAATTTGATGCACCCAGGTAAAATGAGTTGCAATAATCCAATCTACTCAAAATTACGCTCCTCGCCACTTGTGACCTGGTGGTAAGAGGCAGCAGTGGAAGGATCTTTCATAGGGCTCTAATCAGGGAGAAACAAGTGCCAACTGTTTTATTAACTTGTGAGTCCAGCTGAAGATTATCATCCAGCATAACCCCCAAATTACGTACTGATGTAGCTGGAGTTAATGGTTTGTCTGTGGGGCTGAGTCAGAATTCAGTAGGGAAGGGGCAAGCAATTTTATTCATAGAACAATATACAATTTCTGTTTTGTTCCCATTAAATTGTAGAGAATTGTTTTTTAGCCAGTTTTTGGTGCTTTGCATGCACTCCTGGAATTTATCTAGAGAGACTACCTGGTCTCCTTCTAGTGAGAACATCAGTTGCGTATCATCAGCATTGTTGACTAATTCAATGTCAAAGGACTAAATATTGGGGATGAGTGAGAGCAGATAAATATTAAATAGAATTGGACATATTGCTAATCCCTAGGGCACCCCGTGGCAAACAGGCGTCTTTGTAAATGTGAAAGGTGGAATTGTCACCGCCTGTTGCCTGCCCGTCAGATAGGACTGCAGCCATTTTAGTGCCAGACCCTTCACTCCGATATTCTCGAGTATTTTCAGTAAAATACTGTGGTTCACCCTATTGAATGCAGCAGACATATCTAATAGTATAAATACGGTCGCGTTGCCATTATTGGCCCGCATTCTCCAGTTATCAAGGACTGTCACTAGGGCGGTTTCTGTTCCGTGCCCAGGACAAAACCCAAATTGAGTCTCATAAAGTAGATGATTTTCTTCTAGAAAGTGGGAGAGGGATTTACTGACTGCTCGCTCCAGAACTTTTACAGGATAGGGCAGCAGAGAAAAAGGCCTAAAATTGGATGGGTCAAGAGGATCAAGTGTGCCTGCTTCCAGACTTCTGGCACGGTTCCTTTGTTCAGTTATTGGCAGCATATATGCCACAACCAAGGAAATAGTTCTACATTTAAATCTTTCCATATCCTCTGTGGAAGAGGATCCCGTGGCGAGCCAGAGAACATACTCAGGGCTAGTATATTAAACATTTCCTTAGTGGGAGTTTGGAAACACTCTAACACTGCTTGTTGGTCACTGTTTATTGCCTCTTCTTATTGCTCTACCGCGGTTGTTAGGAATAGATAATTTTCAGCATCCATGCTAGTTTTGTTGTTTGAATTAAGACAGTCAATAATGTTGTTAATATTCTTATCAAAATAGACAGCAAGATTGTCAAAAAGCTTTTGTGTCGCCCTAATCTTATTGTTCATACAAACCAGATTAGATAGGTCCTTCACTATCTTAAAGAGAGTTCTCTCGCTATTAGGAGCCTGAAAGATGGTTTTAGCCTAGTGTTCAGTTTTTGACCTAGCATTCGCTTTTTTATATGAGACAAGTTGTATTTTTAGAGCTTTTTTGTCTGAGTCAGCATAGAGCTTCCTCCATTTTCTTTCAGCCTGTTTGCAGTTTTTTCGCAGTAGATTCAAGTACTCAATGTACCAGGGGGCTGACAGTTTCTTTCTGTTCTTTAACCTTTTTACTGGAATAATTTGATCCAGAGTGTGGTTAGGTTGCTCACAGAAAGTCTGATAGTTTTCTTCCACCGATTTACTAGATACAAATATATTCTTTCCGAGAGTAGCAAAACATGCTTATTTTGTAGTATCTTGCCCATTCCCTTGCTTGACTGAAGTTTCCAGGCTGAGTCGCATTATTAGATGGACTGGGCTGAGCAGAAAATGAATTAGAAATTGCTTGGTCCAGCATTGAGGTGACAAGCCCAGAATTATGAGGACTCAACTTCTGAACAGGGAATGGGCTCTGACGATGCTATACAGCACAGCAGAAGTAACAATAGCTTGCCAGAACCTTACGGAATTTCTGGTAAAAGCGGAGTTGAATGAGCATATAACTGTGAAAACACCTGATACAAGGGTAAGTGTGCCACATCGGTTAGATGAGATAACACTCCAAATGGAAGGGGAAGAACCCAGAAAAATCAAAGGTCTCTTTGGGGAGAACTTGACTTTTGGCTGACATCCTTTTAGCTGGAAAAGATTGGCTGCCTGAAATTGTGACAGATTGCCCAAAGAGAGAAACTGTCATTTTATGAGCTTTTTCGGACCTTGTTCCAATATACTTAAAACGAATCACTGACAATATATCGAAGGTCGGAATATCGCCTTAAAAAAATATCGAAGCAAGAATATCGAAGTCAAGTACAAAAATATTGAAAAAAAATATCAATGTCAAAAATATCATTGTTAAAAATATTATATATATAATTAAAAGAAACATAGATAAAAAGATTTTTAAATGTTTAAAAATTATATGTAATATATATATAATGTAAAAATAAAGTAAACATATACATATAATATATAACATATACTTACTAATCATTTGTAATAATTTTTTTAAAAACTTATAATTATTTTTAAAATATCATATACATTATAAATACATCTATACACATAAAACACAAATATAAATAAAAATAAATAAGTATTTATACCAAATAAAAAATAATACTAATCTTTTTAATAATAATTATATACTACATTAACTAAAATAATTAATAAAAATATTAAATAGCGGAGGTAATAAAATGACTATTCCAAATACACACAGTGAAACAGTAGGGAAAATGTTGGATAGCGTAGGGGTAGAAATTACTATTCCCACTCCAGTGAGGTTCACAGCAGGGAAAGTAGATAGCATAGGGGTTAACATTACTTTTCCCACTCCAGGGAATGCAACAGTAGGGAAATTGTTGGATAGCATAAGGGTAAAAAATACTAATCCCACTCCAGTGAGTGCAACAGTAGGGAAAGTATTGGATAGAGTAGGGGTAAAAATTACTATTCCCACTCCATTGAGTGCAACTGTAGGGAAAGTGTTGGATAGCGTAGGGGTAGAAATTACTTTTCCCACTCCAGGGAGTGCAACACAAGGGATAGTGTTAGATAGCGCAGGGATAACAATTATTATTCCAACTCCAATGAGTGCAACAGTAGGGAAAGTGTTGGATAGCGTAGGGGTTAAAATTAATATTTCAACTCCAGTGAACGTAACAGTGTGGAAAATGTAGGATAGCGTAGGGGTCACATTAACATACTTATTAATTAAATAATTTCTATAAAATAAATAACATATTAAAAATGAATTAACTACAAAATAATAATAAATACAAATAACATTACATTAATATTTACTTAAATAACATTAAATGACTTCCCACCCTATTCCTCCTTAAAAACACAACCCACTACACATAAAAAAACACAGATAATGTAATTGTCAATTAATCAATTAATGCAAATGTATTACCAATTAATAATTAATTAACAATAAAGTAATTGATAATTAAAAATAAATAAAACCTTATAATAAATTAATTATAATGAATATAAAATATAGATTCATTAATTAATGCAACTTAATTACCAATTAATAATTAATTAGCAATACATGTATTATCAATAACAATAATTAAAAGAAATATTAATTATTTAATTATAATTCAATTACTTCCCACTCCATTCCCCTATAAACCCACAACTCACTACACATAAAAATTAACATCATTAATATAATTATCAATCAAGATAAATGAATGACCAATTAATAATTAACAATGAATGAATTAACAATAACAACAAAAAAATTAATTATAATGAATATAATGATACAATAATTATTTAGTACACATTAATTACCAATAGGTAATTGATTATCAATAAATTAATAATCAATAACAATAAATAAACACATATTAGCTACTTAATTATAATTAAATTACTTCCCACCCTATTCCCCTATAAACCCACAACCCGCTCTGATACTAAAACCCCAAATTTGCTTGAAAAATTACAAATTTCTAAACATTTAATACATATATTTAAAAATAATAAAAATAAATCACAAAAAATGTTAAACATACATATAAAATACATACTAAAATACATAACACTAATACAAATATCGATATTATTAACAACAACATTTTTGCTGACGATATTACTTACTTTGATATTACTTACTTTGATACTACTTACTTTGATATAAAAAAAAATATATTACTTACCCTAAAGTCGATATTCTGGTCAACGATATTCTTGACATCGATATTCTGTCCCTACAATATTATTTTAAAACTCAATATTAGTGTAGGTATATATAAAAAATATATATTGTTTCACTGCTCACCACTTAAAACACAAATAAGCGCAGAAGTGGGCGGTAGCCCTTGCTCCAGCATTCTATCGCAGCCATGTTGGGTGGGATGCTGAGTCACCTCACCATATAATCCGAGTAAAAACAAGTCCAGCTCCACAGAGACAGTACCCAATAAAACAAGAAGTGGAAAAACAGGTCAGGGAGATCTTGGATCATCTTGAATACCAGGGTGTGATAGAAGTCTGCTCTTCTTCAATGAAGAATCCTTTGTTTCCCGTAATCAAATGTGATAATTCTTACCGTTTAGTTGTAGACTACCGACATCTGAACACACGCACTAAAATGTTTGCAGTACAGAATGCACACAGGGGCACATTAATGAATAACATTGTGTGGAAAAAATACCAAGCAACACTAGATATCTCGAATAGGTTTTTTTTCTGTCAAAATATTGCGCCTGAAAGCAGATATTTGACAGCATTCTCAGTGTGAGGGTCCTGATCAATTTGGTCGACTCCCCCAAGGGTATAAGAATAGCCCTGGGTTGTTCTCCTCTAGGGTAACAGAGTTACTTCAGAATTTGGATGAAGAGGCATTGTCCTATGTAGGTGACGGATGATGATATAAAGGTTCACTTCTCTAGAGTGTGCAACACAATTTTGGGGGTTCACCTCTGAGGGCTACAAACTTAAGTAGCTGAAAAATCTACAATCCATATTGGGATTTTAAAATTTTGACAGAACATACATTTTGGATTACACAGAAAAAGTAAAACCTTTCTACGACTTAATAAGACCTGATTTTTCATTTAGGCATTGGACACAGGAACACACTGACATCCTTTGTTCCCTAAAAGCTGACATGATAGCTTCAAAACACTTGCAGACACGCATAAATGTCCGCAACCTGGTAAACTGTGTTATAGCGTGTCAATCTGGGTTCACTTACCTAACCTTCAATGAAGGAGAAACAGTACCCATAGCATACAAATCACACTTGTACAGAAACTCTGAAATGAGCTTTGCTTCTACAGAAAAAATCCTGACAGCAGTACAGACCACTGTAGTAAGAAAAAGAGCACTGGCTCAGGGGAAACAAATAATTGTCGTAACTCCCGTACTAGCCTTAGAGGCTGCTATAAAGGCAAGTGTTCCTAATGCTAAAGATTTACATCCAAGATGGATACAATGGGTGAATTCTCTCACTGCAACTGATGTAGAATACAAATATGACCCTTGTCTAAAAAACACAAGCAATCCTGCAATATGAACAAGAATATTCTCTCCCAAATGAAACTATGCCTCTGGATCAGTCTGAAAACATTATTTACACTGACGGATCGGCTCAGCCACTCATAGGAAGTAAACAATAATACAGCGACGCATGTGAAATTATAAAAGGTCATAGGCAGGATGGTAAGTTCCATCCTAGCGATAGGAAGACACAGTCCCAAGAAGACTGCACGGCTCAGCTGGCAGTACTAAAAGCCTTAGTGCTGGCACTAATAAATATGGATCGAGAATTCCCCACACTGATTGTGTGCGATTCTTTTTATTGTGTCTAGTCATACAACAAATATCTTCACTACTGGGGTCAAAATGGGTTTAACGACTCAAAAGGTGGCACAATTAAGCATAAAAGTCTATTGGAACAGGTAGCAGAGTTGAAAAAGGAACTACTAAGAGCTAACGTGATACACAAGCTGAGTCATCAACGTGATGGCGTTCACGTTGAAGGTAATTCATTGGCTGACGAAGCCGTGAAGGGAGCAGTACGAACTGCTGCCGTAGCTGCAATCACTTGTTCAAAAACAAGAATAGACGGACAGATACTGGTAGCTGTTATTGCTTCACGCAAAAACAGCACAGCCTTACAGAAAGGTTTTCCACTCAAGTACTTCTACAAGTTAGATGCAAATAATATTCTGAATGCTCAAATTCCAGGAGTTGGGGATAAAGTAATACCGAACATGGATTGCAGATTAGGCTTAATACTATCTGCATATTTACAACAAGGGGTGGTGAGGGACAGAGTCTCTGAATTAAACATAATACTCTCACCCAGTCAAGAGATCAGGGCTAGATCCCACACCGTTTTTTAGCTCACTGCACCATCCCAGTTTCAGAACCTGGCTGTATGCAAATTAGTCTGTTCCTGTCCCAGTGCATGATGGGAACAGGGCAAACCAAACTACAAAAGCCAATTCTTACACTGGGAAGGAAACAAGCTACCGGGGACCGGTTTCTGGCATTTCAGCCTCTTCGGCCCGGCTTGCTTGAATCCTGATGGTGCAATGAGCAAGGGACTCACATCTGAGTATACCCTTCCACGCTTAGGGTGGACAAAAATATTTACAACAAGGGGTGGTGAGGGACAGAGTCTCTGAATTAAACAGAATACTCTCACCCAGTCAAGACACTCTGTTCATCACCACCCCCTTTTTGTAAATCGTTTTTGGCCACTATAGGTGTGGCAGGGTATACTCAGACATGAGTCCCTTTCTCACTGCTCCATCAGGATTCAAGCAAGCCGGGCCGAAGAAGGCTGAAATGCCAGAAACCGGTCCCCGGTAGCTTGGCTCCTTTCTGGTGAAGAATTGGCTTGGTAGTTTAGTCTGCCCTGTTCCCATGATGCACTGGGCCAGGGACAGACTGATTTGCATATAGCCAGGTTCTGAGCTGGGATGGGGCAGTGAGATAAATAACGGTGATGGATCAAGCCCTGATCTTTGGACTGGGTAAGAGTGGTCTGTTTAACTCAGACACTCTGTTCATCACCACCCCCTTTTTGTAAATCGTTTTTGGCCACTATAGGTGTGGCAGGGTATACTCAGACATGAGTCCCTTTCTCACTGCTCCATCAGGATTCAAGCAAGCCGGGCCGAAGAAGGCTGAAATGCCAGAAACCGGTCCCCGGTAGCTTGGCTCCTTTCTGGTGAAGAATTGGCTTGGTAGTTTAGTCTGCCCTGTTCCCATGATGCACTGGGCCAGGGACAGACTGATTTGCATATAGCCAGGTTCTGAGCTGGGATGGGGCAGTGAGATAAATAACGGTGATGGATCAAGCCCTGATCTTTGGACTGGGTAAGAGTGGTCTGTTTAACTCAGACACTCTGTTCATCACCACCCCCTTTTTGTAAATCGTTTTTGGCCACTATAGGTGTGGCAGGGTATACTCAGACATGAGTCCCTTTCTCACTGCTCCATCAGGATTCAAGCAAGCCGGGCCGAAGAAGGCTGAAATGCCAGAAACCGGTCCCCGGTAGCTTGGCTCCTTTCTGGTGAAGAATTGGCTTGGTAGTTTAGTCTGCCCTGTTCCCATGATGCACTGGGCCAGGGACAGACTGATTTGCATATAGCCAGGTTCTGAGCTGGGATGGGGCAGTGAGATAAATAACGGTGATGGATCAAGCCCTGATCTTTGGACTGGGTAAGAGTGGTCTGTTTAACTCAGACACTCTGTTCATCACCACCCCCTTTTTGTAATACTATCTGCAAACATGGGCATGGTTCTGCACACGCAGGGATTACCGTAACAGTTTAATTATTGAAACACCGCAATTGGTGGCCAGGTTTAACCAAACAAACAAAAAAACGGTGTCCTAAGTTACGACATCTACAAGCAGATGAAGGGTTCCACCATGGTGTGTCCAATGCAGACACATTTACTAATATCAGACAGACCACTAGCTTGTGTCTGTGTGGACCACTGCGCCCCCTTACAATCAGATGGGGCTTACAAGTATATCTTGGTGCCAATGGTTTCATGCTTTAGATTCCTATGGGTATGGCCTCAGCGCTCCGCTGATGCCCGAACTGTTTTAAAAGGTTTGCAAGTCTTTATATGGACACACGCAGTTGGCATTTACATTCTGACCATGGCCCTACGTTTAGCTCTAGGGCTTACAAGGAAGCCATGAACGGTTTGGGTGTAGCATTGCGATACTCCTCTCCATACCGTTCCGAGGGAAATTTGGTCATGGAGAGGGAAAACGGAGACTTAAAGCAATCTTTAACAACAAGAGTATTAGGCCTGGTGGTAGTTGTGTCAATCAATGGTGCGGGGTCAAATGAGTCCTTAAAACCTAGGAGGTGTCACTCCTTACAGGGTCCTATTTGGGACAAGAATGTGGGTGCCTGATCTCCATTATGAAAGCACAGGTAGATGAAAGACCATTTGACATCAATAAAAGTTTTGCTATTTTACAGGATCTGAATGAATCCTGGGCACTACTAAGCAATGTGCAAGTAAAACGCACCACCACTGGGGAAGTCAAATCAGTCACAGCAAGACCTGTCTGGATCTCAAAAGTTGGGATCTTGGTCAAAGAAAATACCGACATGAAAGAATTTGGGCCACCATACAGAAAGCCTTACCTGTCCTGGCTGTCGAAGGAATAAGAACAGTACTTCTGCCTCTTGCCAGAAAAAAAGAAA
The DNA here is from genome assembly GCF_964263255.1 of Lissotriton vulgaris. NCBI lineage: Eukaryota > Metazoa > Chordata > Amphibia > Caudata > Salamandridae > Lissotriton > Lissotriton vulgaris. The sequence continues at coordinate 2,065,482,967 of NC_141689.1, read as the reverse complement.
AGAGATTTGTCGCCATTGATCTGATCAAACCACATTATGTGGCCGATACTGAATAGTAGGCCTTGTGGGCTCCTGGGTAACCAGCGCTCTCCTCTGCTACTATACATGAAGTTCAGACAGAAAGATATTTGAAGAGTCACCAATACAAAGTAATGGGATTCCGAACAATGAAGTAGAACTTGTTCCACTGGAAACAGAACTTCAAAATGCAAAGGAAAGACACATATCAATTTGGTCTACCACCAAAGTCTACATAAATATGCCTCAACAACAGACACCTACCAGTTAAACGAACCTGCTGAGCTATCAATGCTCGATCATACTGCAGCTGGCTACTTCATCGATTTTGATACCTTCTCTCTTGATCCCAGTGATCCCGAGACAACGCCAGCTGCAGTTTCCTGTAAGCAACAAATTTGTGTTTGCTGCACCATTTTCTATTCATGCGCCATTTTGAATCATGATCAAAACTAATCCTTTGCGGTTTCTGAGAAAAAAGCCTCTGTTACATTGCATTGCATTTCACTGCAGCAATTTTGGTGGTTGTGTATATATATCTCAGCACAAGGATGTCCTTGGGGTTACAGTGCGCTTAATAAGTATAGATAACATAACATAATATAACATAACACGTCTGCAGTGTTGGGTCAAGCTGCACTACTAAATAGACTGTTCTTATTAGTGCATACCTTTCTCCCTAGATAGAGGCCCTCATCCACTTGTCTGGTGATGGGTACATGGTGAAACAACCTTGAGTTGTATTAGGTGGTGTGAGATATGAGAAACAAAACTAATTTTTTTTTGTATTTCACTGTCTAGATGCATCTGCTTGGAAAATTCTACTGTGGGTGTACCTTTGCCTGGTAATGAAACATACATAATGTACCTTTATGCTTGTGGATGTCAGTCCCCTCTGCAGCACTCCCAGTGACTGGGCAGACTAGGCTCTAGTCTAAGTGCATCTAAATAAACAGTTATTGGTTTGTATTCTCTACTGCCTGACCAACTCTTCACTTGGTACGGAAGGCCGAGATGTGGTCGCAGGGCCCGGGTGACCCTAAATGGGTCACTTCCTTTCGTTGGCACCAGCACTGGGACCCATCCCCGTTCCGCAGATGGGGGAGGTCAAGGCCATCGTCGGGTCCAAATGACGGTTCAGGATCCCTGCATGAGGTGTATCAATTGCTTGCAGCTGCCCCTTCCATCCTGCTGGACGGTGCCTTGCCCTGTGGTCATGCCAACTGGTGTCCTGAATGGCAAACCCTTGAATTTGACCATTTGAGGTGAGTCAGCAGTGGGGAATGAGTTTGTTTGTGCTGTGCTACTGATTTCAGGTGAATCTGCTTTGGTTCTTTGTGGAGATGGTACCGTTGCTTTGGGTTTGGTAAGGCCTGAGGGGTGCTTTGTTAACTGCTTAACCATGGCGCAAATTCACGGTGTGGTGCAGCAGTTTTAATGAGTGGGCAGGGCCACATCCGCCAATGGACCACCAAAGTCTACATAAATATGCCTCAACAACAGACACCTACCAGTTCAACAAACCTGCTGAGCTACCAATGATCGATCAAACTGCATCAGGCTACTTCATCGATTTTGATACCTTCTCTCTTGATCCCAGTGATCCCGAGACAACGCCAGCTGCAGTTTCCTGTAAGCAACAAATTTGTGTTTGCGGCACCATTTTCTATTCATGCGCATTTTTGAATCATGATCAAAACTAATCCTTTGCGGTTTCTGAGAAAAAAGCCTCTGTTATATTGCATTGCATTTCACTGCAGCAATTTTGGTGGTTGTGTATATATATCTCAGCGCAAGGATGCCCTTGGGGTTACAGTGCGCTTTATAAGTATAGATAACATAACATAATATAACATAACACGCCTGCAGTGTTGGGTTTAGCTGCACTACTAAATAGACTGTTCTTATTAGTGCATACCTTTCTCCCTAGATAGAGGCCCTCGCCCACTTGTCTGGTGATGGGTACATGGTGAAACAACCGTGAGTTGTATTAGGTGGTGTGAGATATGAGAAACAAAACTACTTTTTTTTTGTATTTCACTGTCCAGATGCATCTGCTTGGAAAATTCCACTGTGGGTGTACCTTTGCCTGGTCATGAAACATACATAATGTACCTTTATGCTTGTGGATGTCAGTTCCCTCTGCAGCACTCCCAGTGACTGGGCAGACTAGGCTCTACTCTAAGTGCATCTAAATAAACAGTTATTGGTTTGTATTCTCTACTGGCTGACCGACTCTTCACTTGGTACGGAAGGCCGAGATGTGGTCGCAGGGCTCGGGTGACCCTAAATGGGTCACTTCCTTTCATTGGCACAAGCAGAGGGACCCATCCCCGTTCCGCAGATGGGGGAGGTCAAGGCCATCGTCGGGTCCGAATGACGGTTCAGGAATCCCTGCATGAGGTGTATCAATTGCTTGCAGCTGCCCCTTCCATCCTGCTGGACGGTGCCTTGCCCTGTGGTAATGCCAACTGTTTACTGAATGGCAAACCCTTGGATTTGACCATTTGATGTGAGTCAGCAGTGGGGAATGAGTTTGTTTGTGCTGTGCTACTGATTTCAGGTGAATCTGCTTTGGTTCTTTGTGGAGATGGTACCGTTGCTTTGAGTTTGGTAAGGCCTGAGGGGTGCTTTGTTAACTACTTAACCATGGCGCGAATTCACGGTGTGGTGCAGCGGTTTTGATGAGTGGGCGGGGCCACGTCCACCAACGGACCTGCGCAGCACTATGGAGGAAGTGCTTGCGACGGCCGTTGGCCGACGGGAGCACATAAGGGGCTAAAAGGTACCTGCAACTACCTTGCCTGTTAAAAATAAAAAAATTGTTTTTCTTTTCAAAATGCCTGGCTTCAGTAAAATCTGGACTTTGTGTTGTTGTTGTTCTGCAGAAGCTCGATTGGAAGAAACTCGCCGGGGCCTCCAGAAGGCAGCCCTAACTTTGATATGTATGTGAAGCCAGGATGAGGTGATCCCTCTAGGGAGCTTCCATGAACTAGTAGACACCTCTAGGGTCAAATCAGTGTCTGTACTGTAAGGAGGAAGGTAATTGGTGTAGAGATTGTCCTGTACTTTTACAGAAGGTTGCAGCTCCTAGATGCCGAGGTTCTCGTGGAAGAGGTTGTGGGAACGAAAGAGTTCAGAACTCTGTGGTTCCACAGGGTCGTTCTGATAACAATTATTTTGATGACCCTCTTGATGAACAGTATTATCATGATGATTATGATACGGATGAGGTGACAGGGATGTCTTATAGCTAGGACAGCCAGGGACAGGGTGAGGGACCAGTCCAGATATCTGTTGATCAATGTGGTCCTTATGTCACAGTGGATATGCAAGGCTCGACTCAGGAATTTTTGGTGGACACAGGTGCAACAAAGAGTTTTGTTTCTGGACATATGATTCCTAAGGCGGCTCTGTCTGGCCCAAATAATGTTTCGGTAGGTTTTCAGGTATACCGGTTGTAAGCTCCATTTCACGTCCATTTGCATTGACTGTTGGCCCTTTTACTGTGGAGTCCCCGTTCTTGTTGACATCTAATTGTAGAAGAATTTGATGGCTTTGGATTTGCTGAAGAAATTGCATGCTACTATTTATTGTTCTTTGGCGGATGTTTATCTTGCCATGGACCCAGATGTAGGTCCTACACACTGTTTGTCCCAGGATGCACTTCATCCCTCTGAATTTGCCGAAGTGTCACCCATTTTATGGGCAACAGGCGATACAGACGTAGAGCTGTTGCATATACCACCGGTTTCGATACAGGTTAAAGATCATGCCATTTTGCCTCGCATTCCTCTGTATAAAATAACTCAGGTGGGAGAACAGGCCTTCTCCAGATTATTCAGGATTTGATACGAAAGGGAGTAGTTGAAGAAACATCTGTTATTATTTGCAATAGTCCTATTCTTCTGATACTTAAAAGGACACCTTCAGGCTCCTCCGATGATCAAGAGGATGTTTATCGTTTTGTGATTGATCTGCGCAAGATTATTAAAATTGTAATTCCCCAGTTTCTGGTGGTTGCTGATATCCCTACGCTTTTGACAATGATTCATTCTACTCCTAAATTCTTTTCTGTTATTGATTTCAAAATTGCATTCTTTTATATACCTATTCATCCAGACAATAGATATTTGTTTGGGTTCATACTAGCTGGTAGGAGTTTTAGATTATGACAAGCTCCTCAGGGCTATACAGAAAGTCCTAGTATTTATAGCCAGGCATTAAAAGGTCAGTTGGATTCCCTCTCACTTTCCCCAGGTAATGTATTAGTGCAGTGTGTTGATGACTTACTTATTGCTTCTGACACTAAACAAGTGTAGTAGGTTGCTCATAAATTCACTCAGTCTTCTTGCTTCAAAGTAGGTTTATTCAGCTCAAGAGAATGAACAGCGAAATCAGGCAGAGCCAGCATCAACTGCCAGATCGCCTGCATTCCAAAACAGAACATGGAATGCCCACACAACAGGATTTTTACTACAAGTGCCTGAGAGGCACAATACTCAGAATACTACACTATCCCCTTTTCTCCCAAAACAAAGAAAGGAAAACAAGAAGAGAAAAATAAGAAAAAAAGAACAATGAAAGAATGACCAAAAGGAAAACTGCAAATAAAAGAACAGAGAAAATTACAAAGGAAAACTGTAGATAAAAGAACAAAGGAGATTACCTGAACCTGACAGGAATTTTACAAACTCTTAAACTCCTGCGAGGTTCTGGCACATAGTCAACATCATTACACTTTTCATTTACATTCTTGGCATTAGAACTTGAATTAGTCAAATTGTTATTACAGTCAACAACCCCATTTTTATCTTTGACAATTTTGCAAATGTTCCACCAATTCTTATTATTGACCCGCACAGCATTACCACAAACGTTATCCACAACAAAAGGTTCAGAGAATTTACTTCTTCCCTTGGTAACATGAACAGGATTTTTTATCCGAACAACATTTCCAACACAAATGTTTTGTGAAAAAACCTTCTTCCTCTCAGAATAAAGCTTCTGTTTTTCTTGAGCTCCACTAACCTTGTCCCTCACAAATCCATCAATACCATCCATAACATCCATTTTCACCCATTTTGACATCCAGCCAGGACAAATTTTGGTAGAAGGTTTCCTCCCTCTCAGAAGTTCAAAAGGAGACACCCTAGTCGACGAATGCATAGCATGGAACGCACCGCATTCTCCACTACACATTTGCTAGCAATAGCCCACTGCACACAATTATTGAGTACCCGATTCATCCTTTCAACAAGGCCATTTGCCTGAGGATGATAGAAAGAACTCCTCTTATGTGTAACACCACCTTGGTTTAAAAAAACTTCAAATTCCGAACTCACGAACTGTACACCATTATCCGTCATGACATAAGAAGGAAAACCTTCCCTCAGAAAAATATCTTTCAAAAAGTGAACCACATTAGCTGAGGTTGGCTCATTGATAAAATGAAACTCTGGCCATTTAGAGTAATAATCTATGGCAACAATAGCAAAACATGACGAAGATGGTAAAAGATTGAACGGACCAACTAAATCAACTCCAATTCTCTCCGACGCTCCCTCCGGAAGTTCAATTGGTTCCAAAGGGGGTGTCCTTACCTTGTGACCTTTGTCAGAGGGCTTACAAATTACACAGCTATCAACCAACATTTTTTTATTTTATTTTTTTATTTTTAGCTGTTTTATAACGCGCTCTGTTACTACCAGAGTATCCTGTCTGAAACTAGCAAGGTACATTCTTCTCTCTCGGTCATCCTGATTTCAAAAATTTGATGACTCGAACAAGTACCTCATCTTTCATCAATTCCCTTTTCCACTCAGCCTCATTTATAGCACACATTCCAGCAACAAAACAATCCTCCTGATCATCTTCCTTCTCAAAATCCGAACAATGACCAGTAACTGGAAAACGCGAGAGATAATCTTCCCTTACATTTTTCATTCCAGGTAAGTAGACTACATCAAAATTATACTAAAATAATTTTGTTGACAACCTAGCAATCCTTGGTGTGTGTTCTTTTATCTTCTCACCTGTTAAAATAGAGACTAAAGGACTATCACAAAATGAATACCCCAGAGAAATGGATTGAGCTTCCTGACCGCCCACCAGCAAGCTAAAAGCTCTTTTAGGAGGCGTCCTAACTTTATTACTACTAAATTGAGAAAAATCCTAATTTTAGGACTTTCGGTATTCACAGAAGGCATTTAGGAGTCCTAAAGTTAGGAGTCCTAACCTTACTACTACTAAATTGAGAAAAATCCTAATTTTAGGACTTTCGGTATTCACAGAAGGCATTTAGGAGTCCTAAAGTTAGGAGTCCTAACTTTACTACTACTAAATTGAAAAAAATCCTAATTTTAAGACTTTCGGTATTCTCAGAAGGCATTTAGGAGTCCTAAAGTTAGGAGTCCTAACTTCTGTGAATACCGAAATGAGTAAGTTCATTCTGTGAATACCAAAAGTAGTAAGTGCATTCTGTGAATGCCAAAAGTAGTAAGTTCATTCTGTGAATACCAAAAGTAGTAAGTGCAATCTGTGAATAACAAAACAGTAGTAAGTTTAGGATTGAGTCTTAAGTTCATTCTGTGAATCAGGCCCTGTAACTTAATCCATTGGAAAATTTCTTGACAATTCTTTTCCCATATAAATGGCACATTTTTTGTTTAACATGTTTGTTAATGGTTGAACTCTTGATGCATAGTCTTTGATAAAGCTTGAATAAAATTCACTGAGACCAATGAATGACTTCAATCCAGATTTGTCAACAGGAGGACATGCATCAACAATGGCTTTTACCAACCCAGGGCGAGGTTCTACTCCATCATGCGAAACAACATGTCCAAGAAATTCCATTTTATCCTTGAGAAAAACACATTTCTCACTCTTAAGCACAATACCCTTGTCCTGCATATTCACCAAAACTTGATTCAATGATTTGTCATGATCACATTTGTTTTCGATAAAAATCAAAACATCATCCTGGAAAACAATGACTCCAGGAGTGTCCTTAAACATTTGACTCATTAGTCTCTGGAAAACTGCTGCCGCGAGGCCGAAAGGCATCCTGCAGTATTGAAAACTACCAAAAGGAGAGTCAAACGCCGTCAAATGCCTAGAGGATTGACTCAACACCACCTGATGGTAAGCGGAAGCTAAATCCCACTTAGTAAACCATCTTGCACCTCTTGTGAGTGACAACAAATCTGTAATTTTCGGCAAAGGATGTGAGTCAATCCAGATGTTTTTGTTGAGACTGCGTAAATCAACACAAACGCGCAAGTCTCCATTTCTTTTCCTGGCGACAACAAGTGGGGAAAACCACAATGATGACTCTATTGGTTCTATGATCCCTTTCCTGCACAACTCATTCAACTCTTTTTCTAGACTAACTCTAACACTAAAAGGGACACTTCTCACCTTATGCTTTATGGGTATAGCTCCATCTTTCACTCTTATCTCGTGGGAAAAGCCTTTAACCATTCCAAGACTGTTTCCAAAAACTGTAGGGTATGCGAAGACCAATTTTTCTGTGTAGTCATTGGATTCTACCACACTTACTTGTTCTTTTGTACCTGGTCTTAGAACCAACTGGAACTGACCCTGGTGGAACCAGCCCAAAATGTTTAACTTCTTTATCGCAACATAGATCTTCGCAAGTATCTTTCTACCTTTGAACTGCAGGACATCTTCAAAAAATCCAGCCACAACTATTTTTCACCCCTCATAAGAAACAGGGGCCCTATCAGGTGGCTCTAACTTTCTTTCAGGCCAAGTTTCATCAAACAACTCTTGAGTAATCATCGTTATCTTTGCGCGTGAATCGACTAACAAGGTAAGTACTTTATCACCCACACCAAATTCTTCATAAGGATCGACACAATCTGAAGAGTCTCCAGTGATGACTCCATCTTCCCGTACCACCACAACCATCTCCCTAAGATCGTCTTACATACTGTTAATAGAATCAGATTCCTTACCTGCAATTTCATTAAACTCTGATACATTTCCTACCCCACCTACATTACCCCGTCTTTGAGATTTGTTCATGAAAACTGAATTTCCCTGTCTATTATTTTGGCATATCTTCGCAAAATGACCATATTTCCCACAATTAGAGCATGTTGAGTTCCTAGCAGGACAGAACGTGTTACCCTTATTGTGCCATTGATAACCACATCTATAACAAATGTCACTCTGTCTAGAATAAGTATTTCTGTCATAACGTTGTGAACTAGGAAAACTGTTCTTTTCAAAACGTTGTAATCCTGACACTGCCTTATTTTTCTTAGGCCTAACCGCAGAAACTGCTTCTTCATTCTTCTTTTTAAGTTCCTTGACCTCTTTCTTTGACAATTCAATGCTTTTAGCTGTACGAATAGTGTCTTCAAGTGTTGGATTACCAAAAGTAAGCAGTTTTTGTTGAATTGACTTGTCAGTACATATACATATATACTGATCCCTAATCAATTGTTCTATGAAGCCCTCAAATTCACATTTTGCACTTAACTGTCTTAGACTTGACACATATGTCTCGACATCTTCTCCCGGTAACTGTTCTCTTTTGAAAAATGTATGTCTAATCACAACAAGGCTAGGTTTGATATCAAACCTCAACTCCAATCTTCTTGTCTCTGTATATTCATCTATATCTTCTTCTGCATTGCCTCTTACTAAAGGAGGTAAATGTTTAAAGAATGCCCTGCCTTCAAACCCTAATGAGTGCAACAATAAACATTTCTTCCTTTCTGCGCGATATCTTGACGCACCTATTGCACCCAAATAGGTTTCAAACGCATCAAACCATTTCTTCCAAACTATTGGTGGATTTCCTGGCGTTTCCATAAAGGGTGGTGGTGGTGAAACTGATTGCATCTTGCTCGAAAGTAATTACTTTTCTGCAGAACTTTACTTCCTCTAGTATTTATGTCTTTTGTCACTTTCCTAATGCTCTTAGACTTGTCGCTGTTCTCATAAGATAGCAAAATAGGAAAAGCTACACTAAGAATATGCAAATTTTATCTCCACAGTGACTCTTCCACACAACTCTTATCTTTCCTTTAGCAAGGCTGCTATTACTGGGAAATGTTAAGCACTACATAGGAGTTGTCTCATACATAATGCACCAGTCTTTTATTTTCAGAGTAAGAATGTACTTGGTTATTAAACTTAGTGCCAGCTTAGTTCTGCGTGTTTACTTTCATTTTCACTATTCTTCCTTTACTTTCAAAATCCTTTGCGTTACTTTTGTCAAGCCAGGTTAGCTTCAGCGTATACGTCAATACGCGCGAATCAGCTTAACAACTCAGAAACTGCGCGCATTAATCTGCTTTAACTCTTCCTTGCAATTGTCCACGTGCCTTAGTCAGCCTTTTCAGCTTCTTGTGCTGTATGGCAACAGCGCTGCGTCTCGTAACACGCGCCTTCTCATTGCCAAGACATCGTCACCATGGCAACCTCTCAATGCGCTTAAACTTCTGTTTCTAAAATGGCCGACTTCAACATGCTCGTTCGATGTACTGCGCTGCCATCCACATGCAACTCTTTTTTTTGCCAACCACGACTCGCGCTGCTCAATAATTTTTAACAGTTCCGCTTCCGTTTTTCCAGCCAGCATACAACACTTGCGAAACGAAAACGCTACCAGAACCAGGCGTGACTTATCTGCTATTCCTGTTGTAAACAGAACAGTGTTTCTTCGTTCGCCCCGCAGCGCTCACAATTCGATGCTGATCTACTAGGTTAGATGGGTTCTTTGTTTTCTCTTGAGCATCATCACCAAGAATAATGTAGTAGATTGCTCATACATTCACTCAGTCTTCATGCTTCAAAGTACGTTTATTCAGCTCAAGAGAATAAACAGCGACATCAGGCAGAACCAGCATCAACTGCCAGAACGCCTGCATTCCAACACAGAACATGGAATGCCCACACAACAGGATTCTTACTACAAGTGCCTGAGAGGCACAATACTCAGAATGCTACAACAAGGTTATAGAGATAATACATTTAAATCATTGTTGCATTTCGCTCATCATGGACATAAACTTTCTCTTTCTAAATGTCAGTATTGTTGACAAGAGGTCACCTATGTTGTCGAAGGAGGGTCGGAGGTTGATCCTTTAGCGCATCAGTACCATTGTTAAAATGCCCATTCCACAAACTCAAAAAGATGTGATAGATTTTATAGATATTACTTTCTACTGTTGCCAGTGGATACCTAACTACTCATTACTAATCAAACCTTTGCTTGCATTAACAACTAAAGAAGTGCATGAGCCTTTGCCTTGGAAGCCTGAATGATGACAGCATTCTTTTGAGAAATTAAAAACTGCACTTTGTACGGCTCCAGTATTTGCCACCCCTAATTAAAACACGCCGTTTGTGCTCTATGTGGACGAGATGGCTAGTTGCGCCCTCTCTGTTCTAACACAGCAATGTGGGGATAAACAGAGACCTTGTGCTTATTTTTCTGCTGTGCTTGATCCTGTCGCAAGAGCCCTTCCAAGCTGCTTGAGAGCGGTCGCGGGTGATGCCACCTCAATCAGAGAGTCGGCTGGGCTCATACTCAATACTGACCTCACCGTCATGGTACCCTATGCTGTGGCCACAATTTTGAATAAGACAAAGACACAGCAGAACAACAGTGCGTGTCATACTGGCTATGAATTGACATTGTTTGCAAACATATTACAATCAAAAGATGTGCCACTCTGAACCCAGCTACGTTACTACCCCTCCCTTGATGATGCAGTTGACAAACATGAAGAGACAAAATGCCGGGTATACCTGACTGATGTCCCCATATTTGACCCTCAAGGGGAACTACATGTCAATGGCTCTTGTTTCAGTGGTAAAGACATCGGGAGTCCCCTACCAGTCAGATCAAGCTGCTGAGCTTGCTGCCCTTATTTGAACATGCATATTGAGTGAAGGGCTGGTAGTCAACATTTATACTGACAGCCAGTATACCTTTTGGGGTCGCACATAATCTTGGCCCACTCTGGGCTGAGAGAGAGTTCCTTAGTTCTCATGGCACTAAGATTCAACACATGCAAAATGGCTATAGTTTAGTGTAGCGCTCACAGGAAGGTTACTCATGATGTGGGATGGGGAAATGCTTTTTGCTGATCAGAAAGCTAAGGAAACGGCTTGAACAAAGATGAAAAGAATGTTTGTAGCAGGTCCTGCTAGGTGGGTTACTGAGGTTGTCATTTTGAAGAAACCCTTGAAAGTGTAAAGGAGATACAGAGTGAACCATTGTAGAGGAATGAGCAGAATAGCAGGAAAGTAAAGCACAGTTGAATGAAGAAGGATGTTGGATTGATGAATCAGGGAAGCAGAGATGCATGTTAACAAATGCATATGTTCTCCCCATGGTTACTATGGTGCATGGTCCAGCTCATATTAGTGCAAATGGATTTTATAAGTTGCTAGATCCTGTATAGCAGAATGATAATATCTCTAAGATGGCTGTGCAACTAGTAAAGTATTGCATGATATGCATGATGCAAAATCCAGGAAAGGGTACCCAGACTCCACCTGGTAATTTTCCACCACCCCCTTTTTCCTTTTGAAGTCCTTCAAATGGACTATATTGAGCTGGAAAGATGCAATAATCCTAAGTATGTTTTGGTGGTTTTGGTGGTTGTATGTGCATTCAGTAAATGTGTGGAGGCTTACCTCTCTTAGGATAACACAGCCATTATGACTGCAAAAGTACTGAACAAGTTATTTCCTTGTTTTGGCTTGCCCCGGGTCATCTGGAGTGACAGCAGAAGTTATTTTATTGCAAGAATGATTTGGTTCATTTATGAAGGTCTCAATCTGAAACAAGAATGTAAGGCTGCAAATAATCCGCAGTCAGTGGGTTTGGTTGAGAATGGTACTCTCAAACTGAAACTGGCAAAAATTCAGGCGACCACAGGTTTAAAATGGCCAGATGATTTACCGTTAGCACTTTGTCGACAAGAACAGCAGCATATTCTAGGACAGGATTGTTTCCTTACAAGGTCGTGCTTGGGTGCCCGGCAAATGTCTGGGGCTTCCCGCATCCTCATACATGTTCTGGTATTGAGTCCCTTTTGTTGCATGACTACCTTGGCCAGTTAACAGAAAGTTTGCATTCTATTCACCAACAGTTACGGGAGCCCCTACCTCCTGTACCAGAGAGGGCCAGTCATGACATTCAGACTGGAGACAACATCTTGATAAAGAATTTTCAGAGGAAAAAAAGTTTGGAGCCGCCCTGGAAAGGTCCTGAACAGGTTTTGTTGGTGATGCGCACTGCTGTGAAAGTTGCTGGCCGTAAGAACTAGGTCCATGATTTATACTGTTGCTGGATTCCTTTGCCATTGCCCTACAATCAGTGTGTCAAGGATGGAGTAGGGGACATTGAGTGTGAACTGGTCCCCAGGTTTGTTCCTTTCAGCGATGCAAAACTAACATGGACCATGTCAGAAGAGAATGAGGAGGCTCTGAATGAGGCTGTTCCCCTGGAAATACAAGCTATTCAAGAGCCTTTGTTCGCTGATCATACAGTGCCTGAGGTTGCCATGTACAATTTGCGCCCTCAGCTGAGGGATATGAATTCCAAGGAGAAAATAGATTAGGGATGGACTGAGTAAGATAGATTGTACTGAGTTGTGGTAGCAACTGAATTATCTGAAACTAGGGTAGAACGTTTTGCTCACTTTATCTCAGTTGTTTGTTCATTAGTTTGGAAAGACAAGTATACTGTGAAGGTATGCCATCTTGTTCAACGTGGAATTCATCCAAAGAGCATAGGACAGAGCAAGCTCCACCGCAGGTGCTCAAGAGCGCCAACATATTGATGGATAAGAGGAGCCTGTACTAGTGAGGCTCTGACGGACACTGGGAACTTGTGTATTTTTTGCATCTTGGCTCCTTTTATCATATGTTATGCATCCCTTCAGTAGAAAGGTCACTGATGAAGAGCAGCCAATGGTTATTGATGCCCAATGTGGCATGGTGTGGACCCAAAAGAGGAAAATATCATATGTTGTTTTGATGCTTCTATGGCTCATAATATTGTGTGCGGTGTCATGGATTTTGGAAAATGATTACAACGTGTCCTTAAGCAATACGGGTAAAGTTATTTCCCTGAAAAGAAATAAAAGAATAGTCCCAAGTAATGTATTCCTAGATACACATAAAATATTCTTCGGAGAAGGACCAGCTTCTTACCCCACTGAATCTGTCACTAGTTTATGGAGTGCATACCGATTGTCACTAGTAAACTATACATATGCTCGTCCCCCTCAATTAACTGAAGTAAAGGGAGCTTTTTTGTTTCGGCTATTCAGGTCTTTGTCTATATTATATAAAGCCATTGGGAATGGGTTATCCAGGTTGTAAAACTTTTTGTGATAATATCTATATGGAGAATCAAAATATCACATTGGTGGGTTGGCATTATAGAGAACTGGTAGTTACCCGGGAGGCTGGGTATTGTCCTGCTTGCTGTCCCATTGTGAATAGTACTGACAATTCCCTGTATATCAACTGTTCCAGAATAGTTCTGTAGAATAATACAATGCCTTTGATGAATGATAAAGACTCTCGTACTTTTGGAATGAACCCCAGATATGCCGCAGTAGATTATGAAGGGCGGATTTATGCATGCCCAGGGTTTTACTTTTTGTCTAATCGTACCTATTCTAATGTGCATAATGGTACAGACGATGTAGCTCTTAGAATGGTGTTGCCCTTAGGTGTACCCTGTAAATACTCTAAGCCTCATATGCATTGGGTTAAAAGGACTTTGACCAAAGGATTTTGTGAGGGAGTGACCAATATAGAGGTCAATAAGTATAGTAATGGGATCACTTTTGGATATATTCTTTCTAGCATATTTATATTTGGTGGTACTGCTATGGCCAGGGGTGAGAAAGCCCTAGAATATTTTGGATGTAAGCTGCAAATGTTGAATAATACTACTGTTGCAGCCTTGCGTTGCCTCACCACCCAATTGGAGAGTATACAAATATATTAAGAACGGACCAGGTATGCAGTGGACTTTATTCTAGCTAAGAGTGATGGTGTATGCACGGTAGTGGGCGATCAGTTTGTAGTCCGGATCAAAAATATGGAAAGAAAATTACCAAGTGCATTCTCAATATCCTCGAGAATGTCAAGGGAATGGAAAGTGAAAATTGGAGTTGGTCTCTTTTTGGTATTTGGGGCTGGATTCTTGAAAAGGTGATTTACATAATTGTGATATTGGTGCTTTGTTGTGCCCTTATTCAGTGCCTCCCCTAAATGGGGTCAAAACTTGAAAAATCGATACCAGACTTGCTGCAGTGTTAGTTCATGGCAAAACCTGTGATGGCCCCTCAAGCACAGCTAGAGGAGAAAGTAACAAAGGCAGATCTAGAAGCTGGCAGTGAGCCAGCGAGGAATGTTAAATAGATCAGACGTCCTGCTGTCCGCAGTATTGGCCATTACCCCAGAAATGTTCTACTTTTGGAAAGAGGGTACTAGTCCAATTATGCTCATACTTTAGTTAAAGATCGGGGAAAAGACAAGCACAAAGTATGTTTCTGTGTCCCCTCTGTTGCCAAATTTGCCACTCCCCCTTCACACAGGGAGAATTAATGATTAGAGTGTCCCACAATCTGATCCTCTTCACAAAGTCAAGAAGTCACTCAATCTATCCACTCCCCCAAGACTACCCCGAGTCATGTATCCGAGCCACCATCCATGAAAGAGGTTTGTCAACCATCACATCTATGGAAATGCGGCAAGTGTTGTACTTCATGGCAGCAAAGAAGTTGAGAGAAACCTCAAAGAATAGATGGAATGAAGCCCACCAGGGGCCAGGGACCCTGACATAGTAAATGGTTGCCGAGAGCTGCAATAAGAGTCAAGCAGTTAGGATAAACCTTCCTTCGAGAGTGGCGCTACGAGGCACTCCTGGCCTGATGACACTGCCCCTTAAATTGGTGGTGGACATCAGGAGTCACCTCCTAACTAGCTCCAATCTCTGTCTCTGCTGACTGCCAGATGCTGACACTAGAGTCACCATCCATATGAAAGTGGTATTAAGCGTCACTGCTAGGTCATAATGCTGCTCATCTTCATTATAGGAGGGTGTCAGGATTTACACGCCAAAGCAAGGCATGAGATCTGACCCACCCATGTATCAGGTATCACACCGAAGCTCCATTCCGGATCCCCCTTCCTCTCTCCAGTCAGATGTCTAACAACCCCAACCCCCTTCCAGGATTGCCTCCAGTCAAACTCACTGCCTCTATTATTCCCATCCCAAGGGGTACGATTTACTAGCCACATTCGGCTGTCAGAACCAATTTTCCTAGGTCCAACTTTCTAGAGTATTTCCTAGGTCGGCGCCTTAATACTCATCCGAATTCTACAGCTTGTTGCCCTACTCTCACCACACACTCCACTTCAACGTGTTCAAGACTCACTCGCCAGATTAGGGATCAGAGTTAACAATTTTACAGAGTACGGTCTCACAGGTCATCCACTGTTCGTAGTGACACCTAACCCAGCTCAAAGTCAGCGTCAGTCACCATCGGATCACCCACTGAGACTCCTCGCCACCACGGACCACTCCTGCCTCGGCTCGAACATACTCACCTGAGGACTGGCTTGCAGCTTCAGTGGCAGGCGCGAGCGGGCAGCTAAAGAGGGCAAGGGCACGGCTAGCCAGGCAGGGGCTAGTAATAATTAAATTATTATGCCCGGCGGTGCCGCAGGGTGACCGTCTTTCTCAGTAGTCTGGCTGGGTCCTGGGATGCCTCATCTCACTTGTCATGCTCATGCACACATTTAATTACGCTGCTGCGCAATGCGCAACACTGTATGGGATTGGTCACCAGCCCCACCCTATGCCCCACCCTGAAGACGCGCAGACGAGGGGACACACTGTGCATCATAATTAATAAGGAGCCTCAGACATAGCTGCCAAGGTTTCAGATTGCTAAGTGTGACATTTTCACAATTTTAGTGTAGTTATGAGTGACATTTTAACGACTATGAGTGACACTTTTTCACAAGAGTAATAAGCAATTTAGACATACAAATAATATCAGAAATTATACCCATTTGAGCAACGAGAAAGTAAGAAGTCATTGAACTAAAGTGTAGTAATGGCAGGCAGCTGAAAACTGACCAGAGCAGTGTCAGGCTGCATGACTACAAAATTTTCAGACCCAGTACACCACAGGACAGGGGCGAAGGTAACTCAGATTGATTGAAACTTCAATGTTCTTTATCAAGAGCATCCATAGCAAGTTAGCTTACCTGCTAAAACACAGATGCCCTAGCAGCCTCGCCCACACTGGTCCTCCTTACTACCGGCAATCAGTCAGCATGCAGAGAATTAGTGTAGATTTCAGGGCCTCGCTGTCGCACATGGGTCCCAGGCCACAACAGAAGGACAAAAACCAGCGTGAAGTATTAGCCATTGCAGAGTGCAGCAGTTGGAAACCAGCAGCTGCATACATGGAGCAGCGGACTGACCTCATTCAACTACATAATTTAAACAAATAATAACAGCTCTCTCATAGCTGCCAAGGTTTCAGATTGCTATGTGTGACATTTTAATAATTTTAGAGTCATTATGAGTGATATTTCAATGACTATGAGTGACACTCTCACGAGCAAAATTAAGCAATGAAGAGGAGGGAAACAATAATATGAGAAATTGCACACATTAGAGGAACGATAAACTAAGTTAACTGCTGCAAAACGTAAGAAATATAAACGACTTTCATTTATCAGACTCTAGCTAAAAATGCAGAAATGAGAAAAGCAGCTTCCAAGAGGTTCAACATGTCATTATACTCAGCTGTGACTCGCAGTCTCACTCAACTGCTGCCAGGGACCTGAGCAGTAACGCAACAGTAAAACAAAGCAGACATACTGTGTGACTGAGAGGGGCACAGGCAATAATCCGAACGAGTTCTGTGGTTGGCAGGCACTGAGGCGCACCCTTAACCCCATTAACAGCAGATCACGTCACTCTGAAATCATGACCTACGCCTACCAGCAGCCGCTTTTACAAATTGCAATAAAGTTTGTTTCTTACATTCTTCTGGACGGGACCCCTTCAGCAGCGCTCGAAGGCACAAGGCAGTGATGTCACGCGTTTCTCCAGGCTGGTTTTGTGCACCGAGCTGCTCCTGTTTACAGTTGTCTCTAGACTAGAGTCTAGATTATTGGAAAAGTTGTTGACTGCGGAGGTACAGTTTTAAAATGAACAGGGTGACTTTTTATTCTGTGCTCCACGCACTTGCAGCACTGGTATAAATTAAATATATTTTACCAAGGCGAGGAGGCTGGGCGTGCGGGCGTGCACACCTTTCCGCTGAAGTGAGGGGGCCCCCATGTCCCCTGCAGCATGAGGGCCCCCCCCCACCCCCACCCCCACCCTGGGACTGCGGGGGCCTGTGTTACGCCCCTGTCTTCCTCTCTCAGACTAGCAGTGGAAGACGCTTTCTGTGAGGAGGAGTGGGAGGTGGGATCTGCTCTTGTGAGGGGCCTGGCAGGCTCGCTCAGAGTGAAAGAGAAACAAAGTTATGTTTTTTTCTCTTCACTTCTGAGTCAGCCCGCAGCGCAGAGCAGCTCAAAGCAGGCAGAAAATGCCATCTGCTCTACAGGAGACACTGTGTCTGACACACACCCTGGAGGAACCAGCTGAGGGGCCCCCCATTCATGTATGGAAGAGTGTGGCCCCCCCCCGCACTGCAGGGGCTGCGGGGGTGTCCGTTACGCCCGTGGGAACTCTGTGGAACTTGGTGTAGCTTTTCCGTAACTCCACTAATTCAGCAGGGCGAAACTCTGTGAACTCCAATCACCCCAAACATAATTTGCCTCCTGAGTTGATGTGTAAGAAGAACACGTAAGATAAGTCATCCAACTCACTTCCGCATTTTGTGGAACACATAGATTGAGCACTATGGGGCATATTATCAAGGGGGTTTATCTCCGCTTTTTTGGCTTTAAAAGCCAAGAAAGCGGAGATAAAATTATCTCTCTATTATCTAGCTGCCGCTAACACCAGTTAGCAACAGCTAGTAGGAGATAGCGACCATCTTGGGCCCCACTTTACATGTCAGTGATATTTATCACTAATGAGATGCAAAGTGGGCGTGCCAAGATGTTAGCAACTGAAAACAGTCGCTAACATCGCTATCTCCTATTACCAACTTTTGGAGATATTCGCGCTAAGCGGGAATATCTCCAAAAGCTAACACCTGCCCTGAGCAGTTCTTAGCCATGTTATCCAATGGGAGGTGGATAACATGGCTAAGAGCATTAGCTCGCTAATGCATGAATATCGCTGACTTTTCAGCGATATTCATGCTTTGCAGCGATTTTTACCGCATTTGCGTTAAACCTTGGTAATACCAAGGTTTATTTGCGGTAAAAATCGCCGCAGCGCTGCGGTAAATTTTTGTCTCTAACTAAGCAATAGCGATAATTATCGCTATTGCTTGGTAATATGCCCCTATGTCTCCAAGGATTCTTGATGTGCAGGAAATGCCCCTTCCTGCACTAAAAAAATCATGCATGCAATGCAGGCACACATGTACCATGGTGTAAGGGTGCCTGTGTCGGTGCTAGACACCCCATTGTTTACCAGTTCACGGTGAAAGGACACGACTGTGCCATATGGAATAAATGTGGTGCCCTACTGCCCATTCCCAGTGATGCAGTGCAGCGCACCAAGGTGACTAGCTGCACTGCACTGTGCCACTTAAAAAAAATATCTGGCACCTGGCATCTGGCGGAATTTTTCTCAGCCAAAGTAAATAAAATATACACCTCCTTCCCCTGCACTACTACTCCTCTGATAGTTCAGGATAAAACCAGGGGGACAGACCCCGTTCTAACCTCTTCACCCACGCTTGACCACTTTCCTTGCATGGATCTCGAAGTGGTAGAGTCCATGGCTCGGAAAGTAAAATCCGGATCTCCAACTGACCCGGCACCCCCAGAAGCCATGTTGCTAGCATCTCAGGCTGTCCTACCTATCATCAAGAACCTCCTGAACGCTTCCATCGCTTCTGGCATCGTCCCTCCTGCCTGGAAGAAGCCAAACCTGGACCCATTGGACTTTGCCAACTATCGTCCTATTTCCCTGCTACCCTGGGTGAGTAAAATCGTGGAGAAGTATGTCAATCTCCAGCTGGTTAGCTTTCTTGAAGATAACCAGCTGTTAGATACCACCCAGACAGGGTTCAGACCTAAGCACGGAACAGAGTCCGCCCTCCTAATGGTCATCGAGGAGTCCAGGAAAATTCTTGATCAGGGAGGATCAGTGGCAGTGATCCTCCTTGATCTCAGCGCGGCGTTCGACACGGTCAGTCATAACACTCTACTGAACCTTCTTTCGAATGTCGGCATTGTGGACAAGGCCTGGCTCTGGTTAAAATCTTTTCTAAGCAACAGGTCGTTCCAAGTGTTTGACGGACAGACAGTGTCTTCCAGCATGCCCCTGAAGTGTGGAGTCCCCCAGGGCTCCTCTTTAAGCCCCGTGCTTTTTAATATCTACATGAGGCCACTGGCTGAGGTAGTTCGTCCGTATGGAGTTAAGATCATTTCCTATGCGGACGACACCCAGTTGGTGGTCTCATTAGCGCAGGAGGCTCAACAGCCACTTTCAGGTGGACTAACAAAATGCTTGGAGGAGGTGAAGGCCTGGATGACTCTGTCATCGTTAAAGCTCAATGGTGACAAAACGGAGCTTATGCTCCTGGGCCCTGCTGATCCCACCCTCTTCAACTCACTATGGCCCACCTGTCTAGGCCCCCCCCGGCTCGGCAGGAAAACATCAAAAGCCTAGGGGTATGGCTGGACAGGAGTCTTTCACTTAACACCCAGGTCATAAAGCTCTCAGCCACCTGTTTTGGATTGCTCAGGACACTGAAGAAAGTTCTCCCTTTGCTCCCAATTGAGGCAAAGCAGATAGCCATACAGGGCCTGATACAGTCACGATTGGACTCCAACAACGCCCTCTATCTGGGTGCTCCAGAGTACACACTAAAGAGACTACAGCTAGTACAAAACTGCGCTGCCCGCACTCTACTGCAGATCCCACGCAGAATGCCAGTTAGAGTGGCACTGATCAGCCTACACTGGCTCCCAGTGCGTAAGAGAGTCACTTTTAAGGCAATGTGTATTGCTCACCTGGCCTTCTGGGACTCGGGACCTCAAATTACTCGTAGCCTAGTAAGCCAGTATCGTCCAGGCAGAGACCTGCGATCTAGCCAGGCTTTTATGGCAACAGTCCCTAGAATCAAAAGGACAAGATCGGGTGGAAGGATGTTTGCCTTCAACGCCGCTAAGATCTGGAACTCCCTCCCTTCTCATTTGAGATCCAACCCTGACCTCGCCTCTTTCCGCAAACAACTAAAAACACACCTGTTCAATTCTCCTCAATAAAACTCAGCTCTCCTTCCCTCTTTTCCTGGTCTGCAACCTCACTCACCCTACCAACAGGTTCCTCTAGCGCTTGGACGCCTCAGGGCAGCAATTCGCGCTCTATAAATTCACTTTCATTCATTCATTCAGTGTCATGTGCACATAGTGTTCACAACATACTGCAAAGTGTAGACAATGATTTCCCATTCTGTCATTCCCTCACTAATCCTGCCATGGCAGTAGCTGTCGAATATCTGTGTAGTAAAGTGCCATTCAACACTGTGTGAAAGGAGAGAACCATATCATCTGCACTAGTCAACCAATCACCACAATATCCATGTGGCACGCCAGTTCAAGTCAATATGAGTATAAAGAGATAAGTGTGAGATTAGTGTCTCCTCAATGGCATTCCAGGTTTGACATTAGTTAAAGTGCCACAACTTCAATTGTGTGATAATACCGTCAGTGTAAATGAGCAGGTGTGTCACACATGGTAGTATAGTTGTATATTAATCAGAGTTTGAGGACCAACACTGAAGATGTATTTGCAAAGTCCATGTGTTGCATGCATGTAAGTGTATGCCCCATACACTTGCAAATATCAATATTGAGAAACAATGTCAACTCTACAAAATACACATATGTCTCTGTCATGCTGACAATCTATGTACACACATACACATAGGTATCAAGCCACATTGACATGTGTGACCAATGTGATAGATCGGTACAAAAGAGGGTGGCTATATGCAAATCAGCCTGACCCTGTGCCTCATGGGAACAGTCCAGCCCGAACTGCCAAGCCATGTCTTCCCTGGACCGGAAACAAGCTTCCGAGGACCGGTTTCTGGCATTCCAGCCGTCTTCAGCCCGGCTTGCTTGAATCCAGTGGCAAAGTGAGCAAGGGACTCACGTCTGAGCATACCCTGCCACACTTATGGCAGCCAAAAGCGGTACAAAAGGGGGTGGTGATGGACGGAGCATCTGAATCAATCAAACACTCACACCCAGTCAAGAGATCTGGGTTTAATCCATCACCGTTCTTTAGCCCACTCTGCCACCCCAGTTCAGACATGGCTATATGCAAACAGCCTGACCCTGTGCCTCATGGGAACAGTCCAGCCCGAACTGCCAAGCCATGTCTTCCCTGGACCGGAAACAAGCTTCCGAGGACCGGTTTCTGGCATTCCAGCCGTCTTCAGCCCGGCTGGCTTGAATCCAGTGGCAAAGTGAGCAAGGGACTCACGTCTGAGCATACCCTGCCACACTTATGGCGGCCAAAAGCGGTACAAAAGGGGGTGGTGATGGACGGAGCATCTGAATCAATCAAACACTCACACCCAGTCAAGAGATCTGGGTTTAATCCATCACCGTTCTTTAGCCCACTCTGCCACCCCAGTTCAGATATGGCTATATGCAAATCAGCCTGACCCTGTGCCTCATGGGAACAGTCCAGCCCGAGCTGCCAAGCCATGTCTTCCCTGGACCAGAAACAAGCTTCCAAGGACCGGTTTCTGGCATTCCAGCCATCATCAGCCCAGCTTGCTTGAATCCAGTGGCAAAGGGAGCAAGGGACTCATGTCTGAGCATACCCTGCCACACTTATGGCGGCCAAAAGCGGTACAAACGGGGGTGGTGATGGACGGAGCATCTGAACCAATCAAACACTCACACCCAGTCAAAAGATCTGGGTTTAATCCATCACCGTTCTTTAGCCCACTCTGCCACCCCAGTTCAGACATGGCTATATGCAAATCAGACTGACCCTGTGCCTCATGGGAACAGTCCAGCCCGAACTGTCAAGCCATGTCTTCCCTGGACCAGAAACAAGCTTCCGAGGACCGGTTTCTGGCATTCCAGCCGTCTTCAGCCCGGCTTGCTTGAATTCAGTGGCAAAGTGAGCAAGGGACTCACGTCTGAGCATACCCTGCCACACTTATGGCGGCCAAAAGCGGTACAAAAGGGGGTGGTGATGGACGGAGCATCTGAATCAATCAAACACTCACACCCAGTCAAAAGATCTGAGTTTAATCCATCACCGTTCTTTGTGATAGATCATCAGTGTTGTGATGTAAGTTGGCCAATTTCCATGCAAATGACTCTAGCAATGTTAAACTCACAAATTCAAACACAGTGTTTTCAAACATGTCATACTTCAGTAACTAACTCTGAATAAAATAGAATCAAGACAAGGTATCTCAGTGTACTACAGATACCAATGCGAACTTTCACTGGCCACATGATGACAAAATCAAGGCATAAAAGTACAGAATCCCCAACAATTTGGAGTCATACACATACATGTGAAAACCCAAAGTATTGAGTCCAGGTATGTAGCTAAAAGCTACTTGTAGCAATATCTTTGTCTCGTACATAAAGATGTCCCACATTGCAAGACCTATATGTCAATTCCAAGTGTACCATGACAACTTGTCTGAGAAACAACATTAGCTGAAGGCTGGCAACAAATTGTACAACTATCCATTTTACAAATTGGAAATGCGCCATATGTACGTAGCTAAATTACATTCTAAAGTAAGTGAACAATTCACAGGCTGCGTCAATGTCAAGTGGCAAATAACAACATCATAGGTTTCATAAGGACATGTGTATGTGTGACTGCCCAACATGCTGACACCACACAACCTACCTAAGGATAAACATATTATAGAAAATCAAATAAATATTTTTGCAGTTTGCACATATAGTGAGTGCACATAACATAGGATTGTTCAGCTTATTACAGTAATCTACTACCTAAACATGGAAGTCATCATGCAGAAGTGTCCAAGGTGTCAGAAAATGGTCAACATTTGCTAAGAAACAGAGAACTGGAAGGGACATGTGTAAGCAAATGTTCAACTGTATATGTAAACCCTTTCCTCAAATTAAGTAAAGAATGTGTATGAGTTACTCAGTATACATAACACACATGGACAGGTATGTGTCTGTCACCCGGTGTATATTCATTAACACTTGTTTTGTTCTTGACTTTCACATGACCATGGATATAGTCTGCTGCCATGGGTCATGACTCCATTTGGACATCCCAAAACAGAGCCACAGCGGCAGTACAACCAGGCTCTTGCCAAGACCCGGAATTTGATTGATCGTACTTTGAAGTACTGAAGTTCAGGTTCCTATGCCTGGACATGTCAGGGGGAAGATTGCTATACTCACCCACTATGGTCTGTAAGATAATACTGGTTTGTGTCATCCTCCTCAACATCTGTGTATGTACTAATGTCCTGTGAGACTTGGAGCATGAAGAGCAACAGCCAATGGAGGAGGAGGATAGAGGAGAGACCCAAAGCACAATGGCTGATCGGTGGCTCCCTGACAACATTGTGCAAAATGTATTTACTTAATTTATTGGTTACATGAGGACCTACACGTCTGCAATTAACTGGAATGTTCAACATAAAAATAAATGTTTGAACTCATTGATTGTGTTGGTTTTCTTTTTTTTTCTTTGGTTTGCCTCATATACCAATCTGGAAATTCCTGAAGGGAAACTAGGCAACTCCTTCCGATTTGGTCAGTATCAGTCCTGATGTTAAAGACCAATATCGTAGGGGAACGTGCCAGGTCCCTCAGGGTGCCACTGCTTTCCCAATCCACTCCTGTTCACACCTTAGCTGGCGCCCTGTGTTACTTCGGAGATTAGGGAGACCGACAGGGCCCAGGATAAATCATAGGAAGACCTTTCAACTTTCACCTATCTTGCCAAGCCACGAGGGGCACCCAGATTTTGGCAATACTTGTGGGGTCACATGCCAAATCAGATTTACTAGTAAGAATAATGTGTTTTAAACAATTCGAAAAAGTAGGAGGGGTTGGTTCCTTCCATGCTCTGCATATTTCACGCCTTGCAAGAAGCATAACATAAGAGATGAATCTTGTGTAAGGGTTATTGACACTATGACCATGACTCAGACCAAAGAGAATAGTTCTATTGGTAATTTCCAGCTGTGACTGAAGAACATCTTCCAAAAATTCTTGGATCTTGACCCAATAGTCTCTTATCTCGGGGCAGACAGCGAACAAGTGTATATCGTCAGCAGCAGGGAATCTACATATTGGGCAATAGTATTCTAAGTTTGAAAACTTGACTAGTTTTTTGGGAGTTATATATGCTCTGTACATAGTATAGAGATGATTCCCCTTCAATGCGGCGGGCTTGACCACTGCCTGCAGGATAGTGAAAGAGTCAGTCCACAGGTCTTCCATACTTTCGCTGTCAAGATTTAATGCATTGTCCCAACGTTTTTGTAGCTCTGGCGCTGTGATGTTGTCAGCATCTAACATGGCTGTATACCGATATGATATTTGATTTTTCCACTTGCCAATCTTAAAGATTAGATCAAATTTTGGATCAGAATTATTCAAGTTCCATGGTCTCATTGACCACCATCCAGTCAGCTGGTAATATTTAAATCTGGTGAGTGTTCCTCTGGTTAAGAAGCTGCGAATCTACCTGTAGGTCCCCCCAGCATTCTAACCCTGCCATCCTCAGTGGCCGAGATAACTGGTCATCAAGACAGACCGGGGTTCCTGGGGATTCCCAAATGGGGGCCTGGACTGCATAATAAGGAATACCCATTTTGTTAGGGCAGACCCTAAAGTCTTGAGTCTAAATTTTTTTTTTTAACTTTGGATCCCCATACTTAAAAGAAAATAAGCTTCACCCTGTGGTATGTCTTGTAATAGTGCTTTAAACAATAACCCTAAAGACGATTCATCGATTTTACCAGCACGTGGTCTAACGTTTTTAAAATGAAAAGCGTGACAATAGACTAATAGGTCTGGAAGGGCCAGCCCTCCTGTTTTTAAGGTCCTCCTAAGTTTTTTCTGAGCTATTCTAGGTGATTTGGAATTCCAGATGAAGGATCCAAGTTTGCCCTGCAGTTTTTTGATAGATGGTGTGTAAAATGATAAAGGGATAGAGTTAAATAGGAACGTTATTTTCGGAAGAATGATCATCTCAATTAAATTTACTCTCCCAAAGATATTTAAAGGGAGAGATGACCATCTTTGAAGGAGGGCACAAACATCCTTTGAGACTCTATCTAGATTGATTTTTGAGATATCGTCGATTTTTTGGGCCACGTATACCCCTAGATATCTCATTCTAGTTGTTGCTGCCGCTGTCCCTATTTCCTGGTTCCACTCTATGACCTCGGTTTTATCCCGTTTAATAGTGTATCCCGAGACCTCTCCGAACTTCTCAGCTAGATCTACTAATCTGGGAAGGGCATCTCCCGGGTTTGGAGTGAACATAAGTAAGTCATCAGGGTATAACGCAAATTTTAACTCCAAATAAGCTATCTTAAAAGGTTTAAATATCATATCAGATCTAAGCAAACAAACAAAGGGCTCAATGTATAAATTAAACAACAAAGGCGATAAAGGGCAGCCCTGTCTGGTCCCGCGAGCAATAGTTACCCAGTTGGTGAGTGAACCATTGATTAGATTTTTTGCACGCCGTGACCAATATAAAGATCTTATTGCTGTTATATAGTTGTTTGGAAAACCAAAACCAGCCAGAGCCTTCCAAAGGTATAGCCAATCGACTTGGTCGAATGCCTTAGCGGCATCGACCGCTACCAATGTCAGAGGGAGTTTCCTGCTAACCGCAACATCAATCGCTGCGATAGCTTGAAAAAGTTAACTCGTTGAGTTGCCTGTCAGGGATGAAGCCCCTCTGATCTTGATGGATGATGGTTTTAATTATTCTGGCTAGTCTTGCTGCTAAAACCCCTGCAAATACTTTGTAGTCGGTGTTTAGAAGAGATATTGGTCTATAAGACTCAATTTTAGATGGATCCTTTTGTGGCTTCAGAATTAAAGTAACGGTAGCTTCTGCCCATGAGTCTGGGCCCTCTCACCACCTTGGAGGATTTTATTAAAAAGGGTTGTTAGAGTGGGTAGAATTTGATCCAGAACTATCCTATAAACTTCAACTTGCAGTCCATCAGGACCAGCTGCCTTCCCTTTAGCCATTTTCATGAGCTGCGTTCCTATTTCGCCTTCTCTGATGTGGGAGGAGAGGTAGATTTTGTCATTGTCAGATAGATGCAGTAGTTGTACTTTACTTAACCAGCTATCCGCCCTCTGCGGGCAGTAGTTGACATTAGCTGTATACAATGTTTGAAAGAAAGATTGGACTTCCTCCCTGATTAAATCGTCCTAATGGGTAACTGCACCTGCACCTGTACTTAGCAAGGATAGACTGTTAATCTGATTTCTGGTCCTATCCACCCGGGATTTCCATGCAAGAAGATGGCCACATTTCTCCCCATACGAGAAGTTCCACAACTTGCTGGTATCCCATTTATCTTTAAGAACCTTATCCAGACCTGCTTGGTAGTCAGCCGGTAGACTATCCAACTCCTTTTGCAGATGGGTTTAGTGTTTGAATGATTTACTGAGGCCGCCTGGAGCTCCTGTTCTTTTAATTTGATCTTGAGCAGGTCTTCTTCATTCTTTTTTTTCCTCAGTTTGTTCCATCTAATCATGAGAGTTGTCAGGGAGCCTCTAAGAAAGGCTTTAAGTGTCTCCCATATTACCTGCTGGGATGCTGAGCCGTTATTATATCTAATAAATTCCTCTGCCTGGGTCTGTAGATCTAGTCTCACCCCCTCTTCTAATAGCAGGGCTCTATCTAGCGTCCACCTCCTCTGCAATTCCTTCTGTTTAAAATTAATTACTGGCTCAACAATCAAATGATCTGATAATATAGCTGGGATATAGGAGATGGTGCCTACTGAGGCAAGGAGTGACTGATCTAACAGGAAATAGTCGATTCTGGAGTGGTGTTCATATCTACGACTATAAAAAGAAAAATCCATTTTAGTGCTATTTTTGGTTCTCCAAACATCTATAAGACTAAAATCTTTAATTATGTTTTTAAGCTCGACCCAAGATTTTTCGGGGGGTGTGAATTTAACCCTGGACGTACAGTCCAGTTTTTCATCGAGAATCAAATTAAAATCCCCTCCTAAGATGACAGGCCCATCATACTCCATCAGACTAGCTTTTAACTTCAGGAGAGCCGCTGGGGCATCTTGATTAGGGCCATAGTAGATTGCACATATGAATGGAGTATTATGACATGACATATTCAAAGGACAGGCAGGCTTGCCAGATATTAACAATCAAAATTACCATTCCAGTCCTCACACACTTGAGTAGTGTAGTCATGCACAGCTAGCAGTCTTGCTGTGTTCTTGAGCAGCGACGTGTGTTTCTGATGGTAGTGAATGTTGGAACACATCCCACCCAATATGTCCATACCTGAGACAAACCCCTCATTGCAGTGAGACTCTCACCAAAGTAGTAGCATGCAGAACAGCAGCACTTTGCTTTAGCAAATGTTGTTGCAGATACTATCATAGATCATGAGTGACAAAGGCCTAGTATCATGCGATAATGTCCTTTGTAAAGAAGGCACACACACATGTGTGCCCAATCTTCCTGGCTCTATTGTCATATATACCACATTATGCCACAGTTGACAATTCACACAGTTATCATACCATGCACAGCAATGCGATGAGCCACAAAGGCACAACAGTATGAACAGATTACCTTGCAATGCATGGCATTACCTAGAGAAGTAATACAATGGGGATGTTCTTGCTACCTTCACATCACCTGTAGAATACAGACATTGAAAAAGTGTATCTCATTTAACATTGTGCAAGGATGGATTTGGAATATGAACTCTTGAGTACAAACCTACTTGGTTGCTACTCACGAATGCCCCGTGGCATTCGTGAGTAGCAACCAAGTAGGTTTGTACTCAAGATGAGCAGAAGCCGCAAGTGACGGATACTTGCCGTCTTGGATTACCTGATGCCCATGAAGCGATAGTTACCGCTTCAAGTGTTTTTTCCTGAACCAGGATCAAACACCCTTTTACACAAGACCACAATTTGTGGTCTTCATTTGAACGAGGGCTGGACGCACCTTAGCGTGTGCGGACCACCCCGCTCATAAATCACGGTCCTGACGAAAACATAATAATTTTTAAAATGGTTGAAACATGTAGACCTATTTTTAATTAATTCACATAGCACACTTCGCTATTTTTAACTTTATCACACTTCTCGAGACACCGAAGCCTTCCTAAATAGGCACAGGTGCCACATTGTTTTTAATAGGGTCTAAGCACTCAAGAATAAAGTCTTGGAGTGAGTAGTCTTGGCCCTTTTTAATACACATATCACAGTATTTTTTCTGCACATATAATCAAGAAACCCGCTCCACTGTAATCAGGTGTCGCAGCACACCCTATGGGCATTCGGCCTATGGGGTGGGACCCCGATGATGAAGCATGTCACCAACCAGGTTGGTGAGTGAGGGGTCTTCTACAAGGACAAACACTGTCCGGTATAGGGCTGGGGCACTTAGTGCTAATCTGAGCCTTAAGCTCTAGATACAGAAGTAATCCTTCTCTGTATTTTTCTTTCCAGGGGGCCCTCCTCCATTGTTGTTATATCCTTTTACGGGGACCAGGAGTTCCCACCACACATAACCTATACAATTTCCCTGACTCTCTCCATTGTTATACACGTCTTCCAGGGCTACCCAACAAAGGAGTGCAAGGAACCCTTAGAGAGGGTACAGTGGCACATTTCTAGGGTGTTTGGGGTCAAGTGCACCCTCCACCAACTTAAGCACAGATGGGCAGAGGTAGTGTCCTAATAGGAGGATCTCCTACAGCACCTTGGCTTGGATGTTGGTGGCCTCATAGTTATGCATGTATGAATCATCTGCCTGCAGTTCTGTCTCTATCACAATAAATTAAAACTTAATTTTACAAGTAAGGGTGTACACCATTTAAAGGGTAGGATACAAAAATCTAGTATACATCTGTCCAATTGCTATACCCTGCCCCAGGAGGCTGTTCAAAGTGTTGTGGTGTTTTTAAATTGATTCCCATGCATGTATTTGTAAACATGACCTGATTTCGCATATGTTCTTGTTCGGAGCATGAATAGCTTTTTTTTTGCACAGGTGATGTGTAACGAGGAAAGTAATGATCAATCTTCTATAATGTTATCCCTTTTATGCGTGCTGCATTGTGCAGCGCACATAGAGAGTCTAAAATACCCCAGGCAGTTTTATTTGATCCGGAGGGTGGCCCTTTCAGGATAGAAATTTGATACCATCTTCTAAGACATTCACCATTGCACCATTTTGCAAGGTAGCATGCTTTGCGGCTTCTCACCACTCTGTGAACTTGTGACAATAATAGTCTGATATTGTTCTTACAATGTTGCATACGGCATGAATCTGTCCTTTTTCTATATCATCTCAACATTGTCATCCCTAGGATCAATGGTTATCACCCTTGTGTAATGGTGAAATCTGGCCTGAGATGATGCTGCTCAGCAGTACACAAAACATCACATGCCTGAGGCATGCTTCAGGCATGTGATGTGAGATATCTCTGAGAGTCAACATCTGGCCACCTCTGCCATGTGTCTTAAAACTGTTGAAGATACCAGATCACTGGAATGTTCATGATATGTAGACAGTGTGTATTTGCAATAGTCACAAAGCAATGTTCAAATTATTGTCTTGCAGGTGGACCTGTACCATAAACCTGGGGAAAAGTTGAGACCATGAGGGATCCCAATGCCCCAATTCTACCAGCAAGTGTAATTAGTACATGGTGAAGCTCTATAACATTTGTGAGTGATCTATAATAGTTGTAACATTGTGCTGTGTATGGGGTTGTATCAATCACCTGTAACCAATGTACAGTCTGTGTACCAACATAGCTGAAGGTGTACACAGTATGATGTAAAATGGACAAGGACATATGTTAATGTGCACAATGGTGTCAATGTATGCAGGTCCACATGAATCATGAATATTTACCTGCTATTTTGTGATGTTTGTTCACCTACTGTTTGGATGCTTATTGCACATGTACCATCTCCCAGCACTAAATTTACAGATAGCCAAAACATCTATTGTTTTACACCCGAAATATGGCACAGACGTTACAACCTATGCTTCAACAAATGGTGAAGCAAAGTGGAATGAGCTAGGCTAAGCTTGTGTGGACACTTTATGCTTGTTTATGTCCACATTTGAGCATGAGGCTGATGAGGTGGAACACGTTACACAGACAGCATTACCAATAGTCAATATTACAGTCTCCATTTTTTTTCTTTTTCTTTTTTTTATTAGGTTTTCATAATGGGTACAAAGAAATAGTGAGTCTTAATTGTGTACATATAATTTTACTCTGAATTCATATGAAAAGAGGGAAAATGAAAAGAAAAGAAAGAAAAAAGGCATGAGTAAAAGTAAAAAATACTGAAAGATAAAAGGCCAAAAATAGCAGAAAGAGTCGTATTGAGTTGTAAAAATATACATTTAAGAGGGATCAGACAAAGCAGTCCCATATGCGGTCTAATTTTTGTGAGGGCTGTATTTGCCTCTGACTTTAGGCAGTGTGCGTTCCCTCTCATATATATCTTTCATGACGACCCATCACTCAGGGAAAGCTGGGGAGTTTTTGCGAGAGCCATGTTCTTGCAATGCACAGACGAGCGGCAACTAAAGCAATAGAAAAGAATGATCTTATCCCTCGATCTGCATTTTCTTTAAGACCGAACATGAGAAAATCCTGGCCTAGGCGACGACCAATAAATTGCATTACATTCGCTCAGAAAGTATCCAGCTTGGGACAGGTACAAGGCATATGGACAATATTAGCTGTGCCCAATCCACACTTTGGGCACCATGTCCTATTTCCCAAATCCCCCAGGCCCTTAGTGCTCATTTCCCAATCCTTTCAGGAGTGTAATATAGCCTGCAGATAGTTCGAAATTGTTGCAGCTTTAGGCTAATATAATGGATAGAGCTAACTAAGATATCTAAAGGAGAAACAATTTCTGTGACAGTAGTAGTTATGCCTAAAGCTTGACTCCATTTGGCAGCAAGATGTTGACTATAGTCACTCCTATGTAAACAAAATTGTTAATACGTTGTACTAAACTTGATTTCTGCTTAAAATTTAACAAGCATGTCAGTATATCATGAGTGTGTGGTGTTTATATTGCTTGTCATCTTAAAAGGGTCTTCCTCTACGGTATCGGGAAGACCCCCAAACAGTACCTTTCAGAAATGCAGGGTGTTGATGACCTCTGGTTGAGCTTCCGAACACACAGCGTCCGCAGGCATTCATTCTAGAGGTCAGTGCAGGAGTCGTCAGGGCCCTCGAAGTCGCACGCATTTCAGATCGAACTCCTCTCTTGGTGAAGTCAGGAGCACTGTCGTCGGTAGGCCTCAGGTCGCGGTGCGAGGAGTGGCTGAGTGGTGGCGTCAGATGGCGTCGTCGGTGAGACCAAGGTCACTGTGTGAGATAAAGGTGGTGCACGTCATCATGCAGGCAGGTCACAGTACAAGCAGCGGTGTCGTCATTGCTGAGGGGCTGTCATCGGCTGACGAACTGGAGTGAATGGCACTGGCATCGGTAAGCCAAGGCTGTGGTGCAGGATGAGGGCGTTACTTCGTGTAACTTTACAAGCGGTGCCCTCAAGCCATGGTGCAAGCAGCGTTGTCGAGTCCGGCGTGGAGCGGCATCGCCGGGTATACCACAGCGTTGTCGTGAAGGGAGGAAGTGCAGAGTGAGGTGCCCACAGGTCACGGTTTGAGCAGCGGCTCAGTGGTAGCGTCAGCAGGCGTCGTCAGTGAGACCAGGGTCGCGTTGCGGTCGTGCCCTCTGCAGTGCCATCAGGACACAGAGTTGGCAGCGTTGTCCTAGAAGTCGTCGAGTTGCTTTTCTTCTGTTGCAGCACAAAACACACAATTCCCAGTGCTGAGGGCAGAAGAACTTGAAGTCTTTGCTTTTCCTGAGACTTCTTGAACAGGGGGAAACTCTACCTCAAGTCCTTGGAGAAACTCACAAAAGTAGATTGCAGAAAGTTCAGTCCAGTCCTTTCACTGCTCAAGACAGAAGCAGCCACTGCAGGCCAACACAGCAAAGCACACATCAAAGTGGTAATTCCTCCTCACAACTTCTCAAGCTCTTCTTCTTGGCAGTCTTCTTGATCCCAAAAAAGTCTTGGGGTCTGGGCCCCAATATTTATACCAGCAATTCCTTTGTCCTCTGAAGGCAGAGGGCCCTATACCTAGTCCAAACCAGTTCTGGTCAGTCTTGGAGCACTTTGTTTACAAGATTCCTGCGTTTCCTTTGACAGGATAGGCCAAGGATATCAGACACACCACAAGAGGTGGAGCCAGCATTGTGGGAGGCAGGAACAGCCCTATTCAGACCCAGGTGCTACTCCTCCCACCCATCTATGTGCAGATAGGTCTATTCAGCCCTATGACAACTCACCCTGCCTCCTAGAGTCTCCCTAGCCACTGTCACTCGCAAACCAGACGGACAATACACAACCATGCAGAGGCAGGCTGGATGGTTAGGCAAGAAAATACCTACTTTCTAACATTGAATGAACACGGAATGTTAGAACTAACTTCACTAAAAGATGTATTTCATCATTCAGAGTTCAGGCATACTAACACTCCCACTCCACCTTTTAGAACGCCCGCACCGCTGCGGAAAAACCGCGGTTAAGGTGTTCAGATTATAGTATGTTATAATCAAACTGCCCACTCTGGCCTATGGGGAACAGGTAGCCTTGCATAAGTGAAATCAAAGTAGGTTGTAATTCACTATCAGGACATGCCACACACCAGAGCATGTCCTACCTTTCACATACAATACACCCTGCCCATAGGGGTACCTTGGGCCTACCTTATGGGCGACTCACATGTAGAAAAGGAAAGGTTTAGGGACTGGCAAGTTTGTGCACTTGCCAAGTTGACATGGCAGCCCCAGGCTGCACACAGGCTTTGCAATGGCAGGCCAGAGTTACACTTTACGGGCTGTTTGTGTGGGTGGCAGTCCATTAACAGCATTTAGTGCACTCGCAGTGCACTTTACCAGGAACTGACACATAAATCAAATAAGACAAACATGGAAATACCAATCCATAACACATTTTAAACTGGAGCACTTGCACTTGACCACTGATCAGCAGTGAGGAAAGTGCGCAGAATCATTACACCTGCAAAAACAGAGTCAAAACTGGAAGGTCAGAAAGCAAAAACACATTGGAATCACCCCAAAAGAGGCCAGGTCTAGCAGCCCTTCTCTGCTGATGCACACATGGTTTAAATATTAAAATGTTAGCCTCATATTTTCCCTATTTTTTTCCACACTTCAGCAGAGTGAAAGTGTTGCAATATAGATGCCCGCCATGTAAGAACAGTAAATAAACAAGCCTTTGCTATGCAATTGGTTTCGCATTTATGAGAGTTTGAGATTTTGACATTATAAATGACAATGCCTTTTATTTATGTGTGTTTTTAATCATATAAATAAGAAGTAGTCATTTACAATTCCAACAGCTTGAACTCTCTCAAATGCGAGTCCTATTGCATTGCAAATGCATTAGGCAAGAGCGTATCCTGCCTTTGCCTGCTGGCAAGAGCAGGCAGGACAAAGCTCTTTGAGAAAATAGTGCGCAGAGGCTGTAATTAAAGACTACCGAGCAACAATACACGTAAGTGGGGGTGTCCTCCTGAGAGGTTACAAAATAAGAAAAGGTGGTACTAAGAAGGGACTACTAAGCCTATTAACTAATGAAAAGCCAAAGTTTACAATGAACAATGTCACAAGCCAATGAAAAAACTGAGCATGGAGTAGGTGGGGCTTCAGGTCCATACCTTCATGCAGCATGGCTTGCAGAGCAGCACATGTGCTGCCCAGGCTCAACCTAAAAACATCATTGGAGCTGGTGGGTGATTCTGTTCGAAAGGACGGCTCTATTTATATATATTTAAAGACATTCACTGCCCTTAATAGAGGGAGGAGATTTTGCTTCACTATTGTCTAGTGTGCATGGAGTTAGAAGAGATATGCTGCTCTGCCTGTCGTTCATTGGCCTCTCCATTCTGGATGCACCTCAATGGTTCGATAAGTGGGTTAATGCACTGCTGTGGATTGGGTTCCAGCTTAGCATAACCTGCTGGTTGGTTGCTTCCAACATTTCTACTAACTGCCTTCTGTGTTCTTCCATTCAAACTTAGGCTACCTATATGTAATGAAGGATCCATGAGGGATTTCAGAGGGTCACAACCCTCTTGTTTCCTGGCCTTTGGGAAAACTCTGTTTTTCACTGAATAACCCTCCTGCAAAAAAGTATATTTTATGGAAGGTTTCTCCAGAAAAGCCTATGCTTAGACTGATTTTTAAATGTGTATTTTCAACTTCACTTTCTTTGCCAACAAACTTAGGAAATCTTCAAGAAGCAAAGTTTCTTGGCTTCAGAAACCCTTAACATAGACTTAACATTGTTGTCTCTTTCAAAATCACATTGGGTTTTTTCTCACTCGTTTACGCAAAAAATTGTCAATTTTGTATGCCAATCTCATGTTATAAGAAAATGTAAGAGTCACAGCCTCTCTGAAATCCAAGTTGCTAGAATCCACTGCTGTTCTGGGTGTCAAAAACTTAATAAAATGTAGCATCTGTGAGCCCAGAGACAGGGTCTCATGATTAGTTTGTTTTGTAATACTCTGAGACCAGTGATGCAGCTGGGGATCAAAGGAGGAAGAGATATTTGTCCAGATCAGTTTACAACAATTAGTTCCCATGGGTTGAAGTTCGCTCCCTAAAATGGAAAACTTCTCAGAGGATCCCCGGGATGCGATCAATTCTCCTCCGCCGGCTGCTAATCATTCAGTCTGAATACATGTGCGATCAGCCTAGTGTGCTCAATACTCATTCAGTCATGGTAAAACAGGAAGTGAGCGCTGGCAACTCCTTGCACGTTTATCCGGCAGTGACGTCAGCATGAAACAAGCAGATATTTGAGGAAATTACAAGAAAGGGAGAGCTTTTAATAATACATTTAATGTAAACATTTGTGATGAAGGTTACAGTGCACAGCATAAGTAAACCAGCCTGACGTGTTTTCTGATCTTATTTTTTCTAGGAACGAGAGCAAATAGAGCTGCAATCAAACAACTCCGCAAGGGGGTGGAGGGCCGGCTAGAGAACAGAATTAGCCTGCAAGGAATTTGCCTCACACACTTTGTACCACTGCTTGTAGTAAATGGTCAGACAGTCCATTTAAAGAATGCTAAAACACAGCTTTGAATTGTTCTTCTGGGAAACACTGCCGAAGCAGCAGTTAAAGTAAGGCCTACGTTCAGAACAAAAACATTTATTTGAACTGGACATTTCTCTCTTCAACTTGTTACAGCTGACTAAGTTTACACAAACGAAATCAGAAGGAGGGAAGGTACTGGTGATTAGAAGAGGAAAGACCACGCCCCGGAATTCCAGGCCAGAAAGAGCAGCTGTTTAAGGGGATTATAAAGATGCAAGAGTTTTAAATAATACATGATACATGTTACAGTAGATATTGCATAGGTTCTCCTAAAGGGGCAAGAGGCACAACAGGGGAGTCAGCAGTAACACAAATGTGGCATTAAGAGGAGATGGGAGGAAGAATGTTATATTTGAATGTAAGCAACTAGGGTGCTGACACTGAACACACACAAACAGTAACAGAGCAGGAAATCAAGCTAATAATATTCTCCCAGAGGGCTTATCAAGAAGCAGAGTAGAATGAGACAGTACTAAGTCCCTTCTGTGGGAGGAACAGAAGAGAGAAAGGAGGGACAAAGAGGCAGGACTGACTACTAGCAAATAAGGATTTTTAAAGGACACTGACATACACAAAAGAAAATCAATTGCAAGAAAGGGGATGGACTAGAAGTTCACAGACCGATTACAGCAGGTCTCGAAGAGACAGTGCATGCACTGTTTAGCTTTACCTAAAATTGTTGCTGTGTATTGAGCCTCATGTTTAGTCATCGCTGGGGATTTCAGAATGGGCTTCCATTAACATTTCAAGATTGTCAACCTTAGATACACATACATTTCCATGTGCATTTGGATGTGAATCCCAAAAAGCATTGGCTTATCCTTTAAAAGCTGATACATTTTGGCTGCACCATTGCTTGTTGCTCGTATTAAATGGGTCCTTCCCTGGTGCTGTGCTACAGTATTCAACAAAGTATAAAAAAATTACGTTGTCAACAGAACTGCCCATATTACGGAGATAAAAAGTATTTTATAACAAAGCGTATTTAAACGAGTGTTATTAGTATGACACTGTGCTTTTAATTATACTAATAAATGTGAACAAAACGGGTTAAGTCTTTAAATTAACAAAATAGTTGATAGAAAGTTGGACTGTTTTATGATTTTATAGATCACTTGCCCTGCAGTAAGTCTTTATAGTGGATTTAATAAAACATTCCCTCTACATCTCAGAAGTTGGATACAAAAATATTTTTGCCAGAGTTCTAAGTAAAGAAAATAGCATTCTCTGATGACAAGGGAAAAACAAAGCTGACTAGAAATATGTTTTTCTCGAGGCTACAGATCGCCACTGAATGAAAAGCCTCAACATTTTTCTCAGCTTTCCACCAATATGGAATTCTTGAACTGCAAAATCTCCTGGTAGAAAGAAGGTGCTCAAGGGATATGTGCCTAATTCACACTGAAATCTGTTCTTCTTTATGCCTCCCTAATGTGAGTAGCAAGGTAATTTGTTTTCTGAAGAAAACCTACTGCTAAATCAAAATTGCTCTTTTTTTTCTTTACAAAAACAGAGATTGACAGTCGCAAAAAAGTTTGACTATATTATGTTTAATAAACCACCTCTAATTCAGACTACGTTTGGGAAACAGAGAAAAGGTTCTATTTTTAAAGATCTGAACAATGTATGCGGTGTAGTCAACAACTACATTGTATCAACCATCAAGATACATTTTAAAAGACTGAATTGCTATTTTCCTGGTTCATGATCAATATATTTCAAGTGAAAGAAGGGAGACCGATGCTGTATGACTTTATTATGAAAGACCTTGATTGCAAGTGACCCAGCAGGAGATGCGAAACTTATTGCACCATTAAAATCCAATAACCTATGGTTTGAAATTTAACAGGTGCAATGCAAATTGCTTATTACAGGCTAAGCCCTCAAAAAGGGGCATATCATGCAGACGTTTGTACTTTCAGCACAAATTCTGCATATCCTGGTATTTTATGGAGCCTTTCCTCAATTCATTTCAAGCCTGTTGAAATGCATTTGTGG
Source organism: Lissotriton vulgaris (assembly GCF_964263255.1). NCBI lineage: Eukaryota > Metazoa > Chordata > Amphibia > Caudata > Salamandridae > Lissotriton > Lissotriton vulgaris. The sequence continues at coordinate 2,065,445,330 of NC_141689.1, read as the reverse complement.
GATGCAGTCTTAATCACGCCTTGCCCGTATTTAATATCAGGTGCACTGTTGATATTTGCTCCACAGCACATCACTAAACAGGTGCGCTTGGCACTAAAATGAACAGTGCGCTGGATTACAATGAATTTGCTGCCCTAAGGGCAGCTGCGGACTCCGGGAAACCACTTGCAAGCAAATGTCTGGGAGGTCTAGAGGTCTGCCCTTGGGGCCGCCGAGGCAAAGAAATTCCTTAACTTGCTTGAGAATATGCCCCCATGCAAATGAGAGAATGCCCTCTCTCTCTCTCTCTCTCTCTCCCTCTCTCTCTCTCAACAGAGACAGAGAGAGAGAGTGCTGCACATGCACCAGTGCTATCAGTATTACAGAAGGAGCCGCACAGGCATCTACTTCCCCTTTTGTAATACTAATGTGCCCTGGGGTACAAAAAGTTGGCGCACATTCTCTTTGTATAATACAGCCCCAGGTATTTAATGGATGCAGTACATTTCAACCAGCTAGTAGTTTTATAAATTAATGTGGAATACATACTCAAATTCAAAATGCTTGTGCTGATGGCTTAACATTCCTATGATGCAGGTAAAATAGTAATTGGTTCTCATTCGTTCCTTCATGGACGTATGTTGACATTTAGAAAGAGAACATTACATGTAGCTTGGCTTGGTATAGTAGACCAGGTAACAGCTAGGTGCATTTCCTGGGAAATAAAACGGGCAGAGAAGAAAGTATTTAAAATTTGAGAGCTATGACTATTTCTTTGACCACCAACAATAAAAATGCGCATTCTTTTCTACCACAAAATACAAGCAACGTTGGAGATTCACAAAGTACCCTTGGTGTTCTCCTAAAAAATTTTAACAGCCTCTTGACGAAGTCCAACTTAGGAATACAATTCAAGTTCCAGAAGATCAGCAGCATTTATTTTATTGTTTAAATGATTTTAGGGATTTCTTGGCATTCTTTTCAGCTAAAAAATATGTATTGATTAATTAATACAACATCTGTTCTGCCTGTGTTGCAATAGTTTGAGAGAAGCTAATGATGGAAGCTATTCAGAAAAGGGGGTGGTGATGAACAGAGTATCTGAATTAAACAGAACACTCATACCCAGTCAACAGATCAGGGCTTGTTCCATCACCGTTTTTTAGCTCACTGCACCATCCCAGCTCAGAACCTGGCTACATGCAAATTAGTCTGTCCCTGGCCCAGTGCATCATGGGAACAGGGCAGACCAAACTACCAAGCCAATTGTTGTACTGGGAAGGAAACAAGCTTCCGGGGACCGGTTTCTGGCATTACAGCCGTCTTCGGCCCGGCTTGCTTGAATCCTAATGGTGCAATGAGCAAGGGACTCACATCTGAGAATACCCTTCCACGCTTATGGTGGACAAAACGATTCAGAAAAGGGGGTGGTGATGGACAGAGTATCTGAATTAAACAGAACACTCATACCCAGTCAACAGATCAGGGCTTGATCCATCACCGTTTTTTAGCTCACTGCACCATCCCAGCTCAGAACCTGGCTACCTGCAAATTAGTCTGTCCCTGGCCCAGTGCATCATGGGAACAGGGCAGACCAAACTACCAAGCCAATTCTTATACTGGGAAGGAAACAAGCTTCCGGGGACCGGTTTCTGGCATTACAGCCGTCTTCGGCCCATCTTGCTTGAATCCTAATGGTGCAATGAGCAAGGGACTCACATCTGAGTATGCCCTTCCACGCTTATGGTGGACAAAACGATTCAGAAAAGGGGGTGGTGATGGACAGAGTATCTGAATTTAACAGAACACTCATACCCAGTCAACAGATCAGGGCTTGATCCATCACCGTTTTTTAGCTCACTGCACCATCCCAGCTCAGAACCTGGCTACATGCAAATTAGTCTGTCTTGGCCCAGTGCATCATGGGAACAGGGCAGACCAAACTACCAAGCCAATTCTTATACTGGGAAGGAAACAAGCTTCCGGGGACCGGTTTCTGTCATTACAGCCTTCTTCGGCCCGGCTTGCTTGAATCCTAATGGTGCAATGAGCAAGGGACTCACATCTGAGTATACCCTTCCAAGCTTATGGTGGACAAAATGATTCAGAAAAGGGGGTGGTGATGGACAGAGTATCTGAATTAAACAGAACACTCATACCCAGTCAACAGATCAGGGCTTGATCCATCACTGTTTTTTAGCTCACTGCACCATTCCAGCTCAGAACCTGGCTACATGCAAATTAGTCTGTCCCTGGCCCAGTGCATCATGGGAACAGGGCAGACCAAACTACCAAGCCAATTCTTATACTGGGAAGGAAACAAGCTTCCGGGGACCGGTTTCTGGCATTACAGCCGTCTTCGGCCCGGCTTGCTTGAATCCTAATGGTACAATGAACAAGGGACTCACATCTGAGTATACCCTTCCACGCTTATGGTGGACAAAACGATTCAGAAAAGGGGGTGGTGATGGACAGAGTATCTGAATTAAACAGAACACTCATACCCAGTCAACAGATCAGGGCTTGATCCATCACCGTTTTTTAGCACACTGCACCATCCCAGCTCAGAACCTGGCTACATGCAAATTAGTCTGTCCCTGGCCCAGTGCATCATGGGAACAGGGAAGACCAAACTACCAAGCCAATTCTTATACTGGGAAGAAAACAAGCTTCCGGGGACCGGTTTCTGGCATTACAGCCGTCTTCGGCCCGGCTTACTTGAATCTTAATGGTGCAATGAGCAAGAGACTCACATCTGAGTATACCCTTCCACGCTTATGGTGGACAAAACGATTCAGAAAAGGGGGTGGTGATGGATAGAGTATCTGAATTAAACAGAACACTCATACCCAGTCAACAGATCAGGGCTTGATCCATCACCGTTTTTTAGCTCACTGCACCATCCCAGCTCAGAACCTGGCTACATGCAAATTAGTCTGCCCCTGGCCCAGTGCATCATGGGAACAGGGCAGACCAAACTACTAAGCCAATTCTTATACTGGGAAGGAAACAAGCTTCCGGGGACTGGTTTCTGGCATTACAGCCGTCTTCGGCCCGGCTTGCTTGAATCCTAATGGTGCAATGAGCAAGGGACTCACATCTGAGTATACCCTTCCACGCTTATGGTGGACAAAACGATTCAGAAAAGGGGGTGGTGATGGACAGAGTATCTGAATTAAACAGAACACTCATACCCAGTCAACAGATCAGGGCTTGATCCATCACCGTTTTTTAGCTCACTGCACCATCCCAGCTCAGAACCTGGCTACATGCAAATTAGTCTGTCTTGGCCCAGTGCATCATGGGAACAGGGCAGACCAAACTACCAAGCCAATTCTTATACTGGGAAGGAAACAAGCTTCCGGGGACCGGTTTCTGTCATTACAGCCTTCTTCGGCCCGGCTTGCTTGAATCCTAATGGTGCAATGAGCAAGGGACTCACATCTGAGTATACGCTTCCAAGCTTATGGTGGACAAAATGATTCAGAAAAGGGGGTGGTGATGGACAGAGTATCTGAATTAAACAGAACACTCATACCCAGTCAACAGATCAGGGCTTGATCCATCACCGTTTTTTAGTACACTGCACCATCCCAGCTCAGAACCTGGCTACATGCAAATTAGTCTGTCCCTGGCCCAGTGCATCATGGGAACAGGGAAGACCAAACTACCAAGCCAATTCTTATACTGGGAAGAAAACAAGCTTCCGGGGACCGGTTTCTGGCATTACAGCCGTCTTCGGCCCGGCTTACTTGAATCTTAATGGTGCAATGAGCAAGAGACTCACATCTGAGTATACCCTTCCACGCTTATGGTGGACAAAACGATTAAGAAAAGGGGGTGGTGATGGATAGAGTATCTGAATTAAACAGAACACTCATACCCAGTCAACAGATCAGGGCTTGATCCATCACCGTTTTTTAGCTCACTGCACCATCCCAGCTCAGAACCTGGCTACATGCAAATTAGTCTGTCCCTGGCCCAGTGCATCATGGGAACAGGGCAGACCAAACTACCAAGCCAATTCTTATACTGGGAAGGAAACAAGCTTCCGGGGACTGGTTTCTGGCATTACAGCCGTCTTCGGCCCGGCTTGCTTGAATCCTAATGGTGCAATGAGCAAGGGACTCACATCTGAGTATACCCTTCCACGCTTATAGTGGACAAAATGATTCAGAAAAGGGGGTGGTGATGGACAGAGTATCTGAATTAAACAGAACACTCATACCCAGTCAATAGATCAGGGCTTGATCCATCACCGTTTTTTAGCTCACTGCACCATCCCAGCTCAGAACCGTTTTGTCCACCACAAGCGTGGAAGGGTATGCTCAGACATAAGTCCCTTGCTCACTGCACCATCAGGATTCAAGCAAGCCGGGCCGAAGACGGCTGTAATGCCGGAAACCGGTCCCCGGAAGCTTGTTTCCTTTCCAGTAAAATAATTGGCTTGGTAGTTTGGTCTGCCTTGTTCCCATGATGCACTGGGCAAGGGACAGACTAATTTGCATGTAGCCAGGTTCATGGTGCAGTGAGCTAAAAAACGGTGATGGATCAAGCCCTGATCTGTTGACTGGGTACGAGTGTTCTGATTAATTCAGATGCTCTGTCCATCACCACCCCCTTTTCTGAATCATAATGATGGAAGCTGGCATCTCCATGCACGTTCCCACTCATGAGTGTGCAATAACACTTCAAACTCAATCAAGCTGACTGATGCTTCAAATTCCTGTTTGCTTTACTGCCCATTGTACCCCTAATTGCTCAAGGACTCACTTCCTTCCAAATGCCTTCAGCGGTCCCAGCAGCACCCACAGCAAACATCTGTGACATCCCATGGCACTGTTATACGGATGGTGGGTTAATTGTTGACATTGCTAAGTTAGCCTTAGCTTCGCTGCCATCAGGCTGCTTTTGTGCACATTACTATATGCCTTTATTTTGCAAGACTTTGTTTGTGCCTTTCACATGAGAACTGTCTGCTTTTCGCTTTCTCTGCTGTGTTCTGGGGTTTAGTCTGCACACGATGTACAAGGTCGATAAACAATGCCCTTTTTCATCTGTTCTGGTCAGTCTCTCACACTTTGCAGAAAGAGGCAAGAGGTACAGAAAGAGGTAAGAGATGTGCAGAAAGAGGGAGGAAGGGTGCAGAAAGGGGCAAGTGGGGTGTGGAAAGAAGCAAAAGAGGTACAGAAAGAAGCAAGAGAAGTGCAGAAAGAAGCAAGAGGGGTACAGAAAGAGGCAAGAGAAGTGCAGAAGGATGCAACAGAGGTAGAGCAAAAGGCAAGAAGAGTTCAGAAAGAGGCAAGGGAGTTACAGAAACAGGCAAAAGAGGTGAAGATAGAAGGATCAGGGGTGCATAAAGAAGTGAGAGGTACCGAAAAAAGAATAAGAGGTGCATAAATAAGGAACATAGGTGCAGAAAGAGGACAGAGGGGTGCATAAAGAGGCAATGGGGTACAGAAAGATGAAAGAGGAGTTTAGAAGCAATGCAAGAGGGTACAGAATGAAGCAAGATGTGTGCATAAAGAAACAAAAGAAGTGCAGATCGGAGGAACAAATGTGCATAAGGAGTGCAAGAGGGGTGCAGAAAGAGGAAAGAGTGGTGTGAAAGAGTCACTAGGGGTACAGAATATTACAAAAGAGGCACAGAAAGAAGTAAGAGCACTACAAAAGAACCAACAGAGGTGCAGAAAGAGGCAAGAGGGGTGCAGAAAGAGGCCAGAGAAGTGCAGAAAGAAGGAACAGAGGTACACAAAGAGGCAAGACGGGTGCAGAAAGAGGATAAAGGGGTGCATAAAGAGACATGAGGGATGCAGAAAGAAGCCAGAGCAGTGCAGAAAGAATAACAGAGGTGCAAAAAGAGGAAAGAGGTGTGCAGAAAGAGGCAAGAAAAGTGCAGCAAGAATGAACAGTGATACAGAAAAGGGGAAGAGGGGTGGTGAAAGAGACAAGAGGTGAGCCGAAAGAAGCAAGAGAGGTACAGAAAAAAACAAAAGAAGTGCAGAATGAAGGAGCAGAGGTGCAGAAAGAGGCAAGAGGACTGCAGAGAGAAGAGGGGTACAGTAAGAGGCACAAGGGATGCAGAAAGAGGCACGAGGGGTGCAGCAAGATACAAGAGAAATGCAGAAAGAAGCAACAGAGGTGCAGAAAGTGGGAAAAGGGGTGCAGAAAAGCCAAGAAAAGTGCGGAAAGAAGCTACAGAGATGCAGAAAGGGGAAGAGGGGTGGAGAAAGAGGGAAGAGGGAAGCAGAAAGAAGCAAGAGAGGAGCAGAAAGATACAAAAGATGTACAGAACAAAGGAACAGAAGTGCAGAAAGAGGCAAGCAGAATGAAGAAAGAGAGAAAAGGGGTGTAGAAAGAGGCAAAAGAGGTGCAGAAAGAGGCAAAAGAGGTACAGAATGAGGGAAGAAGGGTGCAGAAAGAGGCAAAAGAAGTACAGAAAGAAGGAACCGAGGTACAGAAAGAGGCAAAAGGGGAACAGAAAGAGGTAAGAGGGGTACAGAAAGAGCCAAGAGAGGTGCAGAAAGAAGGAAGAAGGGTGCAGAAAGAGGCAAGAGGGGCAAGAAAGAAGCAAGTGAGGTGCAGAAAGAGGCAACAGAGGTTCAGAATGAGGCAAGAGAGGTAGAGAAAGTAGTAGAGATGTGCATAAAGAGGCAAGAGAAGGATAGAAAAAGAAAGACATGTGCAGAAAGAAGCAACAGAAATGAAAAAGGAGACAAGAGATGTGCAGTAAGTAGCAAGAGTGGCTTGCACACCATTAGTGCCAATTAAGCACAAAAATTTAGGTTTGCAAAGGGCCTTCCACCAAGCTGTAACACTTGTCGCTGCATTTTTGGTAAGGTTTGAGCCGTTTGAGCTAGAAACAAGGTTTTTTTTTTCATATCTGCAGATTAGGGAGCAGATCATGGATTATGTGACTAATGCGGAAAATACATAATTGTGCGAAAGTCGGTGCAGCCAACAGTCGCATAATTCCAGTAACCCTCCTTATACATCTGTTTAGGTCCACAAGTGCTTCTCAGTGATTCCTTCTTTTTTTGAATCACTGAATTCATAGTTGAGCTTCTATGGAAATGAGGAAGACTAAACTTGAGGTTACCACTCCACAACACAGACTACCATGCCACATAATTACTCTCCATAATACATAATCTCACTCTACATAATTCCTATACATTAAACACCACATACTTTCTATCCTCATAATTTCACTGCACAACATACCACATAATTCCACTACACACAACGTACATCCATTCCACTCCAAAAAACATTAGTAAAAAACTTTTACATTTACAACTCCAATAGCTCCAACTCTCAAAAATGTGAAACCTATTACATTGCAAATGCTACTTTAACTGGTAGTCACATTTGCAGAGTGGTGGAGAAAAGGGGCTGGGCCTCTGACCAATGCTCATGAGTTCTACTTTATAGAATTTAAAGAAGGAACCAGGAGGGCTTCTTGGCCACCAAAGTCTCTCAGGAGTAAAGTGGACTTCATCCCACCTCCCGTAGTCTGCCAGGAGGCACTTTTGCAGAGTGGTGGAAAAAGGGGGCGTGGCATCCAAAGAAGTCTTAGCAATCCCACTGTGTGGGACTTACTGGAGGTAACAAGAGGGGTAGTTGGCCCCCAAAGACATCGTTGGGGGCCAACTACCCGGGGCCCAACTACCCACCTGTTATCTCCACTAAGTCCCACACAGCAGGATTGCTAAGCTCTTATAGCAGGCAATGCCCCTTTTGCCCACCACTCTGCAAACGTGCTCCCTGGCATACTCTTGGATGGGGATTGAAGTCCCCTTCACTGCTGGGGGTCCCTAGGGGCCAATTAGCCTACCTCTTACCTCCAGTAAGCCCCACACAGTGGGATTGCAGAGAGGTGGACACAGGCCATGCCCCCTTTCTCCACCACTCTTCAAATGCGCCTCCTGGTGCGTTCTGGGTCGGGTGATTAAGTCCCTTTGCCTCCTGAGGATCCCTGGGGGCCAACTAGACCACCAGGTACCTCCAGTAAGCCCCAAACAGCTGGATTGCTGTCACAAGATGGCTGCCAACACTTCCTGGTTTGAGAGTAAAGAACATGTCAGGGAGGTTTTGTGAATCCTCCTCTGTGCTCAGATATCGATATAGTTATTTTTGAATTTCTCAGGAACTACAGAACGGGTTTACACCATTTTAAAAAAGGGCGCTTTCTGAACCAAGAACTAACTTTTTGCCAAATTTGGTGTAATTCCGTTCTGCAGTTTGGTCTGTAGCTTGTTCCAAAATTTCCCATGGAAATTAACGTGGAGAAAATGCGCTTGGAACCCCCTTTCCTCTCTGCCTTTTTCCACGGCCCCGCTTGACAAATCAACCCCAAACTTTCCAGTCTAGAGCTGGTCATTAGTTTAGAAAATGTTGCGAAGATTCATCAAACGGCGCCAAAGACATTAGCAAATCAAAAAACTCTTTTCCTATGGATAATAGATCCTAACTATAACTACCTACTGGCGACCTCCAGTAGGTAATATATATATATATATATATATATATATATATATATATATTCACTGAAAAAACCATAGGTTTCACACCAGTTATAGTTAGGAATTAGCATTTAAAAAACCTAAGAAATTCACTGAAAAAACCATGGGTTTCACACCAGTTATAGTTAGCTGGAAATTTTACATTTTATATATATATATGGCGATTATGAGAAATAATTAAGACAGTTAGAGTCAATGTATATTGTTCGATTGAACAGTAAAATCCCTGGAGGTTTGAACATGGGGGAGGATCTGAGTAATTTTCTTTAATCTGCCCCAGAGCATCGTTGAAACCTTGGGCATTAATGAGTAAGTCTTTACATACAGGTATTCAGTCACCTTCCATGTTTTACCAGCAATCAGAGTATCGTTTTACAGTTCAGTAAAATACGGGTCGGTGGCAGCGGCCATGTCTTTTTCTAGACCAACACATGTTCAAGCCACTTTGTCATACTCAAAAGCAAATTAAGATGTGATTTAACATCTTAAGAATGAGGTTTTAACAATAACGTTTGACAATTGTAGAAAGATTAATTTCTGGTTCATTTTGATTTATTTTGATTCATTCCTTCACTACCCAAGTTGTCTAATATTACTGGTCATAGACACTTATTCACTCCTTCACCGTTATTATTATTTGTTTGTTTCATTAGTAACAATGGACTGTTACATTTGTGAAAATAAGTACAATACAGAGCGATTTGATAATTTCACAAATCTTTATGATGGGCGCGCATGCACCTATGCAGAAGTAAATCATGTAAACTATTAGTATTAGGGATTTATCCCAGCAATCTTTGTTCGAACACATGTGGTGGCTAACAATTTTTGTGAAGTGCATCATTTTTCTATTTAGCAATACTTTTTGCTTTTGATCCATTTTGATCATATCTGTCGACATTGCGTATTTGCACAGATAGTATGAAGGCATTTGTTAAATTGCGTATTTGCACAGAACGTATACCATCGCACTTTTGCACTTTATTTTATATAAGTAAAATTTGCACTATAATTAAACGTTTAAGATATGCATTTGCACTTTATAATGTGGATAGATAAAAACAATGGATCATTTATGCACTATTTTATTGACAAACAGTATTGTACCACTACTATTTTAATCAGTATTTGTACTTGCACATAACTTATGTTCGTTTCTAATGTTTTCGAGAATATCTTGACGAATCAAATATGGCCCCCACACATGATGATGTACTGAGTCCAATGATGATTTGAGTCCTTCTGCTATGTCAATGACTTGCATTGGGCGCGCTTTTCTGAATTTGCATTGTACTATTTAAATGTGAGTCAGTCCATCTTACCGCTAACAGTGAGCAAGGGCGTTCACGCCCGAAACGCGTCTGTTCGGCGTTTTCTGCACCCCTGCACTTTATGCTTGAGAAAATAAAATAAGAAAAGAACAACCTGAAGACTGGCTTTGGACTTTTTGATTCGTTGTCTGCGTACTGGGTAGCGTGCATAAGGCGTTTGTTGCACGGTGACCGGTTGGAGGAGTATATATACATATATATATATATATATATATATATATATATATATATATATATATATATATATATATATATATATATATATATATATATATATATATATATATATATATATATATATATATATATATATATATGTATATATATATATATATATATATTCAGGTCCACAGTTGTCCAAAACAATTGCACTCCTCACTGGGTCAAAAGTAAGCCAAGCACTTCAGAACGGCAAGTTTCTTTCATCATTTTTTCGACAGCCCAACATGTTTCGGAATTAATTTCCTTGATCACGGGCCAGCAGCAAAATGTTACACATCTCACGAGACTGCCAGCACTGCTTAAATCTCTTTAATAAAACTCAGGTGAGTATAGCATCAACAAGCAGTGCATGCTGGTTTTCGCAGTTCCACAATCCATCTAACTTTTCAATGCTGCTGTAAATAAAAAATAAATGTCATTACCCTTGATAAGGTTGAAAGCAAAACAATGCTTTTCTGAGATGCAAATCCGGGCTCCCAGTAATCTGCCTGGCCTCGACGTCTCGTAGCCACAGACCCGCCTTACATAACAGGCAGGGGTGCAATTAAACAGCAGGACGGCCGTATTTATTCAGGTCCACAGTTGTCCAAAACAATTGCACTCCTCACTGGGTCAAAAGTAAGCCAAGCACTTCAGAACGGCAAGTTTCTTTCATCATTTTTTCGACAGCCCAACATGTTTCGGAATTAATTTCCTTGATCACGGGCCAGCAGCAAAATGTTACACATCTCACGAGACTGCCAGCACTGCTTAAATCTCTTTAATAAAACTCAGGTGAGTATAGCATCAACAAGCAGTGCATGCTGGTTTTCGCAGTTCCACAATCCATCTAACTTTTCAATGCTGCTGTAAATAAAAAATAAATGCCATTACCCTTGATAAGGTTGAAAGCAAAACAATGCTTTTCTGAGATGCAAATCCGGGCTCCCAGTAATTATTATATTATTATATTATTATAGTATTATTATTAAAGAGATTTAAGCAGTGCTGGCAGTCTCGTGAGATGTGTAACATTTTGCTGCTGGCCCGTGATCAAGGAAATTAATTCCGAAACATGTTGGGCTGTCGAAAAAATGATGAAAGAAACTTGCCGTTCTGAAGTGCTTGGCTTACTTTTGACCCAGTGAGGAGTGCAATTGTTTTGGACAACTGTGGACCTGAATATATATATATATATCTCCCACTGATGAGCGTGCAAGGCAACACAGTCGCCTTAAACCTGCCTCTGATGATGGCATTCCACAGCGGGATGGCGAATCCCACACTGCAAACCAACGCAGGATTCCAATGAAAAAACAGCATGCCGTGGAAATCAATGGTTGCAAAAGTGGTGACTTATTCAGATTAGCTTGACAACAGTCTGCGTGTTTCGGGGAAACCCCTTGATCACGAGTGATCGTGTCAGTTTTTTACTTGTTTAAAAAAACATCACATGTTACATTAACACAATGGGCAAAGTGAACAGACTTTTCAAGTTACTTGACTCGAAAAATGTAAACATAACAATATGTTCCTATCATTAAATCATAAAAGTGTTATCTATTTACACATGTTTTAATTCTGATTTAATTAATGCAACCTAAACCGCCACTGAATTGAATACTCGAAACTTTATTGTCCCGTAACCACCAACACTTACTGTGCCAACAATTCATAAAAAGGATCAAATCACCCTCATCAGTGCCTGAGATTCTCCCTGTCACCCAAAGTTTGGCTGATGCATAGTGCAGCCTCTGCTGCAAAACACGCAACAAAAGGGATCTCTGCCTGGTAGGCAAAAAATAAATAAATGGTTAGCAATTCCATAATGTCACACAGATTTCAGTCAGTAAAAAACCATCACTTCACACCAAGACCCAGGTTCTGTTGTAGGAAAAGTACTGTGATTGAGTCAAGGCCTGGGCAGAATGTTTTGTTTGTTCGCACTTTCAAAATGTGTGTTCGCGAGATATTTCTCCCTGAGCACCTAAACAGCCATCGCAAACAGGAAAAAAGCATCGCGAACGGGTGGAACAAGCAATTCTGTGTGTTTGCAGAACTTTTGCTTGCTTGCAGATATTTTTTAACCTTTCGCGGAGCTTTGCGTAGCGTGACTACGCAAATTCCGCCCACCCCTAATTGAGGCCCGAACTCAGTATCGAAGCAACCTCAGTACTCCAAAATACACTGACACTGAACAAGCTGCCACCTTGGTAGTGCTGTGGACTTCAAGCCCCTGTGGGCTTTAGAGAATAGGTCAAAACAGGATAGTACCTTTATAGTGACATGGCAGCAAGATACCAAACCCAGGGATAAATAACAATCCCAAGGATTTTGGTAAGAATGTCAATAAAGAGACACTCAATTGGGCTACAAAATATAAGCTACAAGCCGAAGTGGGCACAAAAATAATTAAGAGATGGTCCACCCCACAATCGGGAAAAGAAAAACCTGGCAGGAGACCCAGCAAACACATTACGCCCCTAAACACAAAAATAGGTGACAAATAAAGGTTGACAGATATGCTGATCGTTCAGTTTTGAACTATGCAACCACTTTGACTGCTTAAGGGCCGGGAGGGACAGGAATCCTAGTAGGTAGTTATGGTTAGAACCTAATTTCCATAGGAAAAGCATTTTTGTTTTTCTAATAACTTTGACGTTGTTTGTGAAATTCTCCAAAAAGGTCTATACAGGTTAGCTCCTATCCTGAAAGATTTGGGTTGATTTATCAAGTGGGGGATGGGAAAAAAGGAGGTACCCAAAAGTGTTTTCTCCATGTTAATTTCCATAGAAAATGTTATTACAGGCTACAGCTCGAACTGCTAAACAGAATTACACCAAATTTGGCAAAAAGTAAGTGCTTGGTTCAGAAAGTGACTTTTTTTTAAATGGTGTAAATCCATTCAGTAGTTGTTGAGAAATTAAAAAAAGAAAAGTCTGAAAATTAATTTCCCATAGGAAATTTTAGCCAAGGCTGCAGTCCGAACTGCTGAACGGAATTACACCAAATTTGGCAAAAAGGTGGCGCTTGATTTAGAAAGTGACTTTTATTTAAAATGGTATAAATCCGTTCAGTAGTTGCTGAGAAATTAAAAAAATAAAAGTTTCCGTATCTGGGGCAGCGGTGGGTTCACGCACCCTCCCAACCAGGAGCTTCCCTGTGATTGGCTGCCAACACTCCAAACCAGGAAGTGTTGGCAGCCATCTTGTGACTCTGTAGAACCGAGTCAAAAGAAAGCAAAAGAAAAAAGATTAAACAGAGAAGAAAAGAGGGCACGGTAGAAACACACTGACCCTCTATGCCTGCTCAGGGGTCCCACAAGGACCTCAGGCCCCAAAAATTATTATTACTTTTTTTTAAAACACCCGAATGAGCATTGGGTGTGTGAATCTGGATGACATTTTTTTTTAAATGAAGCTGGGGCTCCCCCACTTTATTTAAATGAGCCAAAGGGTGGGCCAGGTCCCGTGGGCCATCCTATATTTATATTGAGGGGGCCTGGGGGCCCCTGCAGCCCCTGGGACCACCACCTCCATGGGGCTTTGAAAATAGAGGGTAGGGCACAGCACAGCCCCCCTCCTGGAGCCCTTGATAGCTCTGGCGACCGCCACCCCCCGGGGCCGGCTCACGCAATATCCCGGAGTACCCACCCCCGGGAAATTGCTGTTTGCTATGGCCTAAAAGCAATGCCGGACCCACGCAGGAGATGGGGAGATGACTGGACCTTGGGGGCATTGGGGCTCCCCCTATGGTCCCCAACGAAGAGGCCAGGCCCATGGGGATGGGGTCCCTGGGGCCAGAAGTGGACAAGGGAAGGGAGACTAGGAGCCCCCCTTCCTAAATATTAATAAAAACATTCAAGAATTTGGCATGCCCCGGGGGATGGGGTCCTCAGGGCAAATATAAATGAATGGAAGTAAACTGTTTTTTTAGAAACGTTTGGAGTGGCTATCCTAATGTGGCCCTCAGCACGGCCCCCTAGTGTGAAACCGCTGAGTGCGCGGCTCTCAGCATGGCATCCGAGTACTTCACAGGTCTTTTAAAGACCATTTACCTTTAAATGAGTCTTTGTTGTGTGTTCACCCATTCTTTGAGCCCCTGCATCTCCACTTTGCCTATGACTGGAGGAATTAGCCCCCCCTCAAAATGTTTATCAGCCTCCTCTGAAATTTGGCTCTAGTTTCGCCCCTGACTGGCGTACGCCTGCTCTGCCTCCTCCGCTTATGCGTATTCCGTAGATTTTATCCGCCGTATGTCATTGATTCACCAGTGGGGCTGGGAATATCTTGCAGATAGGATGCTGGGCCTTTTATTACCGGTGCTCCACAGACACAGCAGCTCGCTTTAGGGGATCCAGTGGAAGGGACTCCAGGGATCCAACAGTCAGAATTCCTTGATCCAGAGATTAACAACCTGGGAGGATATCCACTGAATGAGAATGCAGTATACCACAAGGAGAATTCCTAGCTCCTGGACTCAGTTTTCCAGGTATCCGTGCAGTATTCACGCTACGCAGTGCCCCAGATTGTAGTGGGTAGGAACCCAGGGTACTAGAGGAAAGGCTGTGGGGATCCTGTAGCAAAGAAGGCGGGTGCCTCAGGAACCGGCGTGGTGCCGACTCACGCTCCGTGTATAGCGTCAGCTCCCCGGAGGCTTGTTTCTCAATCCTGATGCTCCACTGTGCTTGCCACTGGTTGGCAGCCAATTAAAGCCAAGCTCGTGCTTGGGGTTAGGCTCAGCCAACATATGTACTTATCCAATCACTCCGCCAAACCCCAGGCTCTTATAAATTCACCATGCACTCTCCTTGCAGTACTCAAATCCTCCAGTCTCTTCCCATGTACTCATAGGATGACCCAGACAAAGTTACATAACCAAGGTCTTCCCTACTGCCAGAGGTCACATGGTTGCATGCACAATCAACAGCACAATGTAATGTGTTAGGGCCCAGGGCCATCATGCATACATAATGAACACACGGACACAGTTAGATAGAAAGTGGAACTGGCTACCGGCCTGTGTGCTCAGCCAATTTTTATTACCAGGGTCACATGTCTAGTGAGGTCTGTGCTGGATGCATGTAGGCTGAGTGTAAGCTAGCCCTCAGGGAATGGTTGGTGCTAGCAACAATTACAACAGTGATCATCGGATCACGCACAGAGATTCAATCATAAATGGTCCTTGACTTGTGGTGCACTAAGGTGGGGTCACCAGATCTTAAATCACACAAAAAAGATTGTATCTTAAATGATCCATGACTTGTGGTGCACTGAGGTAGGGGCACCAGAGATGAGCGTGCTTATGTGAAGAAATAGTTCATGTCTATTCGACATGTTCCTGCTGCCTGAGGTGACAATGTTACTTTTATTGTTAGTGCATTGTGGAGGTGCAAGTTATAGTTAGCTGAACTAACTATAACGGGGGAATTTCTATGGTTTTATACGAGAGAAATGTTCAACTAACGATAATGTTCCTGAAACCTATGTTTTTTTCAGTGAATGTATATATATGTATATATATATATTCACTGAAAAAACCATAGTTTTCACACCAGTTATAGTTAGGGATTAGCATTTAAAAAACCTATTAAATTCACTGAAAAAACCATAGGTTTCACATCAGTTATAGTTAGCTGGAAATTTTACTGACATAAAACCATAGAAATTCCAACGTTATAGTTAGTTGGACTCACTATAACAAGCGCGCCTGCAATGCACTGCTGATGACGTCACACATTACATCACTCATGACATCGTCAGTGACATCACTCATGACACTTATAATGAATCCTATATTGTATATTTATATAATACTATTTTTTCTTTTTTTGCCCTGGAGCGCTCCCGGAGCGTGCCCCGGTGTGCGCACCTGGAAAGCACAGTTTTTCGGAGCGCCCCGGGTCGCGCACCAGTGAGCGTCCCGTTAGCGCTATTGCCGCGAACGAAAACATCATTGTGACGTATCGCGTAGCCGCGTCCGCGTGATACGCACGGCGTAAGCGCACCCGGAAGCACTCAAGCGAATACGATCGCGCAACGTAAGCATCCGACGCGCTTACGCGATGCGCCCCGGGGCGTTCCTCCAGGCGAGCCCGGGGGCGCGGCGCGTAAGCGCGTCGAGTCATGTGACCTGAAAATAACACTTTTTATTGGTGCAGTTTTGGTTTCCAAATGATGAAAGCCCAGGTCATGTGACCTGAAAATAACACTTTTCATTAGTTCAGGACAGTTTTTTTTCTCCAAATGATTAAAGCCCCCACCTTTTTTCCTTATTCTGACTGAGGAAGACCTGTTTGGAGATCTTTGAGTAATATTTTGTACTTTAAAATGGCGATAGTAGCAGCAGCAGCTGGAGCATCTGCACCACCACCACCACCACCACCACCAAGAGGACCACCACATCACATTGGTGGTCAAGAAGAGGAGGAGGAGGGGAGGAGGTGGCTGCCAGAAGACAATACCCCATACAGGCCAAAACAGCACATTGTATGGGAGTTTTTTTCCATCCCAGAGGGAAAGAAGAAAGTGAATGCGCCAAAGGTGACTTGCCAAATCTGTGGCATTGAACTTTCAAGGGGGAACCCTAATAAGAAATATTCATTTGGTAATAACACTATGATTCGACACATGCAGCGCAAGCATCCCAACAACTATGCAGCGGCAGAGGTGAGAGAACTGGCCAGCAACCCTCCCCAATCTTCACCCAGCACCTCCAAACGAAAGCAACCCACTCCATCGGGACTAGAAACAAGGGAGATGGTCCCAAACATTCAACAAAAGGTTGGCCAATACAAGATCTCTTGTATTTTTTGTGGTAAGACCATCACCCATGGTGAGCAAAGCATAACCCTCATCAACCGTGCTGGTGACAACCACAAATGCCCCAAAAATCCATATTTTTTTCATGTTTTTTTTTGCTCCAGTTGAGCCGTTTTCAATTCCCTGTTTTTTGTTTCTCCCCATAAAAATAACAAAACAAATATAAAATAGTTCATAAAAGCCAAAAAAAGTACAAAATGTTCAAAAAAACATAAAAAACATAAAAAAAAATAAAACAACAAAAAGAAGAAAAAAAACAGTTCTTTTTAGAACTACCTCCAATTTATAAAAAAAGTTAAAAACTCTATCATTATTTTTTCCCCAATGTACGCTCCCTGGTACGCTCCGCGTTGCGCGTATCAGGCAATCCCCCTGCGCAAATCAAAAAAAAATTGTTCTTTTATAGCCCCCACATCAAACCTAGGGGGTCAAGGGAGGTCTACTCTGCCCCCTTATGGTCATTTCCCCCTTTATTTTTGCCACCTCTTGTGTCTCGATCCTACCAAGACACAAGATGGCGGCCGCTCCGGACTGTTTGGAATGTTGACAGACACCCGAGAGCCAATCAGCTTTCCGCGTGCGAACTCGCGAACGCGTAGCGCGCTGGATAGCTCCCCGGAACCTAAATTACTCAAAATCCACTGGAGCACATATCTTGAGACATAGCAAAGGCACATCAGGCTACCAGTCCCTACAATTTTACCAAGTGTGGTGGAAATCCATTCAGCCGTTCGGGCTAAAAGTGAAGTCGACCGCCCTATGGAAATTAACATGGGGAAAACACGTTTTGAGACCCCCCTTTTTTCTTGGCCTCCGTTTGACAAATCCCCCCCAAACTTTCAGGGAAGGACCGGGGCGCCGCGATGCAAATTTGAGGACATTTTCAGGCAGATTCCTCAACCGGCGCCAAAGTTATTCACAATAGAATGTTGAGATTTTCTATTGAAAATAATCCTAATTATAACTACCTACTGGCGACCGCCAGTAGGTAATATATATATATGTATATATATATATATATATATATATATACACACACATACATATATATATTGGATCTCGGAGAAGAGATAGATTTTTTAGTGGAGGACCGGCTGCAAACGTTGCGCCCGAGACTATGAAAGAATTACAACGCAAAAAGCGGAACACAAAACGCCACACCAGAAGAAAAAAGCGCAAAGCCACAACAGCAGCAAACACAGAAAAAGAAGAAACAATGGTACAACAAGAGAAAGTAATGCAAGATTGTACCATTAAAAATGTATCTGATGTCACACTGACTGCAGCGGAGAAGCAATTGTTAGCTCTCAGATTAAATTACTAACCGGAGAGCACCTTCAACTACACCAACACGAGAGCGGATGTGTTCCGCTTTATTCGTAAATTAAAACTAAAAAAGTTTTTTTCTTCCAAACCGTCCTCAAAAACAACTGAATGCATCATTAACCTGGAGACATCAACAAGTCGCACCTCCATAGTTCCAGCTGCACGAGATGCGAGATTGTTACTAACTCTTTGTGACCTAAGGGATTCTGGAAACCCCACCAGTAATACAACCAGTATGGAAGTTCTAAATATGCAACGTGAATTGCAAAATGTGGACATTCGACAAAAAGGAGCCGGTGACAGCCCATTCAAGCCGGTAAGCACATTTTTGCCTGTTATGCCAAAAGACGCGGTAGACATTTATCACATATGCGTAGTAGAAGATTTAAAAAAATTACACCGCAAGGCGCAGGCACAAAGTCACAAGCGCAATGTTGAATTAAATCAATATATGATGCTAATGAAAAAACTGAGTCAAAACCATGAAGTAGTAATCAATAAGTCTGGTAAAGGCGGAAATATAGTTTTGTGGCAAAAAGAGACTATATTATAGAAGTTATGAGACAATTAAATGATACTAACTGCTATGTAAGATCTAATGGCATGACCTACAAAAAAGCTAAAGACGAACTCAAAAAGATGCTATTATCTTACAAAATACAAAACTCTATTTCATCAACTGAATTTGACTTTTTGCACGTATAACATCCGGTAATACCAATTCTATACTTGATTCCCAAGGTGCATAAATTGAAAGTTCCAACACCAGGTCGACCAATTATATCGGCCATCAACAGCATTGGGGAAAATATTTCCCGTTATATTGATTTTTTTCTTCAAGACATTGTAAAAAGCTTACCGAGCTACTAGAAAGACACTGGTGACTTTTTGAATAAGTTGAATTTGATTCAAAGGCAGGAGAATTGGTGTCTGGTGACTCTTGATATCGAGTCTTTATTTACTTGCATTGATCACGCAAAGGGTATTGAAGCCATTCGGTATTATTTGGGTTTAAGAACGTGTGAGTATTACAGTCACAATAAGATGTTGTGTGAGCTGGTACATTAGTGCTTACACAATAATTACTTCATGCTTGCGAAAGAAGTCTGGAAACAGATGAGGGGTGTTGCGATGGGATCATGCGATGGGATCATGCTTCTCTCCCAGCTACGCGTGTTTACACGTGGGCTGGTGGGAGGAGCGTGGTCTCATCGGTACACCTGGTTTCAGTGGTGTCAAACACTGGATGCGATTTATTGATGATGTGTTTTATATATGGGAGGGTGACGAACAAAGTGCTTCAGAATTCGTCAATGCCTTAAATTGCAACCAAGAGAATCTTTTCTTTACCTTCAATATAAGTAAAGTACAGGCAGACTTTTTGGATGTACACATCACTGTTAACAACAACATTGTAACAACATCACTTTTCCGCAAACCGACTGCTGGAAATAGCATATTGCATGCAAGCAGTAAACACCCGAAACATGTAGTTGCTAACATTCCATTTGGAGAATTGTTGCGACTGAAAAGAATTAGCAGCACTCCTGAAATGTTTGAAAAAGAGGCAGAGGTGATGATAACCAGACTGAAAGCTAGAGGATACAGCAATGAAACACTACAACGGGCGTTGAGACTGAGTCGGGAAAGATCTAGAGAGTCTCTGTTACAATCAGAGGCTCAACAGCCCAACAACGACAATGCCACTCCTCGCTTAATTTTATCTTACAGCAAACAAGAAAAGCAAATTAAGTCGATTGTCAGGAGGCACTGGCCAATTCTCATGACTGACGGGTTCTTAAATGATACGTTATCAGAAACACTGATGCATGCACAACAGCTTAGTCAAATCAAGTCCTGAGTTAGGTGGTGGCAGCAGCTGGCTCAAACAGAAAGATGGTTTTTACAAATGCTCAACTTGTCGAGCGTGAAAATTTGGTATCAACACCACGCATTACAACACCCCCTTCAGTCAAGTCAGTAAAGCTATTAGAGGGATTTACAACTGCCATAGTAACTTTGAAGTATATTTTCTGACGTGCACCTGTGGCCTACGGTATATAGGCAGTACCAAATTACAGGTGCACGTCAGAATGCGGGGTGCGCACACCGCTTCCGTTAAAGCCCCTGAAGAGAAGCAGATGGAGCTTCGAAACGCGTTGGGCAGATCCATTACGGAGCGGCATCTACAAGCCGATCCCCGTCCTCACCTACACATAAATTAAGCTGCTGCTCGTGTGCTACTCAAGAGGTGGACAACCTGGAGCGACAATTTACACGTGGCAGTCCAGCCGCGGAGTATGCACCACCCCGTTACCCTTGGGGGTCACGGAAGTGAAACAGCAGCCGTACATGGGATCGAGGACGGGCCCACTTGTGGGGTCCATACAGGACTTGATTGTGTGCTTTCCGCACCACACTTCCCATAATGCACAGTCTCATCGGAGCCTCCCATCGGCAGGTGTGTCATATGGAAATTGGAGAAGTGTGTCAGTGGGTGCGCACACCGCTTCCGTTAAAGCCCCTGAAGAGAAGCAGATGGAGCTTCGAAACGCATCGGGCAGATCCATTACGGAGCAGCATCTACAAGCGTATCCCCGTTCTCACCTACACATAAATTAAGCTGCTGCTCGTGTGATACTCAAGAGGTAGACAACCTGGAGCGACAATTTACACGCGGCAGTCCAGGCGCGGAGTATGCACCACCCCGTTACTCTTGGGGGTCACGGAAGTGAAACAGCAGCCGTACATGGGATCGAGGACGGGCCCACTTGTGGGGTCCATACAGGACTTGATTGTGTGCTTTCCGCACCACACTTCCCATAATGCACAGTCTCATCGGAGCCTCCCATCGGCGGGTGTGTCATATGGAAATTGGAAAAGTGTGTCAGCGGGTGCGCACACCTCTTCCATTAAAGCCCCTGAAGAGAAGCAGATGGAGCTTCGAAACGCGTTGGGCAGATCCATTACGGAGCGGCATCTACAAGCCGATCCCCGTCCTCACCTACACATAAATTAAGCTGCTGCTCGTGTGCTACTCAAGAGGTGGACAACCTGGAGCGAAAATTTACACGTGGCAGTCCAGCCGCGGAGTATGCACCACCCCGTTACCCTTGGGGGTCACGGAAGTGAAACAGCAGCCGTACATGGGATCGAGGACGGGCCCACTTGTGGGGTCCATACAGGACTTGATTGTGTGCTTTCCGCACCACACTTCCCATAATGCACAGTCTCATCGGAGCCTCCCATCGGCAGGTGTGTCATATGGAAATTGGAGAAGTGTGTCAGTGGGTGCGCACACCGCTTCCGTTAAAGCCCCTGAAGAGAAGCAGATGGAGCTTCCAAACGCATCGGGCAGATCCATTATGGAGCAGCATCTACAAGCGTATCCCCGTTCTCACCTACACATAAATTAAGCTGCTGCTCGTGTGATACTCAAGAGGTAGACAACCTGGAGCGACAATTTACACGCGGCAGTCCAGGCGCGGAGTATGCACCACCCCGTTACTCTTGGGGGTCACGAAAGTGAAACAGCAGCCGTACATGGGATCGAGGACGGGCCCACTTGTGGGGTCCATACAGGACTTGATTGTGTGCTTTCCGCACCACACTTCCCATAATGCACAGTCTCATCGGAGCCTCCCATCGGCGGGTGTGTCATATGGAAATTGGAAAAGTGTGTCAGCGGGTGCGCACACCGCTTCCATTAAAGCCCCTGAAGAGAAGCAGATGGAGCTTCGAAACGCGTCGGGCAGATCCATTATGCAGCGGCATCTACAAGCGGATTCCCGTCCTCACCTACACATAAATTAAGCTGCTGCTCGTGTGCTACTCAAGAGGTGGACAACCTGGAGCGACAATATATATATATATATATATCTATATATATATATATATATATATATATATATATATATATATATATATATATTACCTACTGGCGGTCGCCAGTAGGTAGTTATAGTTAGGACCTAGTTTCCATAGGAAATGCTCAACATTCTATTTGGAATAACTTTGGCGCTGGTTGAAGAATCTTAGCGAATTTCTCAAAGAAGATGGCTCAGTCCGCTGCGCTCCTTCCCTAAAAGTTTGGGGGGGATTGGTCAAGTGCGGGCTGAGATAAAAGGGGGGTCCCAAAACGTGTTTTCTCCATGTTATTTTCCATAGGACCTTTAGACTCGGCTACAGGTCGAACGGGTGAATGGATTTATAAGAAATTTGGCAAAACTGTACAGTCCGGCTCGCAGATTACGCTTTTTTTGGAATGGTGTAAATCCGTTCAGTAGTTGTTGAGAAAATTAAAGTTAAAGTCAATTATATATCTATAGGCGCGCATGCGTGCGCGCACCCAAGTGGCTGCGCGTGAGCGGAATTTTTTTTTGCTGCGTGACGTCTGTTAACGTTCGATTCGAAGGAAATCAGGAAGTGTTGACCGCCATTTTGTCACTGCGAGTAAATATATTGTCATTTCAAAGCGTTGGAACATGGAAAGGGGAGAAGGTAGAGATTGTTTTGCTGCGTAGGTTTTCTCAGGGTGTGCAGTAAGGTCCTTAAAAGCGAAAATATATATATTTTTTTCTCGAAAAAGTTGCGGGGTGCGCGCACTCGGGCGCGCACACCTATTTGCAAAAGTGTGAAAATGGAGATAAATCAGAAGTTTGAGTGCTTTGATATAAGGTGGCTCTGAGAAGAGCCCTTGTGTTAATTGAGTTGTTTCTGCATTTATAAGTAAGTACCGATGCAGAGTTTGATATAATATTGTTGGCAGCATTTTGAAAGGAAAGACAGGGGCCCATTTTCTGGTTAACAGGTGACCAGGCCAACTTTTCACGCCAGGCCCATTCCTGGAAAGTCGACCGCCATTTTTAGGAGATCTGCAACCACCGGCAGTCACTGGGTTGCAGGAGCAGATGGACTCAAGCCTGTCGGGCGAAGCATCGTTGCACCGCCACAGTGGACGAGACCCTGCTGGGCTCGTGGAACGTCGCTGTACCGCAACAGTGGGCGAGTCCTTTGCTGGGCTCGTGGAGCGTCCCTATACCGCCAGAGTATGTGAACGCTTTGCTGGGCTCGTGGAGTGTCCCTATATCGCCACAGAGTACGAACCCTTTGCCGGGTGCATGGATCGTTGGGGGTGCAGCTGAGGGGCCTCCATCTGGGGAGGCTCGTCCGCGCCGCCTCTCCCTCCCAGGGGACCCCACGGCGTCTTGCTGACATTTGTTATGGCCGGACCAGGCGATGAAGAGAGGGGGAGGTCGGATATATATGAGTTATACTATTAGGTATGTCACATCCCCCTTGTGGCCTGCAAGGCACCGAAAAAAGAAGAGAATGGGAAGACAACTACATCTCGGGTCGGGCCCATGCCTTCTCTGGCCGATGGCGGCCGGCCGCTCTTTGCCACGGCCCCAGGAACGGATCCCTTGGTTCATCCTCGGGACAGGCCTTGGCGTGAGGTGTCTCCTCCGGACTATTCGCGTAATGGTTCTCCACCCCAGGCCGTTGCCGACGGCTTTTGTAGACTTTCTGACGCTCAAAAACCCTACTAGAAAGCAGCCCAAAAGTAGCCCAACATTGCTACTTTGGGGAAGGAGGGGCTGCGCGCGAGCGGAATTTTTTTTTGCTGCGTGACGTCTGTTAACGTTCGATTCGAAGGAAATCAGGAAGTGTTGACCGCCATTTTGTCACTGCGAGTAAATGGTGCTCCACATTGTAAATGCGGCACACCATGGGTGGCAGAGCAGCGGTGCACATTAACTGGTGCATCTCTGGGGATGCGCCAGTTAACATAAATCTGCTCCTTTACATTTAAGTATGAGCAGGGGACACAGAGTTGGTGAAGCTTATCGAAGGTTAAAAAGAGATGAGTCCTGTTCACTGAAAACTTGGACATAGGACTCACCTCCTCAGCATCGCTGGACATGGCTAAATAATAGCTGCAAAATGTTACTGTTGTTAAACAATTTTACTATTATAGTGTCTGAGATTTGTCTCTTACTCTGCAACATCTCATTGTTGTTCTCTTTCTTTAAAGATAAGGACATTAACCATGAGTGATAATGAGCAATCCATTGGTCTCGATCTTATTGTTGAACATGTCATTGAAACGTCAGTGGAAGTGGAACCCTTAGATGATTTAAATCCTGAGGATGATGAAGAACATGATGAGGATGCCGATTTGTCAGAATTGTATGACATAGGGTGGGAAGCTGACGTGCTTCAGCATATGGAACTATAAACATTTATTTTTCAAATTTACTGGAAATAAAAAGTGAAAATGTAAACCGTTTCATTTAAAATTAAACATAACTTGAAAAACAGGTTATGTGTAGTGTCTTTAATAAAATAGTCAAATATGCTCATAAAAATATTTCTAAACCAATGAAAAGCCTTAACAAGTCACATGACCTGTTATGCTTACGTTACGCGCTCCGCGCCGCGCCCCGGATTGTTGGTCATTCAAACTGAGTGTGGCGTCAGCATGAGAGCGCCAACGTCTCGTGGCTACGCCATTCAGAAAATATTGTTGGCAGCATTTTGAAAGGAAAGATCTGCAACTACCGGCAGTCACTGGGTTGCAGGAGCTGATGGACTCAAGCCTGTCGGGCGAAGCATCGTTGCACCGCCACAGTGGACGAGTCCTTTGCCAGGTGCATGGAGCGTCGCTGCACCGCAAGAGTGGACGAGTCCTTTGACGGGTGCGTGGAGCGTTGGGGGTGCAGGTGAGGGGCCTGCACGTGGGGAGGTGGGAGAGGCTCGTCCGCGCCGCCTGTCCCTCCCAGTGCACCCCACGGCGTCTTGCTGACATTTGTTATGGCCGGACCAGGCGATGAAGAGAGGGGGGGGGTCGGAGGCATATGCAAGACATCCCCCCTCGTGGCCTGCAAGGCGCCGAAAGATTATCGTCCGCGCCGTCTCTCCCTCCCAGTGTACCCCACGGCGTTTTGCTGACATTTGTTATGGCCGGACCAGGCGATGAAGAGAGGGGGGGGGGTCGGAGGCATATGCAAGACATCCCCCCCTCGTGGCCTGCAAGGCGCCGAAAGAGGAAGAGAATGGGAAGACAACTACATCTCGGGTCGGGCCCATGCCTTCTCTGGCCGATGGCGACCGGCTGCTCTTTGCCACGGTCCCAGGAACGGATTCCTTGGTTCATCCTGGGGACAGGCCTTGGCGCATGGTGTCGCCTCCGGACTATTCGCGTAATGGTTCTCCATAGTTGTTTTAATATATTTTTGTTCAAGAATAAAAACGTTTTAATCTGTTATTTTGCTGTCGTGTGGTATATTTCTAATATTTGTCGCTCTGATGTCGTTTCCCCTCCCAAATGGAACATGTGATTGTAATCTACAGCCGGACATTCCGACAGGACATGAGAGCAAAAGGGGGGGGGTCAGATCTGAAGTTGGGCAGGCGATAAGATCACGTTTTGCTATGTAGGGCTATCTATGTTCGTGATGGGGCCTAAAAGGGGGCAAGATGGCGTCGAGCTCGGTTTCTCTCACTAGTTTCACTAGTTTCATATTTCTCATGAGGGGTTGTTCCTAATGTTTCTATTTTAGCAAGGTCAAAAAGAGATCCTATCAGTGGCCTATTGATTTTGTTCGATTCCTTTTGTTTTCTCTAACGAGTTTTAAGTTAAAGTTTGCTAGTACGATACAGCGGCTAGTCCGCATTTTATATATATGTCTTTTTTATTAGGGGTGTTTTCCGGTGGAGTCGGACGATCTACCTCTAATAAACGGTAAGTGTTCCTCTGAAGGAATGCGTCTTGAAAGTGGCTGACTGTAATGTATGATATTTCACTCAGTGACTTTCAGGCCCATGCTGTTTCAAAACTGTGCATGTGTTTGAAGCAGGCGTAGGTATTGACGCAGCATAAAAACTACTAGGAACCAATTGGAAGTGTTGTTTTCAAGTCACATGACTTCACATGCGCGTCTCAGGACGTGTACGCGGTGATAGTATCTGGTTGGAAGTAGCGGTCCAATTTCAAAACGTGAAAAGGAGTAAATCGAAACATATCCGGATTTAATATATGTTCTGAGTAGTATAAGTTCTATGGTGGGTGTATGAAGAAATTTAATAAGTTGCAATCGCGAACTTTTCCCGAAATATATATATAGGCGGTTGCGCGCACACGGTCGCGCACGATCGAAAGCCGATAAACGCCCTTTATAATATGCTCCTGGAGCTGTTTTTTGGAAAGTTCAAATTGCAAAGTTTTCACGAAATATATAGGCAGGTGCGCGCACTCGGTCGCGCACGAAAGCCTGGAAATGCGATATCCATTTTATTGACAACTGTTGCCGAGAGTGCGCACACCGGGTCGCGCACGAAAGTTTAGTAAGGCTATTTTTATTTACAGACAAATTTTAATGTGTTTAAAAAAAGGCAAGGTACAGACTTTCGAATTCTGTATCGCTTTACAAGGAGTCTCTATGCAACTTGAACAGTGAAGAAAACGGCTTGTTTTCGAAAAAAATATTGCCAGAACTTTATTGCCAAAAGTATAGGTTGCATACACGACATTTTTCTGAATTAGCATTTTAAAAACCAATGAAATTCACAGAAAAAACCATAGGTTTTACACACGTTATAGTTAGGAAGTAGCATTTAAAAAACCTATGAAATTCACTGAAAAAACCATAGGTTTGAGACATGTTATAGTTAGCTGGAAATTTTACTGACATAAAACCAATGAAATTCCACGTTATAGTTAGTTGGACTCACTATAACTTGCGCGTGCAATGCACTGCTGATGACGTCACATATTACATCACTCATGACATGGTCAGTGACATCACTCATGACATCACTGATGACACCATCCAGTGAATATGTGTCTTTCTGAAAAATAAATTTTAGTGAGTTATGTTTAAATATTTAAATATATATATTAGTGTTTCACTTTGTGTATAAGTGGCTACATGTGTTGGTAAGTAGCTACATGCGTATGTATATGGGTTATTAGATATTTTTATTAGTATCAGTATGAGTGTCTATATGGTTTGGTGGGGGTATTACTTAGCACATAGATGCATGAGTGACTGACTCTCTGTTTGTATGTGTTTTGAAGACAGCATATGTACAGGACTGTATGGGTGGACGAGTGTCTATATGTGTTTGTTAGTGAGTGAATGACTGTCTCACTAGTGTCTTTATCAGTAACTACATATGTTTTAATCTAGTATATATGAATATTGATGTATATAAGTGAGTATATGTGAGAGTAAGAGATTGTAAGAGTTCCTGTTTAAATAAGTATGTGTTTCTATAAGTGATTGTTTAAGAGAATAAATATGTGTAATTTTCAATAGAAGTAAGGTGGAAGTGTGTGTATAACTCTATATTCAAATAAATGGATGTTCAATAGTTTATTTGCACGTGTGAATATGTGTGTGAGTAACTTTTGGATGACTGTCGGTGTGTAACAGGATGTATAGGTGTATCACTTCATATGATGAGTGAGTATATGTATGAGTGACTATATAGAACTGTTGGTGAATGAGTGGATGTGTATATAGATAGTGGAATTACTGAATTGCTTGTTGTAACTGATAT
Organism: Lissotriton vulgaris; assembly: GCF_964263255.1. Lineage (NCBI taxonomy): Eukaryota > Metazoa > Chordata > Amphibia > Caudata > Salamandridae > Lissotriton > Lissotriton vulgaris. The sequence goes on along the minus strand of NC_141689.1, from coordinate 2,065,417,583 downwards.
AGGTATCTCCATTTTTTTTTAAATTTCAGTTTCTATTTTTGAATATGTGTCTCAAGGGTTACATTACAGTGATGTCACTGACCATGTCATGAGTGATGTAATATGTGACGTCATCAGCAGTGCATTGCACGCGCAAGTTATAGTGAGTCCAACTAACTATAACGTGGAATTTCATTGGTTTTATGTCAGTAAAATTTCCAGCTAACTATAACATGTGTCAAACCTATGGTTTTTTCAGTGAATTTCATAGGTTTTTTAAATGCTACTTCCTAACTATAACGTGTGTAAAACCTATGGTTTTTTCTGTGAATATATATATATATATATATATATATATATATATATATATATATATATATATATATATATATATATATATATATTTGAAATTTTCCCTAAAAGGTTTCAACTGGGAACCGAGAATTTGGGGCGTGAAATAAGGGTGCGTTTGTAATGTTAATTCCCATAGGAAACTTTAGCCACAGCTACAGCCCGAGGTGCTGAATAGACTTACACCAACTTTGGCAGGGATGTAGATGTTTGTTCAAGTAAGTGCATTTTGCCTCTTTGGTGTAAATCTATTCAGTATTTGTTGAGAAATTCAAGCTGAAAATTATAGTGATATCTCTGGCCCCGAATCCTTCGTGAACAAAGATGAGTTCATGCAGGGAAATGCGCTGCTCTGATTGTCTGCCAACACTTAAACCAGGAAGTGTTGGCAGCCATTGTGGGACTCGGCTTGAAAAAAAAGTGAAAATAAAGAAAAGAGGGCAGGGTAGGAATACCCTGACCTCAAGTGATGGTCTTGGGTTTCCCCTGGACCCTGTCATGGCATAAAAGCATTAAAAAAAATAGTAAATTGCAGCAAAATTGCAATATTCGCAAATTTGCATCAATACTTTTTTTTAAGTAAGTCTAGGCTCCAGTGCTTTCATTTAAATAGCCCCCGGGTGGGTGGGTTCCTGGAGGCATGTCATAAACATAGTGGGGTGGCACATGGAGCCCACTCATAGGGCCTCTCAAATCCTCTGGGACTGCCACCTCTCCATGGCACTCTTTATTATTAATGCGGCTGGGCCAGCTGGGCATTCCCGCAGCCCCAGAAACTGCCACCACACCAGGGCTATTTCCCAAATATTTCACGGGGAGGCTCACGGACCCCCACCTGCCCCGGGGGCCACCTCCACCCCAGGACTCAATAAAACAATATGGGGGGCCTCGCAGACCCACCTGTCCCCGGGGACCACCACCTCTCAGGGTTAATTTCAAAATTATGAGGGGGTCTCAAGGACCCCCCTGCCCTGGGTACTGTCACCTACCCAAGACTAAAATAAATACCAAAGTGTGGGGGGGTTCCATGCCCTCTACGTAGCCCTAAGGCCTACCACCTCCCTAGGGCATATTTAAATAAAGGAGGAACGCACAGCCCCCCCTCCAGGAGCCCTAGATGTTCCTGCGGACCACCACCCACTTGGCTGGCTCCAGCAATGTCCCAGGGTGCCCATCACAGGACATTGCAGTTTGCTACGGCATGGTGGGAGTACCACTCCCACCATGCCATAGCAAACAGTGTGCTCCGCTTTAAACAAGCAAGAGTATTTTGCTATTGCTAACTCAAAGCACCCTTTGCTTTTCACAGCCAGGAAGATGCATGTCAGAATTCCCCTGGGTGTAAAAAGCAATGCAAGCTACCACAGGAGGAGGGAGCCAGAGGGACAGCAGGGGCTTTGAGGCTCCCCCACAGTCCCCAACGAGGTGGCAAAAAATGGCCCCGGAGAGGGGCCCTCTCCCTTTTATGAATAACATATTTATGAAACGGCTGGGGAGCAGGGGATGGGGACAAAATTGGGTGGGTCGGGGGGCCGCGTAGCCCCCTTTTTTACTAAAAAATAAATAAAAACAAGGGAAATGCCCCAGGGTATGGGGTCTCCGGGGCCGAAAATGGTCCAGGGAAGGGAAGCTGCGCAGCCCCACTCCTTTATTTATACATATAAAAAAAGGCCCTGGATGGGGGCCAGCAGCACGCTCCTGTTTAATAAACAAAAAGGAAATAAGGATTAGGCCCCTGGGGTTGGGGTCACCGAGGCACAAAATGGTATTGCAGAGAGGTGGTCAGAGTCAACACCCCCTTTTTTGTACCACCCTGCAAAAGTACCTCTTGGTGCATTGCTAGTAGGGTGATGAGGTCCCCTTGCCTGCTTACGGCCTGAGGACTAAAGCATACTTCCTCCCCGAAGCAGTAGTGCGCCAGGAGCTGTGGTTGCAGAGTGGTGAAGAAAGGAGTGCATGGCCTCTGACAACCTCTCAGCAATGCAGCAAAGGGATAGTTGGCCCCAAGTACCCTGAAGAGCCAAGGAAATTGCATCCCCAACTAGTAGTGTGCAAGGAGGCGCATTTGCAGAGGGGTGCCAACGGAAACCTTTCAATCCAACATACGAGGCAAGGTCCCTTGAGATCTGGAAAACAAGTCGCTCTAGTCCAGTTTTGGCATATTTAGGCCTTGTTAGTAGGGTGTAGTGATTCCATGAAATAACATTTTGTAAAACAATATCAGCTCACCAATATTTTGGCCAAAAAGTATTTATTATCAAAATTAAGCTATCAGATAATTAACAGAAATCTCACAAATATCAATATCAAAAATATTGCCACAAAAAATATGTGAATTTGACAATATCAAACACACAAATATTGAAACACAAAATATGGTCTGCTATTTAAATATATAGATAGAATCAAAAATATCAAAACTAAATATTAACTACAATAATATCACAAAACAATTAACAAAACATAATATTTTATATCATAAACACTGTTTTTAAATAAAATAAATATAAGAATAGCAAAGAACAAAGTACAAAACAAATAATGCAACAATAAAACAAATAACAGAAAAATATTCACATATATAACCATATCTGGTCAAAATACATATACGTTAGGTAAAACAAAATTTTCCTTTTGGGAGGTAAAAGTAATTACCAATTCAGACACTCACTTCACTCAGTCAAGAAGCTCTCACTCAATTCTATATTATCAACTGGTTTGGGAAAAGCTCAACAATGAAAAAATAAATACAGATATCATACAAAATATACAATTTTATTTTCTATAAAAAACATAATTCGATCTACAATTTCATTAAAACCTAACACAATACATGTTAAAACCACCTAATGTGGACTGGGAGAAATATCAACCAAAACACTAAACTTTGTCTTGGTGTTTGTTAACTCGGACACTTTGTTGGCAACATTGGGAAGTAATCCATTTCTTATACCCAACTATTAGTTGACAACTTCAAATTTAAGCCTTTTCTTTATGCGTCAACGCGTTTCGGAGACCCTTGATGATTATGGCATCCTTCTTCAGGACAGTATTTTTTAATTTCTCCAAAGTGTAATATTTCACCTAGTGTATATAAAATATTACTATTAGCAAACATATCTCAACTACAACCTTTGTTAAAAAGCTAATACACCATATCTAAACAATTTAAAACAAAAGGCAATCATATCACTGTATTCTATTAAGAAAACATATACATTGTCAGGTAACATCTTCATGGTTATGTTGGTGTTTTGTCTCATATCGATTCGGACATTTCACTGCCATTTATGACATTCTATAAACAGACACATAAAGCCAAAAACTGTTCTTATCTTCATGTTTCTCCTGGAGAGAGCTGAGCATGTCAAACGTTTAATTACCTTAAGTGAAAATCACAAAACACTAAGCATGTCAAACATTTAGTGACCCTAAATCGGAATAAGCCAATTTTAAAAAGGGAACAATACCGTTTTTTTAATTTTCATTGGTTACAGCATTTCTCAACTTGATTGTTAACCTTACATCCAACTCACAGGCATCATTTATACACCATTCAGTGACGAATCATTAGATTTGAACCTCCCTCACCTATGCAAAAGCATCTGGGTGAACGACGAAGTATTCAAATTTTTGTCCTATTTGGGGTCTAATTTTTCTTCATTTTTAAACAACCAAACTATTCATGAAAAGATAACTAATGAATACAGCCTATTAGTGAATTATTCTTCATATTATTATGGACGGTTTTACATCTCATAAAATTAAATCAATGTCTATTGCCTGAATAGTGGAATGTCTACTACCGCACCATGGCTCAGCAAGCCAAAAACAACAACACAGTAGAAGGATGGCACAATTACCTTCCAAGCCACACTAGGAAGAACCCAACCAACACTCTTCAAATTTTTTGAAGATTACCAAAAAGAACAACAAAAAGCTGCCAACAGCTAAGGACAGACCAGTCAATGAACCAAATCAAATCCCAAAAACCTAAACACACCAAGGAAATGTGTGAAGTGCCGCAATTTATTGTCATACTCTTTGTAATATAACAAAGGGTAATTACTGATATGCACACAACAGAAATACAACAAAAGCCTTCACCATGTTATCATGAATATTATTAGATAAACATTAAAATAATTTTTTTATTAATCATTCTATAAGATCATATATTAATAAAGTACAAAATAAAACTGGTACATACAAATAAATTGTTTTAATATGTAATGAATGTACTCATGGAAAACCAAAAAGCTGCAATATAAAAATATACAAAGCAGCTGTCAATTTAAAACATACACATGTAAAGTAAAACTTTTTAATTACAGTAAATTCAGAATACATATAGATATTAACCCCTTCGGTGCCGCGGACGGCCCCCTGCCGTCCCACTTGAAGGTTGGCGTGTGCGAAGGAGGGTTGGGGTCCGTCCAAACACCGCCCACTGATTAAAAGGCCTGCACCGCGACGGAATTTGCGCCGCTGTCAACAGATAAAAATATAACATTTCCTACTCATAAATTAATAAAAATATTGTGCATACAGTTGAATAGCTGAAGTTCCTGATCTACCTGAATTTCCCAAAATCCAGTCCATAAAATAAAAAACAAACAAATGATGCAAAACATAAATGTCCACTTTATATGGAGCAAAATAATCTACAGTTATTGGAAACGATAAAGAACAATTACAAGTAAAATCTGCTATAAAAAATCTGAAAAATCAAGGAAAATAAAAAATAATGTTGGTTTAAATTAAACTATTTTCATTTCCATTAAAATTAACCACATTTAAAATAGCTGCAATTGTTGCACTTTGACTTTCATACCTGTAAAAAACATAACATACCCACCCTCACACTGCATACATTCAAAATGCAATGCTACCTTTACATTGTAACTCTACAATCCACAGTAGAAAACATGTCTATGGACCTTCTTATGAGTTTTGAGGACAAGGGACCGTGGTACCTGGGATCTGGGTCCACCGAGATGGGCAGATTGGCTTACCAAAGACGGCGAATGAACCACTGACACTGCAAGCCAACTCTGACCCAGGCAATCGTGGAATGGGCCTGTGAGGCGGTGGGAGGCTAAGACAACAAGTGAAACCACAGAGCCAGTCATGAGTTCCTTTACAGCCGGCGTGACCGTGGTGGTCCAACCACCACCCTTGAAATGGTGAAAAGTGAGAGATATAAGGTCGAAACTCACCTCTACTAGTCTACTACTGTTATGGAGCCCATCGTACATGTCTTGCCGCTACTGTATCTGCTCAACCACAATGTACACCCACTCCGTCATGGATGAAATCAGTGATAAGTCATACAACGACCAGTTCAATAGACTCCTTTGCTAAACGATACCCTGCCATGGACCAGGCAAGGGATTCATTTGCACGTATTCAAGAATACTTTCTGGGATTTTTTTATAATAATAATAATCAAAAATATATCTGTAGGATGCTCTCCTAGGCCAAAACACTGGTACTGGACAGGCACACTATACACATATGGACATGTGTTTACAAAATATATTCAGTGATAGAGATATGTGCCTTATTTTGTGTTCCACAACAATACCTCCTCATTAATATCACACCCATCAATGTCTGCCACACACTTTTTTTGTCCTTTATCACTTGTCTGCCATGTTACTACTGATCTTTACTGTTCATGCAGATTACCATTTCTCAAGTGTTGGTAAAGTGAAATTGTAGTGACTACGACTACCATGAGACCCTCTCACTCCAACTCCTACCAAGATGCTAAACTCCATTTGCCCCTTCTCACTTGTCTGCTATGGTAAAACTGATCTTCACTGTTCATGCAGCTTACCATTTCTCAAGTGTTGGTAAAGTTATATTTAAGTGACTATAATTACTACAAGGACCTCTCAGTTCAACTCTAACCAAGCGGCTAGACTCCTTTTGTCCGTTCTCACTTGTCTGCCATGTTGCTACGGATCTTTACTGTATATGCAGCTTACCATTTCTCAAGTGCTGGTAAAGTGTTATTGAAGTGGCTACAACGGCCATGAGGCCCTGTGAATGGAAATCTAACCAAGATGCTAGACTCCTTTTGCCACTTCTCACTTGTCTGCCATGTTATTACTGATCTTCACTTTTCATGCAGCTTACCATTTCTTAAGTGTTGTTATAGTGACATTGAAGTGACTACAACGATCATCGTGTTCTGTGACTGGAACTCTAACTAAAATGCTAGACTGCTTTTACCCCTTCTCACTTGTCTGCCATGTAATTACTGATCTTTACTGTACTTGCAGCTTACCATTTTTTCAAGTGTTGGTAAATGATATTGAAGTGACTACAACTACAATAAGGCCCTCTCACTCCATCTCTAAACAAGATGCTATAGTGAATGTGACACACTCACATTGCACACATCCCAGGTCCAGTTTTGATGTAATGAAACATCTGTATGGATGTGTCATTAAAGTGAAACACTATTTGTCACAAAGAAGGGGAGAGTGTCAAAAATCTCATCTGCCCCGAACCCCCTTGTATAACATGATAACACCAAAAGGGGTAGGGAGAATAAAAGGTGATTTACATGCAGTGGTACAAATTGTGTTTTTGAAAACTGCCCTCACTCACACACAAATGTGTGTGACATGCTTCATCATCGGGTCTGCTTACAAAACACCCTGGCGTAGCCACGCCCAGAATGGAGCATAAGGAAAGGGAAGACAAACAACATAAAAGTGCAACGTAGTAGTGACAGGGTGTGTTATACCCGGAGACTGGGTACAGTGATAGAAAAGGTGCAGCAAAGAAAGTGCTTAAAACTGGCTCATGGGTACCCTCTCAGAACCATTTATTCACGAGTCCCAAGGACAGGAAAGAATTGTGAAGGATGGATGTGTTATAGAGAAAGCTAGGTCCTCAAAAACACCCTTCCTTAAACTGCCAATGCCAACATGTTTCAACGTCTTACTGTGCCCCCAAACGAAGGACACGTCGGTCTTCCTCAGGACTTCTAACAGTCCCAGTCAGTTTCCCCGGAGGCCGAGATGGTGTCCCCTGGAGGTGGCCCTGATAGTACCGTATCTGGACTGGCAGGTTCTATTTATATTCTGGAACACGGTACTCCCTTATTAATAGCTACGGGGGATTGGTGTTTGTGTTTATTTACGTGTTGGTAACAGTCAGTCTCATCAGATATTTTGTCAGGGGTTCCCAAATGTCTCTGGGTCTTGACGTTGCGGGTAGTTCTTGCACATACAGTGCTAGGTTCTCCGTACAATATACCATGTCTTTCAACCAGTGATCAGGTTTTGGAGCTAGTTTGCTCTCCCAGTGTAAAGCCACTCACCGTTTGGCCAGCAGAAGCGATATGCCCACTGGTCTATGTAGGAAGTTAAGTGCTGTTTCCCTATGGCGCTGTCGAATTATGCATGCAGGTGGCTCCAGTTCCAATGCAAACAGCAAGGGCGATAGCGGGCACCCCTGCCGTGTGCCTCTGTGTATCTTAAATGGTTTGGACATTAAGCCCCCGACGCGTACCAATGCACATGTGTCTGTGTATAAAAGCTGAACCCAGCCCATAAATAACGATGGAAACCCCATGCGTAGTATGTGAAACATGTATTCCCATTCTATGGAGTCAAACACCTTTGCTGCGTCTAGCATCACCGCAGCAGCAAGCAGAGCAGGATCTAAACCATGACACATATTGAATATAGTCCTCAAATTGTGTGACGTAGAACGCTCCGGTATGAAGCCTGATTGGTCCGGGAGGACCAGGTTGGGATTCTGCTAGTGCGTCGTATTCAGTCAGCAGGCCATGAATGCGAGTGAGTGTTTCGGGCAAGGTGCGGTTGTGTATTGGCGTTCTAGCTCTGCAAGTTTGTGTGCAACCTGTTCAAGCTGACCCTGGATGTCTTTTAAAATGTCAGCTGTAGTACTGATACATATGGTCACTTTAAAGGCCTCCCATAAGGTAGCTGCACTTTCCACAGTTCCCGTGTTAATGGCAAAATATTGTTCTATGGCTCGTCTCTTGTAGGAGCGCGATCAAGATAGGCAACTATTTGCCAGATTTTTGGGGGAGTGTTTAAACCCCTGACATTCCACGCCAGGCAATTATATTTCTCACTCATCTGAAGATAGACTGACTAGATCTGTAGGTTCTATTGCTCGGTCACAACTGTCAGTAAGTATGGCAGACATAAATATTGCTTGGCTTTTCAGTACAATCACAGTAACGTACCCCAGCTCAGAGCTTCCGCTACTTCCCACCCCCTCCCACTTCAGCAAACCTCAATTGCTAAAGCCATCCCAATTTAACTTGAACAGACTGTCCATCCCACCCCCAAAATAAATCCACTAGAATACAAAATTTAGTTGTGGTTCTCACAGAGTGGCAGGAGCCGCCGGCCGGAAACCACAGAGATGCTGTTACCTGGGGAGTCACTTTAAAGAGTCATTTTTATGCAATACAGTCTGCCAGTTGCAGTAATGAGGCAGTGCCCCATCCATGATGTAGATGACCACACAGTCAGCAAAAATGTCCCCCATAGGTACGCAGTTTGTCCCCAAACATATTCAGTAAAAAGAAAAAATCAAACTACTCCACCATATCCATGCTAGCCCGAGATGAGGGTGACCTGTGAGGAATGTGTCAACAGCGTGCAGATGATAGGAGCCTCTCGCATTATTCAACATCCAAGGTATTCCCTTGGTCCTCCTGCTTCCCCCCCCCCGGTTGATCGTCTGTGCGGCGCCGAGAAGCCTTGTGTTGTATGAATTTGAGCACATCTTCAGGATTGCCAAATATCACAGTCTTCCTGCCATCCGTGACGCGGAGGCGGGTTGGAAAAACCATTGCGCTTCCTGTACTTGTTGGGTGAAATCCGGGTAAATGGCTAAGGTAATCCTATTGTGTGTGGGGCTCCCCAATTCTCTGGCTTTCCTGAGGGCTGCGTCCCGGTCCCTATAGTTCAATAGCTTAGCTATTATAGGGCGTGGTTTTATACCAGGCGGTGGTGGCGGAGCGAGGGACCTGTGCGCCCTTTTGATGATGAAGACCTTCGAGAAATTCTACCGCCCAAAGAGTGTCACTGGTAGAGTTTCAATGTAGAGCTCCATATTGCCTGTGTTCGTCGATTTTGCTATTCCCAGAATGTGTAGGTTGTTGCGGGTGACCGCACCTCTGAATCTTCGGATCTTGCCATGAGAACTATGAGTGCTTGTCGAATTTTTCTTGTTTCGTTTTTGTTTGGCCCTGCGCGTCTTCCAAGTCCGAAATTCGCATTTCTGCCATATCAATCCTCTCCGTGTGTTGGTCCATTCTTTCAGACATACGATCAACTCTGTAAATCAAGGAGTCAATTTTCCCATCTATGTTTGTCAAGGTAGCTTGGATCATTGTGAACATGGATTGAAAGTCCACAATGGCAGGGCAGCCCACATCCGATACTGGAATTCGGGCGGTCGCCTGGTCCCCTCTGCCGTGATCTGCTACCTTCCACGCCTGTTCAAAAGGGATTTTAGGCTGATTCCTGTCAGGCTTCCCCATTATTGCAGCGTCTTGATGAAATGACTGTTGCAGCAGCTCATGTCTGCACATGGGTCAGGGGTCCTCACCAATCAGCGTGGCGCGGACAGCGATATTTCGCATCCAAGTTCGCATTTGTAAAAGAGCAGTGAAAGGCAATGGTAGTCTGGCCAGATGGAGTGCAACAAATACACTACTCCCCTCCTTGACAAGAAACAGCCCTCCCCCAATGTCCCCACATCACAGTTCACTGCCCCTGTGTCCGACGCAGGTATAATGCTTGTGCGAACAGTTGGTACAGCTACAGGCGGACCAATCAGCGTAGACTGTGCGAGTCCCACCAGTGCAAGATCAGGCCCAGACCAGGAGTGAGAAGCGCCAATATTTCAGCTGTGCAGTGTCCTCGCATTCGTGCAACATTTCCTGTAGTTGCTGCCCCACACTCCAGGACTTTTCCGACAGTCCCCGAAGGCTCCGCTCACCAATGCAGAAAAGTTGTCGTACCTGGGGGGCGGGGATCTGCCACTGCGCACTGTCAGCCACACAGCCCAAGAGGCCTCCAGGCAGTGAGAAGTCGGCTTGGGTTTTTCTGCCCCGCACAACGGCGGGCCCAAACCAACTTCAGGTGCAGTGGCTCCACAGGTACTGGGGGCCGCAGTGGAGGCCTCCGCTTCACACCCACGCTGTCACTGCAGGGGCCGCACCTCGGCACCACTGATCCAGAGGCACTTGTCAGGCGGCCCTCACACCCCAGATTCAAAGCAAGATGTAAGGAGCTCACTACCTCCTCCATCAAGGGCGGATAACAGCAGACACTGCAGAGCAAGTCGAAAAGCCAGGTCCGCCCAGGGATCCTAACACCAGACACGGCGTCTCTGAATTCACGATCACTGCGAAGTCTGGGATATCAACGCCGGGGTCACGGGCCACACGCATGTGCACCAATAGGCTGCTTCTCTCCTCAGAGTCGGAGTCTGTTTATTCTTTGTTTGGGGGATATAATTTCACGCAAGCTGGGACAGCGTGTCACGACTAGTTTCCGATTTAGGATTCCGTCAAACTTGTGTCAGATAGCCGCCTGTATGCACAGGATAATTGCAAGATTGATCAACCGTGGGAGCTCATTCACAGAGTGGGCATTTGCAGGCTCGGCTAGCTCCGCCCCCCCATCTGACTGGAGCATTCTCTTAACATTGCACAGTCCATGACTAGTGAAGATCAGTAGTGACATGGCAGACAAGTGAGAAGGGACAAAAGGAGTCTAGCATCTTGGTTAGAGTTCTAGTCACAGGGCCTCACGGTAGTAGTGTTAGTTTGTTATCTCAACTTACCAATACTTAACAAATGGTAACCTGCATGATATATCAGTTCTAACATGGCAGACAAGTGAGAAGGGTTAAAAGGATTCTAGCAGCATGGTTAGGCTTGCAGTCACTTGATCTCATGGTAATTGTAGTCACTTTAGTCTCACTTTAGCAACATTTGAGAAATGGTAAGTTGCATGAGAAGTGAACATTAGTAGTGACATTGCATACAAGTGAGAAGTGGTAAAGGGAGTCTTCCATCTTGGTTAGAGTTACAGTAACAAGGCCTCATGACAGTTGTAATCACTTCATCTCAACTTACCAACACCTGCCAAATGGTTATTGTACCATACCTGTTTGCAACATGCATTTGGGATGGACCATACTTTTAAATATTAACACATATCATGGGTCCTGGATTGATTTTTTATAGATATCCACTCAAAGACAAAACTGCGACATGTGGCATGTCCTGGAGTTGGATGCATGTCATCTTGTATGCAACAATACACATTGGCACAGACAAACCAAGTTCTCTGATACTTTGAACATTGCATGTTAGGAAAGTAAAGTGAGAACACAATAGCAAACGTAGAAATGAGAGCAAACGTGGACATGTGATATTGTGCCAGTAAATGCAGTGTAACTTACCAAAGTCCACTCCCTCTTCTTTTCCTATCTAGCCCTTAGAATGCAAGATGTCCAAGACCTTCTGCTCCAAGGAAAAGAATTGTAATGGTGCACTGGGAGAGCCACCACTAGTATTCTGAGCCTGCAGGTGGTGGTGCTGTACCTGGTACGTGCCCTCAACCTGAGGTCAGTCTGTGTGCACAGGGTGGTACCAGCAGCTTTCACTCTGTTGACTGTCCTGTCACACATTTCTGTTTTCCTACTGAGAGGAGTATGCTGGACTTGGGAACCAAACAGTTAGGGCCCAACTCTTGCTCAGGGAAACATGTTTTTTTTGCCAGGCATGGTGAAAAATAAAGAGTGGAAGTGAGTATATGAATGAAAAACAAACAAGAGATAGAGGTAAAAAGGTGCACAGCAAACATTACAGGTAGTGGAGTGTATTAAATGGAAAGTTGAAAATGGGTAACTGTGAAAAGGGCTGTCTGTCTTCCTGTACTGCAGTTGGGAAGTAAAGGTTACTGGTCAGGGATGGGGTGTTCTTTATAGAGTGATTTTCAGGTGTGTTCACTTGCCAAAGCACATCAGCTGTGACGTTTGAAATCCATCCAATGATCACATTTGTTCTTGGGTTTTTCGTGCGTACCATAGTGGTCAACCGCCATTGGGTAGCCGTCAGTTATTAACCACCGATGGGAGACCGCGAGTAAGACTATGTAGTTGCAATACGCTTGGCAGGTAGAGCGTCAACCTGACAGCACCGGTGGATGCAACGCCAACATTGCAGACCACCGCTGTTCCTGCGGTCACACTGCCAGGGCCACAGTTTGTGTTTCAGACACAACGCATAATATGGCAGGCAGTAGATCGCTGGCGCAGTGTTTTCATAGAGGACAAAGCGCTTGGTGGATCGGACCGCCAAACTCGTAATGAGGGCCTGTATCTACAATAACATACTGCTACTAACAAAGTGTAGCTGGTTCCACCACACTACCCTACAGAATAAGGAAACATAAACTACAAACAAATTTAACAAGAGTAAGTAACACAATAACCCACACTAACTAGGGGAGAGGAGTTGGCCTAACGGCTAGGGCTGTCAACCTCAAATCTGGGGGCCCGGTTTTGAGTCTTGCAATGACGCGCAACATCCTGTGATTCTTGGCAAATCACCTATTATCCCAGTGCCTGACAAAATAAAAAATAAAAATTAATATGTCCTCATGAAACGTAACAGGTGCTCGAGTAAAGTTCTCTGGCAAAGTCTGCTCTATATAAAACTCTATTAAAAAAAGAATTGTCCTACGCATAGCCCTCCTGCCCCCAATACACTAAATTAAAACGTTTTAAAAGCTCTTACCTTGTTCATCAAACAAAAGCAGGGGACCACGACCCATACAAAGGTAGACAAAAATGGCAGCTAAATAAAAAAAAGGCTATTTCTCTGTATAAGTCAGACATTTTATAAAAATTTGTTAAGTGGGCAAGATGTTTAACAATTGTATTGAACAAAACGTAAAGTATTAAGGCCCACATGCATCAATCTCGGCTTTTGCGATTTCTAAATTGCGATAAAAAGCGATTCGCAATTTAGAAATCGCAAAAGCCTATGCATGATTATTTTTTAAATATTTATGCAATTCGGTAGAAATCGCTATTTCTACCGAATCGCATAAAAAATGCGATTTTGAAATTGCGAATTCGCAATTCCCATTCATTCCTATGGGCCAAAAGGCAATTTCGCAATTTCAAAATCGCAAATCCTGATTGCATTTCAAGGGTGGTGAGGGGGGTTCAAATGAACCCCCCCTGCACCCATGAAATGTATTTTTCGCATCATGTTGCACACACACATGTCCTAAGGACATGTGTGTCCGTAACATGAATGCTTTTAAAATGGGTTTTCTGTGTTAATAACACTTTTTGCAAATTTACCGAGTAGTTCAACTACTCGGTAAATTTGTCCCTCTAATTGAGAATTCGCAATTTCAAAAGTATTCATGCATTGCTTTTAAGAAATCGCAAATTTGCGATTTCTGAAAAGCAATCGCATTTTTGGAAATCGCAAAAATTTTGCGATTTCAAAAAATGCTTGATGCATTCCAAAAAGCATTTTTGGAATCGCAAACGGCCGATTTTAAGGAATCGCACCGTTTGCGACTCCAAAAATGAATGATGCATGTGGGCCTAAATGTATTATGAAAATGTAAAAATGCAATGTACTGTTTAAAAAATATATGTATGGAAAATATTGATGTACCATTTGTGTATAAATGTTTAAAAATACATGTCCTTTAGGTGTGTAACAAAATGCAGTACATGTGATAATGCACCCAAAAACAATATCAACATATTATAAAACTAACATGTAAACAACATATATTTGTTCTTTGAAAAAAAAGTATGGATTAAAAAAACAATTGTACATTAAGTAAAGTACTTACATAAAATCTATGTAGCAACATTGACATCTATTGGTTACTTCTTCAAGAAAGCAAACACTTAGCAATACTAACAACTGGAAATCATTTTGGGGAAGGTGTTCAACACTAAAAATCTTCAAATTTACTATTCACCCTAAAAGCTAAATTTTGGGGAATATGTTGAACACTAAACGGGTAAGATTAACTCTTCCCACTCCAATCTAAACCATCTTGGGAAAGGCGCTGGATGATAAAGGTGTATTATTTACTATTAACACTTAAATCTAACCCATTTTTGGGAAGATGTTAGGCACTAAAGAGGTCAGGATTACTGTTCTCTCACCAATCTAATCCTTTTTGAGCAAGATGTTGGATACTAAATCATGAAAATAAACTCTTCCTACTCCATTGGAAACTATTCTGGGGAAGATGTTGGATGCTAACGTGGTAAAAGGTGCTATGCCTACAACACAGTTAGTTATTTTACTAATTTTGATATCTCAATAAAAGACAATAAATGTTATTTAAAATATATATTTACTGCGCGTGGCCAAGCAAGATTGTAGGCAAGATGTGTTAACAAGGAGTTCCTAAGCATCCCACCACAATACTGCATAATCCTCCCCGTTCGCTGCAGGAACAAACTCTTGCTTCACTGGCCGGACAAATACCCTATGCGCAAGCGGAGGGAGCCTCTTGTGGTGTCGGCATGGGCCTCTAATCTGGTGCTGTGAAGCAGGGCCTGGTGGCAGAATGAGGAGTGAAAACGAAAGGAGTAGGGGGTTGGACATTCTTGGCCCTCTAAATGGTCCTCTATTAGCGTGGAACACCTTAATGGGGTCAGCTGCCCAAGGAGATTCAAAGAACCATGAGGCAGCCAGGGGATAGGGCCTGGTTCAGGGGGCCGCCGTGAGCCTGAGGGGATGGCCTACATGTTGGAGGTCAGTCTGGTCTCCTGACTTCCTGAACAGGTGGCTGCTCTGACTACAACTGAGGGAAGCCTCCGGTTGATCTGGCTTGGGCTGCTGATCTGGCATTATGGACCGGAGGCCTGGATGCCGGATGAGGTGAGTAGAGGAAAGGAGCACGGCATGAGCAGCTGCATCCCCCGCATGGCCCTCTATTGATGTGGGGTGCTTGGTGGGACCTGAATTGGCTCAGCCTGCAGAGATACAAAGGAGCCTACAGTCGCCTTTATTTGGGCCTGGTTCTGCAAGTTGCTGCAAATCTAGGAGAGGTGGAAGAGGCTACAGGCCAGGGCCAGGTCTCGGTGGGTCAAGGCAGGCCTCCCCCCCCGCACCACTTTGTTATTCGGCTCCCGAGGGAGGGGTTGAAGTAGGACCCCGGAGCTGATGAATAACCCACTGGGGAGTGCTGAAGACTTCCTGCAACCTTGGGCTGGGGCACGGGTGAGATGAGGGAGTTCCCTTGGGTTACCCAGTGGTGCAACCGGGAAGGTGAACATTGACTGGGGTTCCCCACACCCTCCTGAGTGCACAGCATAGTGTGGACTTAACTGGCCCAGGGGGGTCCACTCGGCCTGCCTCCCTGGGGCCCTAAGGGGGCTAGACCTAACTCCCAGGTGGGGCCTTGCTTGCACATCTCCTCCCTTGAGGTGTTGCACCTTTCAGTACCAGTATGTTATGCAGGAAGGCCATTCGATACTCACAACAGTTGTGCATGGACGACTTAACCGGCACTTAGAGGACTGGAATAGCGCAGATGGATGGAAGGAGTGCATCCTCGCTGACTGGTGCAGAAACCTCAAGCGCGCAAATCCTGGCAGTGATCGTGAGCTCTAAGCAGGTTCTGGAGCTCAAAATGAATGCCATCATCTTTGAGGTAAATTTGCTGCATGCAGACCTCCAAGGTGTATCGGAACACTCTAATGAGACTGAGGAGAAGGTACAGGCACATACGTAGGTGGTGAAGGACTTAGTTGCCACTGTATGTACTATTGGAACAGGCCAGCAGCTTCGACGAGTGTCTGGAAGATACAAAAGGGAGATCCAGATGCTGTAATCTACAATTTGTGGGGTTCTCAAAGCAGGTAGAGGGTAATGCCACGGAGCTGATTCTTTAATGCTGGCTTAAAGTATTGAGGGGGAAGTGGGTCCTAACAGACTTCTTTGTGATCAAAAGAGCGCATCAAATGCTGGTCTGACACACTCCACCTGCCCCCCCCCTGCTCCCCCAAGGGCCATCATTGAAAAATCCTCAACTATAGAGTCCAGAACAATAGCCTGAAGTGGGCCAGAAAGAATGGAAACCCCAGATTTGAAGGAAGCATGATACAAATCTTCCAAGGCTATACACACTGGGTTGGCCCACTAAAGAAAATAGGTTTGAGTGTGAAACCGAAACTTCAGGAACTTAGGGTGTCATTATGATGGTGGAAGGACATCCGGCCCGGCGGTGGCAGTCATTCCGCCATCACCAAGCTTATCAATTCAATTCATTCAGCTATATTTGATTATTTACATAATAATTAAGGGTGGGAGTAGTTCGCGAAGTAGCGCTACGCAAAGCTACGCGAAGTAGACTTCGCACTACGCGAACTTCACGTAGCACTACGCGAGCTGCATAGTAGCATGTTCGCACTGTGCAAGATGTGTTTTCAATGATTGCACAGTGCGGACAAGCATCCGGCACTGTGCAATCATTGAAAACGGCATCTTGCACAGTGCGAGCTGTAGTTTTCTGCTGCTTGAGTAGATTATTAATCGAGTTGCAGCTTTCTCAACGCGAACTAGTAGTTTCTCATTGAGAGCGGTCGCGAGCATGCGCAACCACTCACAATGAGAAACCTTACCTCCCCGCGTTGAGAATCTCACCGTGATGTCATTGTGCTTGCTCGCGGTAGCAAACATGACGTTCAGGACCGCGAACAAGTAAAAATGAGCGCTGTGCGAAGTTGCGCAAATTTCGCAAACTCCGCAAGCGTAGCGTAGTGCTTCGCCCAGGCCTGATAATAATCATAAAAGCACAATAAAAACATCAACAGATTGTCATGCACAACTAAATTCATTTAAAAGCTGGAACACATCTGGGGGACGTGAACTATAGATTTAATTACATCATGATTGAATTTCTACATGTTAAAACATTCTTTAAAAATAACAATACAAATACAATAATTTGTTCTTCTCTTAATGATTGTAAAAACAGAAAGGTGGATGGCATTGTCTTAAACCACTATACCTTAGGATTGGCAGGATCCACCTCTGCCTATACAATTTACAAAAAAGCAAAACATGTACGGTAATTGAGCAGACACGTCATCACATGGGCAGTTGCACAAAGCGCTCGCCCAATCATTCTGGACCGGGAAAGTAGATAGTCTATGAAAGTTTCCCAGTCTCAAGCGTGTCAACAAAAATCTATCATAATCTCCTTATATATTATTGACTCTAAATAAGGCTGAATTCTAGTAATGGGCACTGTAAGCTGGTGGGCTTGTACAGTTATTTCCTTTAATTCAACATTTCTTCTATTTTCTTCCGGATAGTTCAAACAACTAACTTTAAAATCTTTCCTCTGTACTTCACGTAGACTTAATGGTATCCAGGAAATACTTGGGATGACGTAGATTGTAGACAATATTTTTAATATACTCAAGCCATCTGATATGCACAACCCCATCCCAACTACCACAATCCCTTAGTATCTGCCTGTTTAACTCCAACTGTTCCGATGTCCAAATCCAATGCCACAGGAGTACAGGTTAGATTTTGCATATATCTGTGATATATGTCATACCTAGTTCATTGTGACAAACAAAAGTGGAACTATTATCAGGGACAACCAACAGACATCTTAAAAACCTATTCTCGATTATTTGTAGTGGGCTAAGATCCTTGTGGCCTGAGATTCCTGCCCTTTTGGTGGCTATGGAAATACACTTTGCCGTATAAATCTGTAGCAATTCCTCTGGTGGCCCTTTTTCTAACTTTCTTTTAAAATTCAAAAGGGCAGCTACAGCTTTTAAAAACAGCAACCTCCTTGCCTTGATTGCCTGGGTCCATGTCCCCCTTCTATCAAAAAGAATCCAGAGGTAGCAGAAAGTATTGCAGCCTTCAATTTGTTTGCTACCTAGTGATATTGTTCTGCATTTCTTGCTACCATCCCCGCATTTCATCACAAACATTTTTGAAATATTAACATTCAAGCCTAGGTTAGACATGTATTTAGAAAATCTACACACTAGCCTCTGGATACCCACCGTGGTGCGAAACATGAGGACCGCATCATCAGCATACATTAATGCAGGTATAGGTCGTTTGCCAACTTATGGAAGGTCCTGACACTCTTCCTCCAAAGTTCTTCCTAAATAATTAACATATACCGTAAAGAGAAATGGTGCCAAGACACACCCTTGCATCACGCCCCTCTTTACCTTAAAGTGATTAGTGCATTCCCCCCATCCCAAATCGGATCCTTGTATTTGGCCCCTGCATACAATTGCCTTAAGAACAATATTATAGAACTGTCCACCCCCATACATTTTAAAATTCTCAATAATTATTCGTGAATTACACAATCAAGCGCTGCAGTTAAATCTACAAACATAAAAATAACCTGCCCCTTTTGGCCTTGGTATATTTGCCAATCAGCATATTTGAATTTAAGTCTTGATCCACAGTACCCAGGTCTTTGTGGAAGCCAAACTGTAGGTCGCTGACAATCAAATGGTCTTCAACCCAGCCTTGCAGTCTAGTTAACAAGACTCTCCCGATGTCTTTCACTGTAGAGTCAAGCATGGATATAGGCCGGTAGCAGGCTGGATCTGACCTGTCCCCTTTTTGAAAAATCGGGACTAGGATTGATTCATACCAGGATGGTAAAAGGCCAGTCGTGCTGCAGGCATTTAATACTTGGGTTAGTCAATAAAGGACCCCACAATAGAATATTCTGTTTAAAAAGGTCAACCGGAATACCATCTGGCCCGGGGTATTTTCCTCCCAAGTTTGACTCAATAGGTAAGTTGACCTCGCTCAGGTCAAAACTTAATTTCATTTCATCGCTAAATTGTGCATTTCCTGGGGGCTCTTCGGTTACTCTCTCTTCCACTAACATATGGGTGGGGTACTGTATAGCTTAGCGAAGTGTTCCACCCACTCATCCGCACTAATAGCTATCTCAATAGATGCCTATCCCTCTCCACCAGAAAGGGCGCATTAACTGCCTTCCAGAAGACAGACGAGTCCCTTATCTTTGATGTTGAGTGTAACTCTAGCCAAGCTTCTTTTTTGAGTGCCATTTTTCTTATTTTTAATGCCATGTTATACTCACTTCGAGCTTTCCTAACCTCATCCAGTATTCTGGGCACTTTATGCAAAGCCTTTTTAAGCTTTATGTGGGCCTTGGTGCATTTTGCATCAAACCACCATAATTTAGGCTTTTTCTTTTTATTGGACTTCCTGAATAAGTCCTGCTTAATGAAGTATGCAATAGCTGAAAACCCACCTTTAATATTTTTATACGAGGATTCTTCATCTAAGCAGACCATAACCGCCTCATTACAATTTGTAATAACCTTCCCGGTGAACTTATCCGGGTTCAATTTATCCCATTTTAAAGCATACCTGTTTTGCCTAGATAAAGTAATATTCCCTATAGTTTGAATCATATGATCTCTAGTGCGATTCAGGCTACTTTCCATCCGTACGGATATGCTCAGGGGAAAATGGTCGCTCTCTGATATCTTATGTGTATGGAAATCCAAAACTCTGGATGGGTATCTACATGACACTAAAATAAAATCAATTATTGATGATTTACCTCGCCCAACTGGCTTGGACATAACTTATTGGCAAATACTATATCTGCTTCAAACATGATTTCTTTTAAGATATCCCCATGATGATTATGTACAAAGTGCTGACAAGACAGATTTCTTTCGCAAGAAATGTCACAACACCAATATCTAACAGCAAAACTTGATAATAACCTGATAACCTGATAATATGAATCAGCGCCAATCAAAACAACTTTTATCAAATTCAGGTGGTTCGACACAAAGAGACATAGTCCCCCCTTTGCTCTGCCTTGGGTTGATGGAATAGCTGAGGCATGAAAGGTTCTAATACCATTTATATGTTTGGAATCCTTGGTCCAAGTCTCCTGGAAACTAACCACATCAAACCCTTTCACAAGTTGCACCAAGTATGATCTATCACCTTGGTTCAAAGCCCTGCAACATTCCAAAACAAAAACTGACAGCAGTTCCTCCTATTTTCCCCAGCAGCTACTGCTGGTACACCTGCTTTGGATACTGAAGGGGTGGACTGGGGATGCTGCGTGGTCGGCGACCTAATGTGTGTAACAGATGTAATAAAATTTGAGATACTGTCCTCCACAACCACCTTAGCACCCTCTATGGATCTTCTAATAACCTAAAATCTTTACTCATTTGTATGTTAAAGTCTTAGCCTCGCTTTATCTCTGTTGTATTCTCAGGTTTGTTAACAACTTAAATCGGGTATACAGGCCTGCTTACCTATTTATTCTAAATTCAGTCAGTCCACCGCTGCTAGTTCGGGAGAATGTCAAACATATTATGGACTTGGACATTGTACTGATGTATGTATTTTACTGGTTGAAAATCTGTGGGGACTGCAGGGCGGATATCAAATGTGGGTTGATAAAAATATCCCAGGGGGAGAATGTTTATACCATTTCTTAAAAGATCCTGGTTACCAACCCTGGACAGAATCAATTGCAAAAACTGAGGATTAGTAAAAGATAATACCACAGAGTCACCACTTAACCTCTTTAGCCCTCTACCAACCCAACATATCCTTCTTGTCATCTTAAACTCGAAGAATAACCTCTAAGCCTGACCAATCTTTGTTCCCGGCCAGCAGAGGTTTTTCTTTCTAAGTGAGTGCCAGGTCTCTTCAACCCCTTGGGACAATCTTGGGACATTGGCTAATACAACATTATATGGAGTGACCGCTGGAGGAAGGTCCAGTATAGTCACTTCAGGGAAGACTTACCGATTTTGCCGTACAGGGTTTGCTCCCTTACTTCTCTCCTGTAAGTCTATTAATGGTTGCGGGCCGGAAACAAACCCCTCTGATGGGACTGTATTATGTTTCTTAGATAAAGGTATAATTTGTAAATTAGACAAAGATGGAGGAACTAGCGAAAGGGGATTAGATGGGCCACCTAACTAGGCTAAATTTCTACTCTGATCTTTCTTTCCCTGGTCAGTCTTCGCACTCGATTTACTACTTATTCTCGATTCACCACGACTAGAATGTATAGTAGGAATGTGCCCCTCAGTGTCAACACTACTGTTATTCATTCCAATCTTGTTTGGTACAGATGTCTGCTAAAGCTCTAAACGCTTTGACAATGAAGCCTCGGTCACAATGCAGCTTTGAATATCAACTACAGATTTTCCCTTATTTCTATGTTTTGGTTTAGGTTGGGGTTTAACTTTCTTCACTATTTTATTAGAGTATTTATGCAGTAAGTTAATCACCTCCGGGAGAGAATCCGAGGCCACCGAAGTCATCTGTGGCGTCCCGCAAGGATCATCACTCAGCCCCACCCTCTTCAACGTCTACATGAGACCTCTTGCTGCCATCGCACGCCAACACAACCTCAACATCATCTCCTACGCCGACGACACCCAGCTGATCCTTTCCCTCACCAGAGACCCCGACACCGCCAGAACCAGCCTACACGAAGGGATGAAAGACGTCGCTGAGTGGATGAAGAACAGCCGCCTGAAACTGAACTCAAACAAGACGGAAGTCCTCATCCTGGGACCATCACCCTCCGCCTGGGACGACTCCTGGTGGCCCCCAGCCCTGGGCACCGCCCCAAGCCAACAGACCATGCACGCAACCTGGGCTTCATCCTGGACTCCTCCCTCCCGATGACCAGACAAGTCAATGCCGTATCCTCATCATGCTTTCACACCCTTCGCATGCTTCGCAAGATCTTCCGATGGATCCCGACCGAAACCAGGAAAACGGTCACCAAGGCCCTCGTCACCAGCCGACTGGACTACGGAAACACCCTCTACGCCGGAACCACAGCCAAGCTACAGAAAAGACTCCAACGCATCCAGAACGCCTCCGCCTGACTCATTCTGGACATCCCCCCACGCAGCCACATCTCCGGCCACCTGAGGGACCTGCACTGGCTCCCCGTCGACAAGAGGACCACGTTCAGGCTCCTCACCCACGCACACAAGTCTCTCCACGACCTGGGCCCCAAGTACCACAACGACCGCCTGACCTTCTACACGCCCACCCGCCAGCTACGGTCCACCAGCCTCGCCCTCGCCACCGTACCACGCATCCGAAGAGTCACCGCCGGAGGCAGATCCTTCTCCTACCTGGCGGCCAAGACATGGAACTCCCTCCCCATTCACCTTCGGCTGACCCAGGACCACCTCGCCTTCAGGAGACAACTCAAGACCTGGCTGTTCGAGCAGTAGCGGACCCCTTCCCCCAAGCGCCTTGAGACCCTTCCGGGTGAGTAGCGCGCTATACAAATGTTGTGATTGATTGATTGATTGATTGAATCTATTGTTGAATTATGCAGGAAATCTACGTTTCGTGGTCGATTGCCTGGTGGTTGAGAGCCACTCTCCTGGTCACTAATCGAGATTTGCTCAGAAACGTTAAATATACACCCATTTAGTTTAGCTTCCTCTCGAGATAGACTTGTTTGGGGGGCAGAAATAGATGGCCCTGCTTCATTAGTCTGTAAGGGAGTAACAGACTCCGTATATAATTTCTCAATATTAATTACTTCCTCGGCAGAGATAATTTGTTCTTCTGTGGCAACTATTACTCCAGTCAGATAGTTCAATAGGGTCTGCCGGGGACCCGCTGCCCGGTTTGTCTTTGGTACGCCCTGCATTTTCCTTTTCCCCATTATAGATAAAAGAAAACAGATAAGTACACTGTTGCCAGGTAAATAATAAAAAACTTGGTCCAAGAAAGGAAATGTTAGAAATAATAAACGTTACAAGGCAAAAGAGAAAAAAATATATATAAATATATATATACAAAGTGGTGAATATCACGCGTCCACTTAGTTCCACAGTTCCACAGTCCACTCCCCTAAGGGGAGTCAAGATATGATCAGTATAATGTTTTCAGAACACACCACAACTTAGCAACTTAACGTTCAAAAATATTTGTTCTACTGAGAGGAAAGGACCAAGAGATTTGGCCCAACCCAGCCTCTTCCGGATTATCATGGGCCCATCTCGGCCCGGTCTTTGCCCTGGCCAAGCCGGGGTACACCCTGCACGCGTCCCGTGATGCGGGAAAGTGTTCTGCTTCTTATGGCATCTACACCCCTCTAGGGGTAGGGAAGGAAGTGTAGGCATGCTTAGGGGTCCAGGGACAGCAGCAAAGTTACGTGCCGGTGCTTGCGGTCTCCCACGCTGTGGGACAGCATTCTGCTTCTTATGGCATCTCCGCCCCTCCAGGGTCCAGGAACAAAGTGCAGGCGTATTTAGGGGTCCAGAGACAGCAGCAAAGTTATGGTGTCGGTGCCTGCAGTCTCCCGTGATGCGGGACCTAGTTCTGCTTCTTATGGCATCTCCGCCCCTACAGGGTCCGGTTAGAACGTGCAGGCTTGCTCAGGGGTCCAGGGACAGCAGCAAAGTTACGGTGCCGGTGCTCGCGGTTTCCCCAAGCCTATCACCCACAGCCAAATTTGGATGGCGGTGGGTTCTGCGGTGGTCGCAATGTCCGTCTGCCGCTTCACCGATAAAGGCAATCGCCTGATTGCTTGACCGATGGTTCAGGGCCCCTGAAATGGTGGGGGTGCCTAGCAGACACCGTCCACCAAATCAGGATGTGGATTTAGAACGGTCTTTCTGGCCATGGAAAGGCTGGCGGGATTGGGTTTGGGGGCCTCCCTTGTTTGAGGGGGAGTCACTGCACTGGGGGTACCCATAGTACCCCCCTGCATTTCCATGCACCAAGTGGCAGGCACCATGTGGTGCCTGCCACGTAGTGCAGGGAAATTCAGTGCAAGAAGTTTTAACATTGTGTACGGTGCTGCAGCTAGTAGCACTGCCCGCAATGTTAAAAGTCATTAATACGTCCGCTGGTATGGCAGGTGCATCCTAATAGCAGTGGTGGGACCGCCACTTTTCTGGCGCGCGGTCCCAAACACCACTATGATAGTGGGTGGAACCAGTCTTCCCACCATCGTAACCAGCCTCTTAGACTCTGATATATGCTTGTTAGGAATGGGATTTCTGGTTGGCTAAGGCATGCGCCTAAGCCAGGCAGAAACCACCACTCTAGTCAGCGCAAGGGAGTTACACACTGAAGATAACCCTTGCTCATCCCTTTTGGAAGCTTGGCAGATCAGTCGGGCTTATCCCAGATTCAGTGTGTAGAGCGTTTGTGCAACACACTCACACACTAGACACACACCATAAAAGAAACTCCACACAAAGTTATATAAAAATAGCCTTTGTATTATCCATAAAAACACTGTGCCATCACATATTTACACTGTGCCACCAGGCACGTGTCATGATTTTACAGATTACACAAGTTCCTTGCGTCAGCTTAGCCATAAGCACATACCTCACTTTGCCACTGGCAATTGTCAGAACACATGTAGATCATATAAATCACTTTACCATGACACACTTTACATCATAACATGCAGCTTATGCCACTCCTGAAATTACCAGCTCTTACTATCTGGTTACTCCCCATGCTAGCACCATCCTGGTGTGTCAATACCTCTTCAGGGGACACAGTGCTTCTGCTCTTCTTCGTGGAGGTTTAACAGAATCCTAACACAAGCCTGATAAGGGTCTGGACCTATGTCGAGGATCACCACCCTGACCTGCTCTCTTAAGGCACCTTCTCCAGTGCCCTCACAGTTATGTACAAAGGCCTCTGCCCGCTCTCATACCCAGTGCAGAGCAATCAAAAGAGAACAGCGGCCCAGAGCAATCGGGCCCAACGTCGGGCAAACCTCCCTTCGTGGGAGGTCCTCGCAGGTCCCACTGACCTGGTGATAGCTGCCCTGGACATTCTTTTTAAAACTTCTCCAACTGCGGCTACCCACAATCACACGGTGCGCCGGTCCCACTGACCTGGTGATAGCTGCCCTCGACATTCTTTTTAAAACTTCTCCAACTGCGGCTACCCACAATCACACGGTGCGCCGGTCTGGTCTGGAGATGGAGAACGCTGATGGCTGGGCAAGAAACAGAACCTCTATTGGCTCCACAGTCGTCTGTCCAGCCTCACACAGTGGCAGACCCCATCCCCATTTGAATGGGGCATAACGATGGACGATCAAGGATTTCCTCACCACTTCCTCAATTTGCAAAAGGCTACATACAGGGCTATTATTTCCCTCGTAGGAGACCCGCCTATAACCAGGCTTGGCCTCTGGCTGGCTTCCAGTTGCTGAAGCTTTTCTGGTGGCTCCCTCCTTGCTATGGCAACTCGCAGGGGGCCACACTCGGCCTCAGAGACAGAGGCAGTTTGTTCCCTGGCACCAACTTCCTTCTGATGAATCAAAAACACTCCACAGGTACTCTTTGATTAAAAAAAGAGAATGTAGGGCACAGCGCTCTTGAGCGCAAACTAACAAAGTGCTCTACATGCTTCAGGGCAGTGTGAGCCCACACCTTGGGCTCAGGCCACAGAGAAGAGGGTGACGCTGCCCACGCTGCAGGGCAAAAAGTGCTCCTCTCTTAATCAGCCATTCCTAAGCCCACACTTTGGGCAGCAGGATTAAATAAAGAGTGCTCACCAGTGCTACAATTTTCCCCAGCACAGAGGGCAGAGAAAAGATGCACAGGGCGGTCAGCATTCAGGGACCCTTGTCAGAGGGCAATCCTTTCAAATACCCAGCCGCCGGCAGTTGGTGGTTCCAAGTGGCGGTTCCTCCTGGCACACAGCAGTCCATGCTGTCCTCTTCCATTGAAAAGCAAGGTGGATTTATTTCTTCTTGGACACACCCACGGTCGGCCTCTTCGTCCAGTGGTCTTTGTGTGCTGGCCTCGCACACGCAGGCCCCAGAAGTGGCGCAGTCCCCTGTGAGCTGGGATCTTCTTCAGACGCTCCAGATCTTCACGGAGTTTGTTATCAAGTCCGTTGGCAAGAACCTGGCTGTACTTTCCATCCTTAATGTCCTTCTGTCTGTTGAGGAACCAATCATTAATTTTGTACTGGCCAGGGATTCTGCATTATGGTGATAAGATGCTCCACCTCATCCTCTGTGAGCTCTCCTGCCCTTTTGCTCAAGTGGATATCAGCCTTCCTCAGCACTACGTGTGCATAGCGCCTTCCAACACCCTTGATGGCTGTGATAGCGAACGCAATCTTCCTCCGCCCATCAATGTTGGTGTTAAGAACACGCAAAATGTGCTGGAACTTTTGGGGAATTACCAGAGACATGGCTGCAAGGGCTGTCTGGTTCCCTCTGTCCTCTTCTGTTTTAGTCCCAAGCCAGCTCAAAAGATATGGGGGTCACAGCCCCAATATTTATAGTGCACAAAGTCTTTGTTCTGCCCTGTTACAGGGCCCTGTATCCATTTTAAACCAGTTCTGGGGGCACTAAAAAAAATACCCAACACTTCCTATTGTGATTGTAAGCCCTGGCCCCAGACACATCACAGGGGGGGGGGGGGGGTGGAGTCATCATTGTGGAAGGCAGGTACAGCCCTATTCAGGTGAAGGAGCTACTCCTCCGACCACTCCAAATTCTAACCAGGCCTTGTTCAGCCTAGCACTGACTCATCCAGACTCTCTGCAGCTACTGCACCTCCCCAGCCCCTGTCACTCCAAGGCCAAGCAGTCAATACACAACATGCAGGCACAAAGACACATAGCACACAGAAATGCCTACTTCTAAAAGTGGCATTTCTAAAATAGTGATAATAAATCTGTGAACACCAGTACATCAAACATACCAAACTTGATCATGCTACCCCTCTTATGTCAGGAATTACCACTGAAGCACATATGAGGGACTCCCCAATGCATCCCTATGAGAGGTTTTAGAAATGGGAGTCTCTAGCTGGCAGAGGTAGGTACCTTTGTCCAAATAGGGATCCTTGCTTCTAGTCAGGGTAAGGGTGATACACTCCTAAAATAACCTTAGCTCACCCCCTTGGTAGCTTGGCACAAGCAGACAGGCTCATCTCAGAGGCAGTGTGTAAAGCATTTGTGAACACATACAGAAATACAGTGAAAACACTACAAATTGACACCACACAAATTTAGAAAAATAAGTAATCTTTATCTAAATCAAAACAAGACCAAACAACAAAAATCCAGAATACAGTAATAAATAAATATGACTTTCAGATGGTAGCAATAGTTAATTTCACAGCAAATTGCAAATGTGACACTTTTCACACCCAGTACCTTTGATGCGTTATGCAAACAAACAAAACGGGCCGCAGGGAAGGTGATGTGTTGGTTCCCTACCCTGAGGGAAGATGATGTGTTGGTTCCGTGCACTGGGGGAGTTGAGGTGTCTGTTCCTTACCAGAGAGGAGTTGATGCATCAATTTCTTACTGCGTGAGAAGTTGATGTGTCTGTTTCTTACTGCGTCCATCAACGATGCAATAAACTTGGTGCCTCAATGCGATGCAACAATCCTAGATGATGTATGGATACATACAGCCGCACAGTAGGGCTTGCGTCGCGCTCGGTGTGGTGATCTTGGACTTCAGAGGGTGTGGCACTCGGTGCAGCAATTTCTCGTGCTGCGGCAGGTGCTGCAACGCTATTTTGTACTACGGATCCACTGGACTGGCTTCATACCCATGCGTGCCTGCTCACGTCACCCTTCTCTGGGGTAAGTGCCCAATCAAGCCATATCCCTTTTTTTGTCACTCTTGCAGTCTACTGTTATAAGACTCTGACAGCCTTATCTCTTTATCATAATTCCACAGCTCCTGGCTGGGATCCCTTTGAGTATTTTCTTACACCTTTACTACAGGGTGCCACCACTATTTTACCTAGCAGCGTAAGCCCCCTTCAGGTATACTCATTTACGCCTTTGAGCGCTACTGCCACTCGATGTCATAGAAGGCATTCTACGTCACGGGAACATTAGCTAACATTTCCCTATCATTATACTCCATAGGTATCCCTACATTGACAAGTCCTGAGGAGACCCGTTATGCACTATAGGTCGAAACGTCGTCGACAGCTAAAAAGAGACAGACATCGTACAATAGTTGCCTACATTTTCGAACTGTTGTATATTGATTGGATATATTTTGCTTGGTCGCCTCTTTCAGATGAAATAAAATGAAAAACACACTTGGGACACACAGTCAACTAGTATGTTTGTAAATATTTTGTATATTATGTAAAAATTACTTTGCCTATGTTCATATAAACATGCACATTCACTACCATACTGACTAAGTGTGTAGACAGCTTCTTTCTTTGATGTCCAACATACCACCCACATTGCCATTGTGCTTAATACTTATCATAAGTGTTAGATATCAATTCACACAAGCCGTTGTTGTTCTCTTAAAACTTTATACCCAGGCTCCAAGTGAGTGGGGTTCCCTTGTTTCTCTTCCCAACACCCAAGGGCAGCAGCAGGCGCTGCAGAGGCCGGGAACCAAATGGAACACAGCCCCCAGACCACGGGCTTGACCACAAAAGAGCCAAGATGAAGATAGAGAATTCAGAAAGACAAGTCCCCCCCTCCCTCCCACAGACTGCCTTCGGAGCAAGCCAAAAAGCCTAGGAACCACAAAAGGCAGGTAAAGGACCATGGCATCTGCGCAGTGTCAAGGCACCAAAGTGTGGTCCAGAAAGACCTCCTACCATCTACCTCCTCCCCAGCAGGGAAGGAGAGGGCCTCGGGGCAACAAAATATAGCAGACAGAAATGGAGCCAAGAATCTTGGCCAAGATAGGAGTGAGATCTGCCCTATCCGGAAGATAGTCCTAGAATGAACCTGAGAAGCAGAGGCTGAGTAAATGCAAGCACAAACCCCAAAACGAGAATCAACAGTAGAACGCATGAGAGCAGACTCCTCCGAAGACAAAGATGAGGAAAAAGACATGGAGGCCAAAATAGATAGACACCAGGAACCAGAGGAAAATGAGTATCAAACACTATTAGGTGATACTGCTACCCCAGAATATGAGGAATCCCCACATGTTGACCACAAGCCATGCAATAGCCAGAACCTCCTTGACAACATAGGAAAAGCAGGTCATGCACCTTTGAGGAACAATACAAGGAATCACCCCATCTCAGGCAATGACGCAGGCGTAAAGCTGAGAACCTCACAAAACGGACCAACATGACCGGAAAAAAAAGTTTCACTGGACATACCACCTAGTAGGGAAAAAAGGACTACATACTCTCACTGTCCAGAGAGGAGGATGCCGAAGGCTCAAGCAGTGCAGCCCGCATGGGAAGGCATCACAGCAGAATGAACCAAATCCTGTCGGCTAGACCCGGAAATCTGCAACAGGTCAACCACCTGTAGCTCCTGAAACATGATGATGCATAAACAAAGATCATGCAGGTACTGGAGCGAAACCAAAATACCCCTGGCCACATGTAGCAGTATCAGGAAGCCACAGCACACACCAGGAAGTGCCCAGCAACTCCCCTAAAAAACTGTCCCAAACAGCCAAGTCATAGCAACACTAGACCAGGGAAAGAAAAAGGGACAGCCATGCAGTCTCCCCCACAGCCACAAAACAAACATAATGGCAGCGGGAGCCGCATGCCACTAAAACACCCCCAAACCGGAACAACCCGAGGCCAGAACGCAAGAGAAAGCTCCCCAACCCCAGCCCAGCACATGCGCGGGGAGCGTGTTCTGGCAAAGGAGCAGGAACATGGCCGACCGGAACACAGTGAAGCAGCGCGTAACAAAATAAGTAAAACAAACACTTCCACAGCAAAGAAAAGAAAAAAACTCATGGCACCGCAAACCCAGCCTTTCAACAAGGGAACCGGCAAGCAGGAAACACTGAGCACTCCAGCGTTCCGACCGATGTGAGACAGCAAAAAAAACAGGCATGGAAATGGGTGAAAGGGGCTTATATATCCTTTGAAAATATTATAAGTGTTCTGATTGGCTATCAGGAGGCAGGATTGCCTCCCTATGTTAGGACTGAGAAGAGGAGGACCCATGAGGGTACATAGTATGGACTCCTGTTTCAAGGCAGGGAAGAGATTTACAAAGCAAAAAACTGTTAAAGGATATATATGACGATTCGGAATCCAAGGTGAGATCATTGCCATGTAAATATAATTCGATGTTATCTCTAATGTAAGAACTGTACTAATCAGAACAATATGATTCCTGATACTGAATGTGCCTATGGTTGCAATGTTTGAAAAGTTAGAACATGAAACCAATAAAAAGAAGTGCATTAAAAAATGTGACAGACAACTCGATATTATGCACCTTTATGGGCTTCAGTGTAAATTTAGAAACCAAAAGGCTGTACACAAAAAACCCTCAAAATGTGGCTTCACAAATTCTCAACTTTGTGCATCGGTGCGGCCTTCTTCTGAAATCTCTTTGAGATTCACTCTTCTCATATATGGCACTGTGTTAAATTAGACACACACTGGGTAAGTTTGATGGTAAGTTTATTCCAAGAAAGCACCACCAACATAAGCTGCCAGCTCTCCAGTCCTCAGTCTCTAACTGCCTGAGCACGGCATCGCCATGGAGACTGGAATGTAGGAGTAAGCAGAACTTTAGCATGAGACAATTGTGATTGCAAGTAATGAATATAAAACATCCCCTATACTAAGGAAAAGAAAGAGAAAAAAACAAGTAATGAAAAGGAAAGAATAATTAATAACAGACAAATCAATTATGATACATTTAACTCGAAATCTTTAAAGTGTAGGAACACAATGTGGTCTTTGATGAAATCTTCTAGAAGTAACCACACCAGAGCTGGATATATCAGAACCAGAAAGGTTAGAGTCAAAACATGAAGAAGGTGAAGACTTATTACCATTGAATTTCACAAGTCTAGACATATTCCATTTACAGCCATTCTGCATTGTCACAACATTTTTGTGAATTGAAGCAATTATAAATAGACCCATATATTCTGTGACACTGTTTCTGTGAAATCTAGGTTTCTTGACTAAAACCCAATCACCGATTTTCCATAGTTTGACTTTTACAGAATTGTTAAGATCATAACGATCTTTGTATTCCTTCTGATAAAATTGAATCCTGGAATCCACCTCCCTTCTATCCAAAGGAATAACATTTTGAGGAGGTTACAATCCAGGATTCAATTTGGAGTGAGCTTGCCTCCCACGTAACACATGGAAGGGAGAACTGTGCATGATATGGTAGACAGTAGTACGATGAGCCCACCAAGAATCTGGCAGCACTTTGAGAGAAGTCTTGGTTTCAAGAGCGCTCTGCACACAACTCTTTACAACTCGATTCATGCGTTCTGCAAGACCATTAGCTTGTGGAGAATAAAGGGCCGTTTTGAGATGGATTAATGCAAGATCATTCAGAAAATTGTCCATATCATTAGAGATAAACTGTACCCCATTGCCTGTAATAATATAATTGGGAATACCATCACAAGCAAATTCATCTTTAAGAAAATCCAGGATGACTTTAGTGTTAACAGCATTCACACATTTGATGGAGACTCATTTGGAAGTGTAATCAACTAAAGAATTACAAATCTTTCCGAAGGTGCTAACATTTCAAAAGGGCCAATAAGGTCCATTACCAACTTTGTCCAAGGTTAAGTAGGAATAAAATAAGGTTATAAAGGAGCAGAACTAACAACTTTAGATTTGTCATTAGAAGAACTTTGATAGCAATCCTTGACTACTTTCTCAACTTGATGATCCATATTTGGCCACCAATACCTTTCACGTAATCGCGTCTTGGTAAGACTCCTTCCCAAGTGTCCTTCATGTGCAAGACTAATTTATTTGGATCTCAAATCGAAAGGAGGAATAAACCTCACACCATGCACTAAATCATCATGTAAAAGGGTTAACTCATCTTTAACACACCAAAAAGGCATAATTTCAGAATCAATACCCTTACAGTGTATAGGCCAACCCTGTATTACAAACTCCTTAGCAAGGGGTAATAGGGAATCGTGAGATTTAGCATCTATCCATTCATCGTGGGTGATGGCAAGTTTTCTATCCCAACAAACTCTAAGAGATTGAACATCATCATAATCCTCTTGAACCGTTAAATGTGGTCTGGACAAACAGTCAGCTGTTTTGTTAGAAGAACCAGGAAGATATTGTACCTGAAAATTAAATTCTTCTAAACTCTCACTCCATTGTTTCAATCTTGGAGTTAATCTTTCACTTTCCATGCAGGAGAACACCTGCACAAGTGGGCGATGATCAGATCTTACAATAAAAGGAATGCCCCAAAGGTAGAATTTAAAATGTTTGACAGCTCATACAATTGCAAGTGCTTCTCTTTTTATACATCAATATTGCTGCTCAACTTTTTTTAATGCTTTTGATGCAAACGCAACTACCGTTTCCACTCCAGCATCAACTTGGGTGAGAACTGCACCTAGACCAGATAAAATAGTGTCAGTAGTCAGAAGAGGTTTTTTTTAAGACTCAAAATGGCCTAAACTGGGTTATTGACTGATAGCACATTTTACAAAAGGATTGTTACAATCTTCATTCCATTCAAACTGGACTCCTTTCTTGAGTAGACTTTTAATTTGTTCAACAACAGATGCAAATCCCTTAACGAATTTTGCATAAAATTCAGCAAGACCAAGCTAAGATCTATCTTGTTTCTTGTCAGAAGGAGTAGGTGCATCAACAATACTTTTAGCGAGCTCAAGGTTTGGTTGAATGCCCTCACCAGAAATTACATGACCAAGATATGTGACAGAGGTCACACCAATTTTGCATTTCTATTTGTTTACAGTGAGACCTTTATCAGATAATCTTCCCAGAACCTTTCTCAACGTGGCATCATTTTCACAGTTATCCCTACCATAAACAAGAATATCATCTTGAAAAAAAAATTATATTCAACATATCACCTAAGACCATCTTCATAATTTGTTGAAAATATGCTGCGGCTGGCGCTAAAACAATGGGCATTCTAACAAAACGGAATGCCCCCAACGGTGTTACGAAAGACATCAGGTGTTTAAAGTCTTGATGAAGTGGCACCTGGTGATATACCGAAGACAAATCATGTACAGAGAAAACCTTGGCCCCATTGAGCATAGTGATAGATTCAACAATGTTAGGGAGAGGTTGTCGATCCACACAAATCCATATATTGAGATCTCTGAGGTCCACACAAATCCTAATGCTTTTTCTACCATCTTTTGGGGCCAAAACCACTAGTGCCAACCATTAAGATGATTTGATTTCCTCAATTACATTCAAACTAATCAACCTGTCAAGCTCAACTTTTAAAGGAGCCATCATCATATTTGGAACCTTCCTAGCCTTGTGTTGCGTTCTTCTTGAGTATGATGCGATGTTCAAAGACTTTTAACAATCCAAGCCTAAACAAAAACGTGAGGAAACTCATCAAAAAATGTGTTAGAACTTGAATTGTAATCAATTAGCATCACTTGGTCTGAAGGCTTATGGGCATTGGGATTAAGAATTATGCCCAAGTCCCTTTAATGCCTCCATCCCAAGAGATTTTCCCCATGATGTGCCACATATACTTTCCCAATGGTTTCTCTGCATTTAAAATGTATTCTCCTGACAGTGTAACCTGAAACATCAATGCGTGCTCCCCCATAACTGATTGGATTAATATCTAGTGGAAGTAACTGAACCTCAGGAAAAGTTTTATTCCACAATTCAATACCAATCATTGTGAAGGGAGATCCAGAATACGCTAATACAACAAAACATTTTCCCCCAATTTCAATATCACATTCAGGCATGAAAATGGGTTCAGCATCCACAACCCCATCCCTTCTTACACTAGGTTCAACCACTCTTGGATAGGCTGTTATACTCCCAACATTTTCAAGACTATGAACTTTCCCGCTAGATCTACAGACTCTAGAATAGTGACCTTTTACACCACATTTGAGACAAGTAGCAGATTTGGCATAGCAATTAGGAAAATTAGAAGAATGGTTAACACTCCCACTTCGATAACACTTCATTTTACCCCTTTCAAAATGAGTTTTCGTTTTAGGAATCAAAATAACTTTACATATATTGTCACTAGAACCTTGTTGGACATCACTATTGGAGATTTCATGAATATTACTAGGTGTAAGAGCACTTTTGGAAGTAGGTTTGTGACCTTTCATTTCTTTAACCCATCCTGAGGTGTTCTCTACACCTTCGACAATTGAAATGGTTTCTTTTAGAGAAGGGTTTTTCGACAAAAGTATCTCTTCGACTCTAGAACTGTTAGTACATTTTACCAACTGATCACAGATTAAAGATTCTGTTAAATCTCCAAACTCACGAGTACGAGCTAATGTTTTTAAAAATGCTACATAGTTTCCAACATTTTCATTAGGTTCTTGGATCCTCAAGAAGAATTTA
This sequence comes from Lissotriton vulgaris, assembly GCF_964263255.1. NCBI lineage: Eukaryota > Metazoa > Chordata > Amphibia > Caudata > Salamandridae > Lissotriton > Lissotriton vulgaris. Next base: position 2,065,382,847 of record NC_141689.1, on the reverse strand, counting down.
TGACGTTCAAGTACCACATTAATGCATGGGCCAAAGTAATTTTCCAACATCTTCAAAGACATCTCAAAAACATCAGTAGGTTCTCCAGATTCCTCACTAATAGGTAGTTCATCAATACTACCCAAATTGTGGAGAAGTATAGCTTGCTTCCTAATAGCTGAGAATCTTTCCCCACCTACAGCCACATCATAAGAATCAAAAAGTTTCTTCCACCGCCTCCATGGAAGTAAAGGCTCACCTTTTTCGCAGAGAAATGCAGGAGGTTGGCTCATAGAGGTTGAAGACATCTTGGTATAAAGCGTGAAAAATAATAAAGGTAATGAAAGAGAAAAGAAGATGTATAGTAAAACTGCATTAATTTGTTAAAGAAAAACGAATGAATATCAAGTAGAAACCACAAAAATACATTGTAGTCAGGAGTATATATATGTGAACTTTAAAGAAATAAATTGAAGAAGCGACGATAGTATTTGCAGTCAAGTGCGTGAAAACCAATCCGAAGTTATCTTCGATATAAGCATCAGCATAGTCAAGGAAATGCCCATGAAAGTAAGATGGCTGCACGACAAAACACCGTCTGACGTCACTTGCGTGATGACGATGGATGGTGATTACATGAAGCTCAAACACAAGTGAGCGCGAGCACAGAGCAGATGCTGGCCATACTTGCGAGCAAGGAACAATACTGGTCACCCGCCGGGGCCGGAGAAATTCAAAGGTAAATAACTGTTGTACATCAAAGTACTGTGACGGATTTTCAAACAATGCAATGTTGAAGTTGTTATCTTCTGTTCCGCTTTCCAAGAGCGGTTCAATCCAAAGAAAGCACTTGACATTCAGATGTGACACAACTGCCAGAAAAAACTGATTTTGACTTTGTCTCTTAGACGAACGCGAAAGTCCCATATGTTCAAAGCGGTAATAAAAGCAAAAAATACACTGTACTTAAAGTTGAGAAACAGAAATTCAGAGTCCTGTCCACAGCTTGATCATTATGTCACTCTGTTTAGATAAAAATGAACCACGTAGGTAATCCAATTGTGAACGATACCAAGGCCTCACTGGCAGCACGAATAAATCAATTACGTTGGTTCACGGGGGAATTGGTGGTGAGTAGGCTTGTCCCCCTTCATCGCCAGTGTTAAATTAGACACCCACTGGGTAGGTTTGATGGTAAGTTTATTCCAAGTAAGCACCACCAACATAAGCTGCCAGCTCTCCAGTCCTCAGTCTCTAACTGCCTGAGCACGGCATCGCCATGGAGACTGGAATGCAGGAGTAAGCAGAACTTTAGCATGAGACAATTCTAAATGCAAGTAATGAATATAACACATTCTCTGTCCGATAGTGTATGCACCAGAATGCCTTCACTGCCACTGAAAACTCCAGAGATGTGTGTTACCTTGCAGCTTTTCCCCTTGGATATATGCTACTCCTCTTGAAGTAGTGTTGGAGACTATCTCAGGTTTAGACTCAGCTTGCAGAAAGACTTGGGCCAACAAGCACTATTTAGCCTGTGGTAGGAAAGTACACTGTTCTCTCTTGATGTCTCTATTAGGGAGCCCCATCTCCGTATGGTTTCCCACCTGCATGGGTGCTTGACATATTCTTCATTTTGAAGGGGCCATCCATTGCGTAGGACCCTACTTAATGAGGGCAAATTCTCCACTCTAGTTACAAAAGCAGACATACACTCTGGTAAGTTACAAACGCCACACAGGCTCTGCAGTAAAACCCTCACAGCATGCCCATGTATGTTGTATGCCGCTGAATAGTGAAATAGTGAATTATCTAAAATAGCCCTAAATAAATGCACCTTTCGATCGGGAAAAAATCATAATCATATTTCCTGTGATTCCTGCGGCCATCTCTTCACATTCAAAGCAAATGTATTGGAATTTTTTTTCACTCCTACAGTTTTTGAATTTGATTTATCTCCTGATTTGACCGAATGTCATGACGTCATGATTACTTAATTTCAAAAGATTTTTTTTTACAATGTGAACACACATTGAAGTGAAATTGCTGATGAATACATTGAGAAAATACTGTTTCTCCCAGAAAAATGGCGTGATCCGGAGGCAATAGTTGCTGGAGAAAACGTGACAATGGGACGTAGAAAAGGAATAGATATTCCAAGATACCCAGGCCTTTAAGATGCGTTCCTTTGCATTTCAATTCATGAAATCACATGCCCTTCTTAAGCGCATCTGGTGCTGTGATCGAGTCCGGAAATATCGCTATCGAACAGCCAGCGCCAACCCGTTCATACATTATCACAACAATTATCGGTGCTGACGTAATAACACAGGGGCATATTACCAAGCAATAGCGATAATTATGGCTATTGCTTTGTTAGAGACAAAAATTTACCGCTAAGCTGCAGCGATTTTTATCGCAAATAAACCTTGGTATTACCAAGGTTTATCGCAAATGCGATAAAAATCGGCCGCAATGCATGAATATCGCTGAAAAGTCAGCGATATTCATGCATTACCGAGCTAATGCTCTTAGCCATGTTATCCACCTCCCATTGGATAACATGGCTAAGAACTGCTCAGGGCAGGTGTTAGCTTTTGGAGATATTTGCGCTTAGCGCGAATATCTCCAAAAGTTGGTAATAGGAGATAGCGATGTTAGCGACTGTTTCCAGTCGCTAACATCTTGGCACGTCCCTTTGCATGTCATTAGTGATAAATATCACTGACATGCAAAGTGGGGCCCAAGATGGTCGCTATCTCCTACTAGCTGTCGCTAACTGGTGTTAGCGACAGCTAGGTAATAGGGAGATAATTTTATCTCCGCTTTCTTGGCTTTTAAAGCCAAAAAAGCGGAGATAAAACTCCTTGATAATATGCCCCACAAAGTGTAACAATTACTTTTTCCAAGCGGTTGCCTCAGAATTCTGCCTCCGAGACGAGCTGGTAATATGTATTCAGATGAACCTTGAAGCTTGCCATATGCAAGAATTCACAGCTTTCCATATGTTTCTTTTGTAAGGGGTATTTATTCAGTTCTACATCAGTGATTGTAGACAAATTTTAAAATAGAGGCTCTACCTAAATGTTATAAAACTTAAGTTACTGCCCCCTGCACGTGCTCTAAGGAGAAACTCCCACTACATTGCAGAACAGTTCACATTCCTTAGCAGGTACCCACACAGTGCTTTGGGAAAGAGGACATGAGTCTGCAGATCTGCAGGAAGTAGTGCAAAAAATAATGCTAAATGACCCCTACTAGCATCCTTGATTCACGAAAATTAAGGACCCAAGCAGCATATGCAGTTGTTTATATTGCTCTTCCAACAATATATCTTGCAGACATGCTTAGTTTAGGCATAGATGACTAATTATCTATAACAGAATGACAAACTAAATTATAATTGCATTATTTATTTCAGCATTGTAGGATGATGAACTATGAAACAATAATTAGCGAATGCAATATTTACTCGGCTCAGCTATGCATATTTTACACCGTAATAATAAGCGTTGTGAATTTGTGCATAAACGGAGACCTAATGAAGTAATTAACTTGATCCCTTCTCCAAATCCTTAAACTCAGCTGTCAGCTGAAATGAAGTTGTAGAATTTATTATTCTAAAAATGTAAGGATACAACGAACACATATGTATTCCTATCTGTAAAAACCGATGCTTTGTTTTACCATAAGAAAAAAAAAGAACACAGAATTGAATTCCTCATGCTCGGTGATGGAAGTCAGAATAATCTTTCAAATACACTTAGATCACAAACAACCTGTCACATCTGGTATACATTTCAACAGCATCTTCCATTGCATCTCAGGTTTCCAAAGCACCTTGGGGCAGATTTATGTTAACTGGCGCATCCCCAGGGATGCGCCAGTTAATGTGCGCCACAGTGCGCCACAGCTACGCCACCCATGGTGCGCCACATTTACAATGCGGCGCACCATGGTGCAAAAACGGCACAGATGCGTGACGCATCTGTGCCGGAAATGTGGTGCATTGCTGGAGTTGCGTCGCAAGCACGATGCAGCTCCAGCAAGGCTCGGGGGTGCCCCATCATCACAATGCTGCGTCAAGACCTACGCCTGCTTCAAGCAGGCGCAGGGTTTTGACGCAGCATTGGCCAGAAAGTGACTGAGTAAAATCTCATAGATTTCACTCAGTCACTTTCAGGGGGCGTTCCTGCGCAGGAACGCCCCTCCCCTGCGCAGGAACGCCTCCGTATGGCGCAAGGCTTTACAACGTGACGCATCTCCTAGATGCGTCACGTTGTAAATAGGGCGCATTGTTTGCGCCGCCGTTGCGTCAAATAAAGTGACGCAATCACAATTATAAAAGATTCTTCTTCCAATGCACCTAGATCAGTTCATCACAATTCAGGTTACAATTGATTTCCGTGATTTAAAAACATTTTTTAGGAATGAGGAAATAAATACAATGGTTAAAATATTATCTAACTTCTGTACAGCTAAAAAAGCAGGGCGACAGCGATTAACACCCATAGTCTTCAATAATGGAACAACCCACATTCGCCTAGGCATAGTATAAAATTTACAAAAGAAAAATATATGTATATCTGATTGATCTAACAAATCATCACAGCGGCATTTAATCAGGTTTTTGACCAATCGTTCATAACTGGGAAACTGAGCAACCTAAACAACAAATTCATTCTAAATCGGGTTAACAAAAACCTCTCATGGTCACTCATTTGCAAGTTAAGATATTGCTGTATTTTCCTTGAGATCACGATTTGTTCATGGGCCACTACCGTTATTTTCTTCATTTCAATCGCAGGTCTGTGATCGTGCAGGTAGGTCATACATTTTTCTTTTAAAAGCCTTCTTGAAATGTTACAGAGAGAAGATAGTTCTAGGAAATAGTACCCCATGCCCAGTACCGTAAGAAATTCCCTCACATAGCACAGCCATCTTATTCTGCCACTCTTTTCTAGCCCAACCGCATTATTCATGATCAAACGATTCATCCTGCACTCATTAGTTGTCCAAATCCTATGTCATAATAGAACTGGGGCAGTCTTTATAATATCTTCCAGGTAAGGTTCCCCAAGTTCTGCATGACAGACATACATGGAGACACTTTGCGGGACGGCTAGAAGGTATTTCATAAAACAGTTTTCGACCACCTGCAGAGAAGTAACATTTGTATGGCCCCACAAACCCGCACCATATGTCACAATTGCTAAACAAGTGGCTTTATATACAATTAACATTTCCTTAAATTGGTTTCCTCCCCATTTTATGGCTATACATTTTTAGAGCCTTGATCGATTTACAATACAGTAATTTCCTAGTGTTAATAGTGGTGTTCCATAGGCCCGTCCAATCAAATAAAACTCCTAGGTAAGAAAATGTTGAGGTAAAAACAACTGGGGTAGAGTCTATAAAGATTACCTTTCTCTTTTTGTGTGCACCCAAACCACAGTTCATGGCGTACACCCCTTCCAATTTCAAAAGATTCTGTGCATTCACCATTTTTCCCAAATCTGACTTTGGCGGATGCTCCTAAATAGAGTTCCATTAGGAAGTTAATAATGGAAGGATCTATCCCCATTTTACCCATAACCAGCCAGAGTTTACTGTGTGATACACAGTAAAAAGCAGAAGTTAAATCTATAAAGGTTAAAAACATACGACCCTCCATTGCTTTTGTATACTTTTCTATTAAAATGTGCAAATTCAAGCATTGTTCAATTGTACCTAGTCCTTTTCTAAAGACGTACTGTAACTCGCCGATTGTTTTATTTTCCTCCGCCCACAATTGAAGTCTAAATTACCCGTCCAAAAACCTTGACGGTCGAGCGATAACATTGGCAACTGGCTCTATCGCCTTTTTTAAATATAGGCACTATCAGGGATTCACACCAGGAAGGAAGAAGGCACTTTTGAGGTGTGGCATTAAAGAGTTGTGAAAGGTCGGGTCCCATATATCTCTGTTGTTTTTATATAAGTCAACCAGAACCCCATCAGGGCCTGGTGCTTTCCCCCTACAAAGTTGCATCAATACTTTCTAGTACCTCTGTAAAAGAGATATCAAGAGCCAAACTACTCTTTGAAAGGGTACAATCTCCCACTAGATCTTTCTCAGCTACAGGTTCCTTCCCTGCAATTTCAGAGTACAACTCTGAAAAATGTTTAACCCACTCCTTCTCCGGTATTGCTACTTCTATTACATCACTGATGTTATCATTCAAAAAAGGTGTATTGACGATTTTCCAAAAAGATGCAGAATCTTTACTTAATGATGCTGCACACAAGGAGTCCCACGCATCTTTCTTTACGGCATCTTTTCTCCTTTTAAGGGTCTCCTTATAGTTTTTCTACAGTCCCTAATTAGGGCAACATCCTTAACTGGGGCATGTAAAACTTGTTTTAATTTTGAATAGGCCTTTGTACATGCTGAATCAAACCACCCCTTTTGTGCCTTGTTACCAGCTTTTGCCTCAACCCATAATAAATTCTTAATCTGCGTGGTAATCATTAAGAAGTTCTTAATTATATCAGAGTCAACAGCATTTGCATCAAAGCAGATGCAGAATTGAGGCTCCATATTTTTTATCCATTTTTGTAAAAACTCTTCTGGGACAATTTTTGTCCACTTTAAAGAGTAACCATTTTTCCGAGCCATGGAAATATCGCCTACTAAATCTTTAGGCATAGCCCTTCCACATAATTCCTTTGGTCTACCTCATAGAGTCAAACCAAGGGGAAAATGGTCACTTAATGAGTCATTAAGGGTGCTAAATTCCTGTATCAAGCCCCCATGTCTAACAGTCATAATTATATAGCCAATTATTGTGTTTGCCCCTCTACCATTAAAGGTGGGGAGAAATGGCACCTCAGGGCTGGCCAATCTATTTGCAAAGCCCATATCACACCCAAATATAACTTCATTCAAATAATCCCCGGACCTGGTGCGTTCAAAATGGCTTAGACTTGTGTCTTTATCCAGTTTTACTCCACACATCCCTCTCTCCCCCTTCGAACACAAGGAGCAATTAAAGTCTCCTGCCCATATAACACAGACCTCTCTTGGGTTCCCTTCCATCATAGATTTAATATTACATTCTAAAGATTAAAAAATACTGTCCACGTCCTCTCCTGGGACATTATTTTAAAAGTTTACCAAAGCTAAAACAAACCCTTTGTCAATTGTAATCCTGATTATATGATTATATATAATACTGAAAGCCATTTCTACTTTGTCACATAATAACATGTTAGACACATAGGTGCATAAGCCCCTTTAGCCCTGCCATGGGGTATACTGATTGCTGGGGAGAAGTAAGTTCTGTAGAAGTTAACATGATGTGGTTCCGTTGTCCAAGATTCTTGTAGGCTGACCACTTCGTAGTTATTCAACAACTTTACCCAATTTTCGTTGTCCAATTTGGACCTTAACCCAGCAATATTCCAGCTCATGAATGACCATGAGCTCTTATTAATTTGACAAACCAAGATGTCAGCTGCACAACTGGGTTCGAAGGTAGCCCCTAGGGATGGCTTATCAAGTGGGTTACTATGCTTCGCAGGGATCTGCTCCATGCTTTTACACTCCACTATACATGCCTCACCATTTACATTGATATTATCCATTAATGTTAATGTTAATTAATTAATTAATTAATGTTTGAGCTTGTAAAGTGCACTGCTACCCGCAGGTTTCCTGGTGCTGTATAACGCTGGGGAACCCGTCCTGGCTTTCCCTGTAGGATGGTCCCTGCTGGGAGTCCCCAAGGTGGAGCCAGGCATCCCCGGTGTTGATGGGGCCGTTGTGGAGATTAGGCAAGCTAATGCCCAGAGTTGCCGAGTGGGACCCCTGATTAGAGTAGGCACCGAAGCGAGAATTATCGAGTCCGCTGACCCAAGTCCACGACCCTGCCGCGTCGGGAATTGAACCCTCGTCCCGGCCGACTTCTGCTCCTGGGTCAGCCGCCTCTAACCAGTGAGCTGCACCATTCCATGCCGTTGTCCTCAGGGACTGTACGTCCACAATGAGTATGAATAGCAGGTCTAATATCTATAGTGAGTCAATTGATATCCTCTAAACCCTGCAGGAGTTGGAATCGATTTGATGTTGGTATATCAAAATTGAAGTCGTCTCTGAACCTAGTCCTGAACTCCCCATGCTGACATATGTTAAAAGTATTCTTCCTGGGTTTCATAGATGGGTAAAAGTTAGTCAAGCCATAGTTTGGATCCCCCTGTACCCTTGCTGTTTATTCTAACCACAAATAAATCTTACTGCACGTCTGTCTCCAAAGTTAACAATTATGCAGTCCCCGGGGAGATCTTTTTGTCTATGTCCGATCCAACTTACTCTGCGGACATGTATAATTTTTGCTTGTATATACCCCGGTAAAGGTCTATTAGTTTAACCAAAATATTACCTTATTCTTGAGTTCCAGGTAGGTTTCCCCTCCATCGTTTTTTTAACTCTGGCACTCCTGTCAACACAACAGTATAGGGGGTAGATTGTGGAGGAAGGTCAACACATGGAAAAGTAGCCTTCTCATTACCACAGTTAGATTTATTTGTGTCTCTATCAACAGGAACCCTAGTCCCTTCCCTCCTTATTGGACTCTTACCAGTCTCCCTGTCTGCCCCCTTTTGTCCGGAACTTTTGTGAGCCTGTGCTCGAGTCCCTAAGAGCAGACTATCCTGAACCAAGCATTTATCACCATTTGACTCTCTAGTGACCAATTTGTCTGGTTGCTTTTGGACATTACCTGCACTAATTTCAGCTAAGTTAGGGCTGGGTATAACTACAGCCCCAACGTAAGTGTCCAGTTGTTTAAAAAAATCTGGGTTTGCTAGTCCCAGCTTTTCTAGGTTCCCTACTTTATCTGCTAGAACCCTTAGCCTTTCCAAAATGGGCAAAGTTAGTTATTTCAATAGCTTTTCCAGATAAACTATGAATTCTACTGGGTTTGGGGGTAATGTTACCTGTTGCACGCTATACCTCTCTTCATTGTCTTGTATTTCAACACTAGTTGTCTGCACTTCACTCTGGTCCCCCTTGTGTTTCGGTGGAATGGGGACAGCTTTTTTATAATTACTTTTAGCTTTCTCCCTAGGTTTATATGCAGGCTGCATTTTTCTACTAGATTCAGTTTTAATTTTAGTTTTTTGCCCTTTAGTTCTTTTGCGTAGGGATAACATTGTTAGCTGTATCTAATATGGCAGCATCAATGGTAGGGCAAACAACCAGCCCCTCTACATCATCTGATACATTAATTAAGGGATGTAATTCCTCTATAGGCCCCATAGTTGGTGTTAGAGAAAGTCTACTTTCCCGACAGGTGAATTCAATTGGCGGAGTTTGCTGTGATATAGTGGCACAATTAGTGTCTTTCCCTGGAAACTCCGCATATGAGTCCATAAGAAGGGAATCCTGAGAATACGCTGTAGTTATAGATGTATTCGCGTGTGTGGTTATCTGTTGAGTGGGTTGCGTAGGTAGACACATATTGGAGGGAGGGAGAGACGCGTCTCCATGCTCTCAATTGCTGTAACTACTAACCCTATGGTTTTCTGAAGCATCCTGTCTATTGCAGTCCAAGTAGGAAGTGTTGTAGTGATTTGTGCTTTTTGCCTTGATGTTGAACGAGTAGGCATAGGAGTGTTTTTGCCCATGTTACTGTTAATGCCTACAGGCACACAGTACGGATCCTTAACAACAAATAACTAGTTGCAAAATAACTGACCTCCAGCTGAAAAGCCAATAGGGGTGGCGCAGCCCGGCCTCCTCGGCCCCGGACGGCCACAGACGGCCCGCCCTTTGTCCGGGCTTCCCCCGACACCACCCGCGTGCGTCCCGCGACGTGGAAGGTAGCCAGAAATGTAGGCGCCTCCTGGCGCGGGTGAAGGCGACTACCGGCGGCAAAGGCTGCTGGGACCTGTAGTCCCCAAGCAGGTCTCCTCCCCACTGCGGCCGCGCTCGAGTGTTGTGGAGCTGCAACGGCGGGGGGAGACCCCGGGTAGCAGTACTGCAGTAGCGGCAAGGTGGGCTCCAAAAACGGGCTCAAGAGAACCCCCCAGCAATGTCCAGCGTGGTGCAGCAAACAGGTAAGTCCCCCGCTCTACCGAGGGTAGCCGGAAATTTAAGCGCCTCCTGGCGCAGGTGAAGGCGGCACCCGCCCACAAAGGCTGCTGTGACCTGTAGTCCCCAGGCAGGTCTCCCTCCCACTGCGGCCGCGCTCGAGTGTTGTGGAGCTGTGGCGGCGGGAGGAGACCCCGGGTAGCAGTACAGGCAGTAGTGGCAAGGTGGGCTCTAAAAACGGGCTCAAAAGAACGCCCCAGCAATGTCCGGCGTGGTGCAGCAAACAGGTAAGTCCCCCGCTCTACCGAGGGTAGCCGGAAATTTAAGCGCCTCCTGGCGCGGGTGAAGGCGGCTTCCGGCCACAAAGGCTGCTGGGACCTTTAGTCCCCAGGCAGGTCTCTTCCCCCACTGAGGCCGCTCTCAAGTGTTGTGGAGCTGCGGCGGGAGGACACCCCGGGTAGCAGTACAGGCAGTATCGGCAAGGTGGGCTCCAAAAACAGGCTCAAGAGAACGCCCCAGCAATGTCCAGCGTGGTGCAGCAAACAGGTAGGTCCCCCGCTCTACCGAGGGTAGCCGGAAATTTAAGCGCCTCCTGGCGCGGGTGAAGGCGGCTCCCAGCCGCAAAGGCTGCTGGGACCTGTAGTCCCCAGGCAGGTCTCCCCCCCACTGTGGCGCGCTCGAGTGTTGTGGAGCTGCGGCGGCGGGAGGAGACCCCTGGTAGCAGTACAGGCAGTAGCGGCAAGGTGGGCTCCAAAAACGGGCTCAAGAGAACGCCCCAGCAATGTCCAGCGTGGTGCAGCAAACAGGTAAGTCCCTCTCATAATTCCACCCCAATTATTCCAGTTGCCGTAACTAGCTAGTAAATTACACTTATATTTAAGTCCAACCTAATCTTCCATCACATTTAACCATTCTTTCCATTTTATGTAACTGCCAGGAAACAGGCAAACAGTCATCTTTTTGCCAGACTACAGCTCACTTTCCTCAGCTTCTACAGAGAACATTTTATCCATTAACCCTGAAAGACAGTTTGACACACTTAGTTATGTAATCCACCCAGAAATTATGATCTTGTGTAGACGCAATGCATTTGCAAATTCTAGAAGAATGTATTATTCACTGAAATGAAATGAAATGAAATGAAAGTGGGTTTTGTAAAGCGCATTACTACCCAAAGGCCTTGTAGCGCTGTAAATGCATTTCTCTGAGGGTCTACTGAGTTATTTAGAATAAAGGAAGGTTTTGAGAGTTTTACGGAATTTTAAAAGATTGGACTCGTTACGGAGCGTGAAAGGTAGAGAGTTCCAAAACATGGCCGCATTCAGGGAGAAAGAGCGTCCACCCCACCTGGCCCGTTTGATCTTGCGTGTTGCTGCCAGAAAGGCCGTGCTGGAACGCAGTGATCTTTGGGGATGGTAAGGGGTGGCAAGGGAACAGATCATTGCGGGGCGTTTTTCCACATGGCCTTATGCATTATGCACATAGCCTTGAATTTTACTCTGGCTTGGATGGGCAGCCAGTGTAAACTTCTCAGGGCAGCAGTGCCCGAGTGACTACGGGACAGGCCTAGCAGTAGACGTGCTGCTGCGTTCTGAGTGACTTGCAGCTTTTTAATTGTGCTGGTCGATGCACCTAGGTATAAAGCATTCCCGTAATCGAGACGAGACAGGATGATGGCCTGAACCATTATCCTGCGAGACTGGTGAGGGAGAAGTTGTAGAATTTTCCGCAACATATGCATCAGCCCGAAGCAGGTGGCGAAAAGTATTGTGGCTTGCAGTTAGCATGATTAACAAAAATGCCCCAAAAGGGCGTACTTGACACTCATTTTGCCACCTCTGAGACCATTGATGATTGATAGGTTCAATATTTTCTATAAGAAAAAAGTAGCACAAAAGCTATTGGTTTGAATATTTTCACACTGAAGAAACTTGCTGTCAGCTCTTGTTTTGGGAATGTGTATGATGAATTTATCCAAGCTCAAATTGCCATGCATACTAATAATTCTGGTGTTCAGGGCAAGCTATGAGTGAACCAGGATGCATCATTAAAATATAGAGTGGTAATTGTGTGGAAAGCTGAGTTTTCCTAGTGGTGTGCCAAGGCAGCTTTAAGTAACACAAAATATTGGAAAGATAAGTCACAATTAGGTCTCATATGTAGTGGAAGAATGATTAGAGTAAGTGCAAATATTTGGAGGTTTGTCAAAAAAGAGAACACTAAAAATCAGAAACTGGGAAACTAAGGATCAAACCAGTAATGTTGTAGAAATGGGAGAAGAGAGTGTATATCAAGAGTTGTCCTGCTATTAATCAGAGATGTGTATGGTACGGCATTATGGGACACTTTGCTATGATATGTAAGACTGAACAATTGTGTTCCGAGGTTTAATATATTCCTTAGAACCTGATCGGTAGTCCTTCTGTTAGCAATGACTCACTCCAATAGCAATAGTTGTGTCATGAATAATGATGTAAGTGTGGTCGGACTGAACAAGGGTTTCAAGAATAAACCTGTGTGTGGGATAAAATCATGGCAGTCCTGTTGATGTGACTGATGAAGTCTTGGAACCATCGGACATTAGTCCTGATAGGTTCTCAGAGGAACATATGCCCAAGGATGGCTGTACAACTGTGCCATTTGAGTTTAAAGGCAGTAAAACTGATGGCAAACTGGGACCTTCCTTGTCTAGGACGGGCTTCTCAACATTTACTGGATATTATGCTCAATCCATAACGAAGGAGCTACAAACTGAAAGAATAGATATTTGTGCTTAATGAAACTTCCTAAGACTTACCTTTGAATTCCTGCACATAATCCGGGACTCTTCTGTCTCCATGATCACAAATCTGAGCATTAAAAGAAACATAAGAGGAGAAAAAGAACTTAATTGAGAGCATATTAAGACTCAGTGAACATTGTGAATACTATTCGTATGTTTTGGAAGTTATTATTTAGTAGGTTAGCGCAAAGGTCATACTATATAGTGTACTGGAATAACAGTGCAGGTCAGTGATTTTTGTCATTTTATTTCCACAGATTTAAAGATAAGGATAATAGCATTTTGTCATAAAAACTCCTTATGTTAAATCAGAATCACATTTTCTACAAAGGTATCTTCTTGACTAATGTTATAAACATATAGAGAAAAAGACAAGACATGTTTTTTATAAGAGAAGTGTGATAACATATTCGCTTATGTTTTAGATGTACTTGCCAACTCCCAGAAGTAAAACTTGCCGCCGGCTTTTAAGCTAGATAGGAGTGATATCTAATCAACGTGAGCCATAACCAGAGGAGTGTTTCTTTTTTGTTTATTATTTTGTCCCATTTTTTCCCCCTTCCCCTGGGAATCTATTCTTGCCAAACTGAGTTGTACATTCAGTTGGTCTAGTATAGGTTTTTAGGGGCGGAAGAGGATTAGCGACTCATCTCTCAAGTTGAACAACCTGAATTTTAGGTAAATGACGGTTAACATTGATAAAGCCAGTTTGATTTGGAGGCACTAGTGAATTTTTCTCTCCCCATTCATTAAGACCTTTCAGCAGCACTTTTGCAAATTTTTTTGCCTCCCCATGCAACAAGGCAATCTAGAGTGACGACTTATTACCTGCTTCATGGATTGGTGTTATCATTGCCCCTCCACCACCTTTCCAGGATGGCCTGCTGTGTCAGAGCATAGTTAAAGAGCTGGCACACATGTTTTGCCTAATACTGCTGGTTTTCTTTGTAGATTGCCTGTGGTAGTCCATTAAGGTCTGGGGCTCCATCTCAGCACCTTGAGGTCATTACTTTACTTATAACTCCTAGAGGAATAAATTCCTGTTCCAGATCAGGTTGTAATGTTGGGGAGTATCTCCTCCATCTTGTTTTGGTACTAGTGTCTTCACAGCCCCAAACATATATTGCAGGTAGACCACCCATGCTTCTCATGATATGCCTGCTGATACCGGAGGCAGTCTGAAACCCACAGAGCTGTTTGCGTGTCTCCAATTTGCATACATTTTTTCTTCTTGTGACTTCTAACAGTTTCTGCCTGTGTAGGTAAGTCTCCTTCCTAACTGTCTCCCATATTCATTTTTTTACATGAGCTTCTCAGCTTGGCTAATGTGGACATCTGAGCCATTGTAGTGGGCTTGTTGCGCAGTATCCTTAAGGTGCAAGTAAGCTTCCTTTTTGCAGCCGCCATCTCTGTTGTTGTTTCCCTGCGTGGGCATTCATCTGCGGACTTGTTGCTTTACACCATAATCTTCTTTAGACAAAAGGACTACAGGGAACTGTGTCCATTGGGTATTGGGTCTATAAAGATGTTAGTTATGTGTTCCCCTAAGGTTCTAGCGTGTGTTTCAATACAGGCGATTGAACTAGCTGCCCATTTTCGCCTCCTATACTTCATGGTGGAGACCATGCGTATTTCTTGCTGTACTAGTTCAGAATGCTGACAGGATAGGTCTATGTGGATCCCTTACAGTTGATTGTCACTTTCACGACAGGTTCCTATCTTGTAAAAGGTTACCTTTCTGTTACAGTGGAAGAGCCACCAAGGGGTAATTTAGAGTTGAATTAGTCTTTGTCAATTGTAAGGTGTATTCTGTTTGTACGTCACTATTATTCTGCAATTTAAGCCTCTCAGACCCAAATATTCCAAGTCTTCCAAAAAATCTAAGCTCCTCTTATTACTCTTTTGCAGCCTGGTGTATAAGTGCAGAATTTGCCAAATTCGATTTTGTATTACCTGGGCTTGATCTCCTCCTGAAGCAGGTTCATAAAAAAATCCCCGTCATGAAAATAAGTGCAGTATGCTTTTTTGATGCTTGGGTAATGATGTATGTCTTCAAAGATTTAATAGTTCCCAGTTTCTTTTTTGACAATGGGTGGATATAAGCGTTTATTGTTAGCAGCAAGCTTGCATTGCCATGGAAGGACTCTCACAACTGCACTGCATGTAGAGAATATTCATTTGAGTTAAAAAAGACCAAAATGACAAAATCCAATAAAAAGAACTTAAGATATGAATTTTTAAATAATAAACAGCAATATAGTGTTTAAAATTCAATAGTGCTTAGGAGTTACTTGAGGGAGAGCTGGAATGGGGTAAATCGAAGGTTTCAGGTCGAACACTATTGAGGGCAAGCCAGATACTGGAGCCAGGCAGGGCCCGCTGATAAAGTATCTTGGATGAAGCAAGAATTGGTGTCGAAGACTCCATGCGTCAGTTCCGATTCATACAGGTGGGTTGATGCGTCAAAATCAAGCATTGCAATTAGGTCTCTATACCCCTTATGATGAAGGTGTTGCATCATCATCAAGCCTCGCAGGGATGAGTTTGGATTGGTGCCGTGTCAAACCTCGCATCGATGTCTTTTGGGTCAGTGCTGCATCAAACCCTGCATTCAGGACCTGCGTCGTTGTTGATCCCCACAGGGATGTCCTCGAAACGGCACAGAGTCAGCATTGGAGGGCAATTTCTAAGAACTCCCTCAGGTTAGCCCCACCCTGTGTTCGAGTCCGCCCTGTTAATACCCCCTTACCAGGGTAGGACAAGGTGGCAATGCATATAGCATGTCACATTATGTGAGTGAGCCTACCTTGTACAATTCCTGAAATTGCCTCCGTTTTATCCTGGAGGAAGAGTAGCAGTAGGTTATGAGATTGACATTTTGGCAGGCATGTTGGAAAAACTGTTTCAAACTCAAGCCGAGGGTGTCATGCCAATTTTTGTGCTGTGATTGTTCATTAAAGGCAGGCATGAATCCGAGAGTGGCTTTGTCCTTCTCTCTGTGTTATATAGTCCCTCCTACAGCACAGCAACCAGCAGGCCAACACAGCAAAGCAATTAGCAGAGTGGGAGTCCTTCATACACCACTGCAGCTCCTCTTCCTGGCAGAATTTCATTGGCTCCAGCAAAGGTCTGATTTGGTAGTGTCAGGGGACCAGTACTTATACCCAGCTGTGCCTTTAGAGTGAAGGAGACTTCAAGGAGGCCGTTGAAGATCACAAGGTCCCTGCCTTTCCTACCAGGTCTCCAGTCTCACTACAGGGGTTATGTAGCTCTTTGTTTGGGGGCAGATACAGCCCTAATCAGTTGCAAGTGTCTGCTCTTCCCTCCCACTCTACCTCAGAAAGTCCCATCAGCTTAGCCATGAGCCATCAGGATGCAAATGTCACACCCTACCTCTCTTTGTTTGACTGTCAACAGAAAATGCACAAAGTTCGCTGTCACCTAACCTAGACGTATATTCAGAGATATGCAAAGGCACGGAATGGTTAAAGTAAGAAAATGACAATGTGTTTTTTAATTGTATAATTGCTTTTAAGATATTTTATATCGAAATAAAGCTTTGTTGACTGACTGAAAATGACAACTTTCTAAAAGTGGTATTTTCAGACTTACAATTTAAAATCTGACTTCCCCAAAAGTTGTGACCCAGAGTCACCAAACTCCAAATCTCTATCTTTTCCCAATTGGAAATTACACTCAAAAGATGTTTTAAGGCAATTACAATGTTAAACTATAACAGAGATAAACATTGCAGTAGTGAAAAATACATTTTACAGCTTCTCACTACCAGGACATGTAAAACTCATAAGTGCATGTCCTACCTTGTAAGTACCCTGCAGCGTGCCCATAGGGCTGCCTAGGGTCTACCTTAGGGGTGTCTTATATGTAATAAAAAGGAAGGTTTGGACCTGGCAAATAGGTTAACTTACCAGAATTGAAATCGCAGTTCAAAACTTCACACACTGGCTCTTCAGTGGTAGGTTTGAGACAGGTTTAAAGGGAGTGGGTGATACAATCTGGACTGCAGGCCCACCAGTAGCGTTTAATTTACAAGCCCTGGCACAAAAAGTCCACTTGACTAGGAATTATAAGTAGATTAGATATGCCAGTTGTGGATAAACCAATATTACCATGTTTTGAGTACAGAGCATATGCACTTTAGCACTGGTTAGCAGTGGTAAAGTGCCCAGAATCCTAAAACCAGCAAAATTGAAGTCAGCAAAATAGGAGGTCAGAAGTCAGGGGAAATCACGCCAAGGATGCCAGGTCTAACAGATAGTCTACTTGTAACTCTTCTATTTTCCTGTTCATGCCAGGCATTACATACACGGCAAGGCTGGCAGCTGGGTGCCCCAGCGGATATGTTTTTACTTCCAGCTTATTAAATCCTAATAGGTCAAAATATCTAGCGGAGTTATTGCCCAGATTTCTTGCATTACTACTAAGGGTACGATTCCGATCTGTGTCAGAAAGCTGGAACCGGAATGTTTTCCGACCGAGCCGGACTCCTGCAGTCCCACCGAGCGAGTACGATGCAGCCGTATGCTGCCAAGCTCGATTCGGTCGGACTCCCATAGAAGTCAATGGGAGCCGGTCGTATGACACGTACATGGGCATCCATTGACTGAATGGGTATGTCTCGCACAAAAGCGCCCCCTACAGTGGGTACACATTGGTGCCATCCTCACTGTACATGCCTGTTTTGGGGGGACCCTTGGGTCTCCTCTTGTATCCGAGTTGTAAGGCTGCGGGTGACAGGGGGTCCGACGCGGACCCCCAAAGGCAACATCCGGGAAGTTTTGCAAGCCGGAACCTTCAGCTTGAACCGGCTGTCCGATGCATGCATTGTACTGGCTTGGTTGTAAATCACATCCATTGCACGGCACGGTTTGCTTACGGACGGGACAAACTTAGCGGTTTGGACCCAGAAACTATTCGGTCGGTGAATTTCACATTGCTCGCATTGTACTTGATTACTCGTATAGCTTTACGAGTCGGACGTCAAACATGCATACGGCTTGTACTTTTTCCCTCCGGATCACGTTCAGTGCCATTCCGACCCAGATAGGAATTGTACCCTGAGTAGAAGGTATTTATAGGAGATAGGAAATGCCGGTCCTCAAGTTTGCTTTGTAATCCCTCCACTTTCCATGATTAAATTTCCAGTTTTACCTGTGACTGTGGGCCGAACTATACATGTTCTTGGCCAATTACTAAATCTGCAGTTTGTGATTCACTTCAGTGCCCCCAGGAGACATGATTCATTTGTTATATTTAAAGTTGGTTTGCACATCTCCATACCCTTACTGTCACTGTTGGTAATTGATCCGGTTAAAGTGATCATTGAATGGCTTCTTGCCCCTTTGAGCACCGAAGATGCTGGGACCCCTTCATCTGTTAATTTTGAACCATGTTTCTCATGGTATCCCTCTGCTGCCGGTGAAGGTATAGTCAAACAGCATTGTTGAGATCGGATTAGGAATAGAAATAACATATGCAGCTTCCTCATGTCGTGTAGTTTCAATGCCCCCCTTTTTTAATTGTCACTTTCTCTTTACAGACTTGCTGGGCAGTTGTATTGTTGGCCCAGGTGATGACTTTAAATTCCTCCACATTGATCTCTACTCTGCACTGAAATCCAACTGAAAGGATGTCGGTTGTAGTAGTATGCAGCAAGATGGAAATTTCCTGAGTCATGTGCATCATTGAGCGTCTGGTAATTACATTGTATTTCCCCCAAGACTTGTGTTTTAGTGTGAAGATCAGTTTATTTGACAAAGCACAAGTGTCATCTGCTTTTGATTCCTTTTGATCCTTGTTCTCTTACCCATACTAGAGTCTGTTGACACTGGGATACCGGTTGAGTTTAGGGGAGCCTGAATTATAGTGTTACTAATAGAGAGCCTTGCTGCACTCCTAGTTGTTAGACCTGTGGTGTTCATCCGTTCATTCTTGGTAGCAAAAGTGGTTCCCATTGATGGAATTGGAATGGGCATGTTCTCACATTTGGCTGGCTGCTTCAGCTGGTTGTGGGGGCGTTATCTCCAACTGAGGTGGCCTCAGATCCGTTATTGTTGCTGGTTCAGCTTACACAGAAGGGGCGATGGCCATCCCCTCTTTTGCATTGCTAGTGAGCAGCCTGATGGACCTTGCCAGTGTGGTGGGGGATCCGACTTGTTACAGATTCTGCGGTATCTAGTGGAGGCTCCTGAAGTGAATCTTCAGCCTTCGGGGTTCTAAATGGCTCATACAGTTGTTTGAATGTGCTTTCCTGAGCCTGAGAAGAATATTTATTGTGTGCCTTTCTTTGTCACTTCAATGCTTTTTTGGACGGAAAGTGGTTAGCACTGGCACAGGAATCCAATGTTCCAGCTATGGAGGAAAGATTCCATGTGGATGCCTGAGCGCTTGACTTGCACTGAGTTTGGATGCCATTAGGTTACTGATACCTGGTTGTCTTTACAGATGGTATGTAAAACATTTACGCTAACACAAGTGTCAGTAATTCCAGTTCCATGGCTAAGAATCCCTGTGGGTGGCTGAGTGCAGGACTTGCTTTATGCTTTATAGTTATCATAGCAGATGTTCAATGAATCATTTGTTTTCTGAGGTTGGGTGGAACGCCTTTAAGCTGGCACTTTATTTCAGTTAGTACTGCATCCAATGTTGTAGGGAGACTTGGCAGTTTGTCGATCTCAGGGCCACACAGCAGAGCGTCGCTGAGCCGCTTCCGACTATACTTGTTGAATCAAATTGTTTAAGGTCCGTATTTTTCTATTGATTGCTGTAAATTAGCAAGGTGTTGAGTCGGTCCACCTGCAAGTCGAGTTTATTTGATTGGTACATTAGCGTGTTCTCTGTCATTTGAAATGAGTTTAAGAGAACTCTCCAGGTTCCCTACATTCCAACATTTTCTGCATTGGGGAATTCTGAATGTTATGGAATAGTGTGTTAGTTTCAGCCAGATCAGGGAGAGGGTCCCAGGGGTCAACAGTAGAAATGTTTGCACCTGTCGCCTCCAGAGCCCCTTTTTTAGGTTCGGGGGTATCTTTCAAAGACATTATCGATGAGGTTGCAGACGATTGGCTATACACAATTGCTGGTTGTTTGGTTTACTGCTCCCAAGAGCATTTTCTGAGGGACTCTTGGAGTTCTGGACTTTTTGGTTCCGTCCAGAGGTGTCAGGGATAACACCCGAAGACCCCGGAGTTCTACCTGTCTCGGTGCACAAATAAACAGAAACACGGGCTTCTCGATGGTGGCGTCAAAGACCAAAGGTTTATTACTGCAGGGACACAGAAGTCACAGAAACTACACACGGGCAGTATCTAGGAGCCTGTTGGATTTGTACAAAGAGGGTTGCTCCTTATATACTAAATATTGGGCTTCGGGCAAATTCTTTACATGTTAGTACATTCCTAAACCTTTGTATCTTAAACAATAAATATTTGGCGTTGCACAGGAATCGTCAACAATATCTGATGTCAAAACATTACGGACGAGGGGCTCCCACTGTTCCATCATAATCTTATGTCAACTTTACATTCAAGAGCCGGACCGCCTCATCGTAAATTTCGTTACCTCCCCCTAATAAAGGCCCAGAAGGAAAGGAGCAGAGCCAGGTGCAAAAGATAGAAAAGCAGGATAAGAGATGTTTGTGGGTCGTAAATGGGCAAGGCTACCAGCTTCGGCCGCCTAATCATGATCAGGCCAACGAACACGAGAACCAGTATAGCAGGACAGGCCTCGGGCAGAGGAGGCAGTTTCTGTCGAGTCATGTAGCCATGGCGTGTTCTGTTCTAAGGTGCACGTGTCACTAGCAAGGTGAATCTCCGGCTAAAAGCTTACGTGTCCTTAAGTGAAAGATGTCACTGCGTGTCCATTGTCTATGTGAGGGCAAGAAACACAAAATGGCTTCCGTGATCTAAGATAGATGCCATGGGTAGACCAGAAATGTGCTCGTAACAGGAGTGCTCTTGCTCGTAGCATTGCGAAAACACCAGGATATGCTAAAGGGATCATTTGCGGTTCACTGATACCAAAATTATGTATTTACGACAATGTTGAAGACACGGGTTCAAATCGTCACGGAACCTCAGACCCTCCTTTTGCCCTTACGTAGGCAATTACTCTATGTCCGAGTCTATCTCTATGCTCATCAGGTCAGTGACATGTTGTTGCATCATCATTTTTTCTCGCGCCTTTTCTCCAAACGCAGGTGGTTGTCTGAAACATGTTGCAGCACAGAGACTACACAAAGCGGGACCACACTGGATAATAAGGCAGCATGAGAACAGAAATACTAGGATGACACCAATGACCATCAGAACCTTCCATCCCCACGCTGATAGCAGAGTCCAAAACCACTCCATGAAGGACCAGTTTCCCTTGTCTACGTGTATAGAGTCGGAAATCTTGCGTAGCTTAGAGATCGCTTCATAGACAGTCGGAGCATTATTGGGAATAAAAACACAGCAGCTCGATTGGATCATTCTGCATACCCCACCTCGATCTGCAAGTATTACGTCTAGAACCATACGGTTCTGCAACGTCATGAGACGATCCGCCTGAAGCTCAGCTGTCAAGTTACTAAGGGCACCAGCAGTTTCTGTAATAGTAGATTCAACTACCCGTGTTAGCTGACGTAGGTTTCTACTATTGGCCATAGGCCCCCAAAACGGAAGGAAACCTTTGAAGAAGTCTCCAGCTTCCTGACCAGCGGTATCGTCCTTGCTGAAGACACCTCTTGCTACTCTGGTCTTGTGATAATCTGAAGAAGCAGTGTACGTTGGAGGCAACAATCGAGCAATATAACATGAACCTGAAAAGTCAGCAGGCAGCCATGTATACGCTCTGTCTTGACAGATGAAGTAGGTAACCCTAGCAGTAAGGAAGGCAGGGGAAGAGTTAGACGGAAACACGTAAGTCTCAACGCACTCACTCCTCCCTAGCTGAGCTCTCGGATTTCTCCCATTTCCTTGCAAACAGACCTGACCTCGGTGAGGCACGACCCAGACTGGAGTGGAGCTTTTACGCTTGCTTTCTCCCAAACTAAGGCAATACTCTGTGGAGTTCCAACTCAAATATACCCGTAATTCATCTCTAGGGTAAGATGGAGTATTATTGACGTCTTTAATCATGTCAATAATTCCCTGGACTAAAGCTTTGTTGGCTGAGTTGTATTTAGTGGAACGTGGTGGACGCGGAGGATAGGTCTCAAGGGCATAGGCAAAAATGGTCTGAAAGGCCTGAAATGATCCATTATAGCTAAAAGGCAAGACTAGATAGGGAATGCCTTTATCCATAGTGTGGGGTATCAAGCCACACACCCAGCAGTCTGTAGTGTTAACTACCAGTTGGTGTTGATGCAAGAGCTGTACAAAAGTGTTATTAATGAATTCTGAGCGTCGAGCTTGCTCGTGTTCAGGAAACGAGTGAAAAGAATGCATAGAAGAAACAGTAGAAGTAGCAGGATCAAGGGGAGGTACTGTAGTTGTTACCGGCGTAAAAATCAAATGCACACCAAAGACGATTCCACCCACCAACGTTATCAAAACAATCAAAAACGTAACTGCACATTGCATTAGAAAGCATTTGCTATGAAGAATTTTGTACAGTCTATTTCTGCGAACATAAATTACATTCTCTCGTTGCAGCTCAGGAAGCTCCATCTTCTACAATCCGCTCGCGACCACTGATGATGTGTACATAGATGAAAATGCCTCTATCAGCCCTGGGAGTTCCCAGAACTAACAGAAAGATCGACCTTGTGTCTGACCCCCGCAGATTCAACTAGGCACACAGCCACGACCCTACGGCTACCCAGACGGCAAGGCAATTTTGAAACAACAAAACAATACAAAGTATTTAGCAAACTTCCTGGCTGGAGGCAATGTATCAAAATTCAAATGTGTAAAATAGGCAGTTTCCTGCTTTATTTGTCCATATTGCGAGATCGTAAATTGTATCTCAGTTTTGCAGGAGCTGTTTGATCTGGAAACAATGTATTTTCAGCCGACGTTGCAATGTTCACGTTCGCAGATGGCAAATGTTCTTTTGATGCAGATGGCAAATGTTCAGAGTTCAAAAGAGCAGTTTCAGGAGGAGAGTCAGAGTTCGATGTGTCAGTGATTAGTTCTGCATCGCTGAAAGGGATAAACCTGGGTGTTTGTTCCGTTTCAGAGGCACCGATTCCTTTCTTCACCCAGTTGTCGTAAGGAAGTGGCAGGGGCACACGTTTGACGTGTGTTGTGTGAATCCAGTTTTTTCGTCCAGCCACACGAATAGCAGTTCTCGTCGCTAACAACACCTGGTATGGGCCGACGAATCTGGGTTGAAGATTTTTCGTCCTTGCAAAATTACGAATTACTACTTGGTCTCCTGGTTTCAGCTGATGACCTGGACTCTCCGGTGGCTTTGGCAATGCATCGAAAACCTGTTGGTGAATAAGACTCAATTTAGCAGTCAAGTCGAAAAGGTAATCAATTAACATTGGGTATTCCAGCTGTCTGAATTCCTTTGGCCTAGGCACCCCCCAAACATTGGCGGGATGACCAAACACTATTTCATATGGACTAAGCCCTACTCTAGAATGTGCAGTCGCTCTCGTGGATAACAGGGCCAAAGGTAGTGCATCTGGCCAGGGCAAACCCGTGCATGCTTGTATTTTAGCAAGTTTCAGCTTGAGGGTGCCATTATAACCCTCAACCAAACCAGCAGACTGGGGATGGTTCGCACTGTGGAACTTTTGTTTGATCCCTAAATCGGCACACACACTCTGCATAACTTTCCCTACGTACTCACTTCCGTTATCTGACCATACAATCCGTGGCATGCCATACCTGGGGAAATATTCTTTGAGAAGGATTTTGGCAGTGGACAAGGCAGTATTGTCCTTCAGTGGATATGCTTCGATCCATCTGGAAAAAGCACAAACTACCACTAGGACGTACTTTAAATTGTTGCAACGATCCATGTGAATGAAGTCTAACTGAATCACTTCAAAGGGGCAAGAAGGAGGAGCGAAATGACCAGCGGGTGTGGGGATTCCCTTGCCAGGATTATGCATCAGGCATACCATGCAATTTCTCACCACTCTTTCTGCACACTTACTAATCCCATCATTCTTCCAGACTGGAGCCAACATCTTACAAATTCCTTTAGAACTGATATGCGCTGCTCCATGTGCCATCGTTACTACTGCAAGCACATACGCATCAGGCAGCATCCAACGTTGCTGTTCCGACAAATCAATCCAACACCCACTCGAGTCCAATTTACCCGTGCTCTCTTTCCATGCAAGCTTTTCCTCCTCAGTCGCCTCTTCCTGAATTTCTTTCACACTTTCCACTGTGTCCTCACACATTCCAGACTCAGAAATCCATCTTGCAGACGTTGCAACATACATTCTACTCATCATATTTCTAGCTGTCTGTTTAGCGGTCTCATCAGCAAAAGCATTCCCACGACCAACATCATCCGTGATTGCTTTATGAGCACTGCACTTCACAATCGCAACTTCAGTCGGCAAGGTTAGAGATTCCAACAAGTCGTTAACTAGCTGACCATGTTGAATCTTAGTCCCATGGGACGTAATGAAGCCTCTTTCTTTCCACAAACGGCCAAAACTATGGGCCACGCCGAACGCGTACTGACTATCTGTGAACACATTCACTCTCTTTCCCTTAGCTAAAACACATGCTCTCGTTAGTGCAATTAATTCCGCAGCTTGGGCAGAATTCTGACTCACTTTTGCAGTCTCCACGATCGTACTCAAAGTCGTTACTGCGTAAGCAGCAGTCACATCACCATTCTCCAATTTAAAGCAAGACCCATCCACATATAACGTGCCATCTGGATCTGACAACGGAGTGTCTTTAAGATCAATTCGTCCTTTTGTTTCTTCCTCGGTTCTGAAACAACAGTCATGTGGTTCGGAATCACTCGACTCTTGATTAGTCGGCAACAATGTTGCTGGATTCAATACATTGCATCTTTTGATCTGAATATGACTCGCTAGCAATGTCAGCTCATAGCCAGACAATCTAGCACTGGTAAGGTGTTGCGTCTTAGTTCGGTTCATGAGTGTGTCCACAGCATGAGGAACCATGACCACTAGCATGTTGTTCATCACCAAACCAGCAGATTGTCGAATGGAAGCCGCAGCTGCCGCTGTAGCTCTCAAACAACTAGGCAACGCTCTAGCTACCGGATCTAATGTTGATGAAAAATACGCACAAGGGCGTTGTTTATCACCAAATCTCTGTGTCAGAACACTCAACGCGCAACCTTCCCTCTCGTGAACATAGAGCGTAAATGGCTTACTGTAGTCAGGTGTACCCAACACAGGAGCTGAACACAATGCATTTCGTAACTCAGAAAAACTCTCCTGACATTCGGCAGACCATGGTACTGGACTCGGAACATTTTTCCCAGTCAAAGCTACCAACGGTTTTGCTAAAAGAGAAAAATTTGGGATCCACTGCCTACAGTATGAGGTAATACCTAAAAAAGCACATACTTCTCTCTGTGTGCTAGGAACATTCATCTGCGTAATTGCTTTTATTCTCTCTGGGGTCAACTTTCTTCCCTCCTTTGACAAGAGATGACCGAGGTAGGTCACTTCTTGGCAACAGTATTGCATTTTCGAAGGTGACACCTTGTGATTCAAACTAGACAAATGATGCAATAACGAAATCGTAGCTGCTTTGCAAGTTTTCTTGTCATCGGCAGCCACTAGAAGATCATCGACATATTGCACTAAAGCAGAACCAGGAGGAAGCACAAAAGAATCTAACTGACTTTTTAATGCCTGACTGTAAATGGACGGACTCTCAAAATACCCTTGTGGAGCACGTTTAAACCTGAAGCTTCGACCTCCTAGAGAGAAGCCGAAAATATCCCTGCTTTCTTCGGCTATCGGAATGCTGAAAAAGGCATTCTTCAAGTCGATAACTGAAAACCACGTGGCTGTAGCAGGAATCAACGTTAACAATGCAGTTATGTCTGGAACCACAGGAAACTGAGGAATCACAATTTTGTTAACCTCTCTAAGATCTATCACGAATCTATAGACCGGAGGTTTTGAAGGATCAGTACGTTTCAGAATTGGCAATACAGGACTGTTACAGACATTTCCTCTAGTTTCTTCTACTACACCTTTCTCGATCAAATCTTGCACAATTAATAAAAGTGCGCGTTCACCTTCACTAGAGATTCTGTATTGTGGAATTCGTGGAAATTTTACATTCGCTTTCAAAGTGACTACATATGGTGGAATTTCTAAAAGACCTACATCGTTAGGACCAGTCGCCCAAAGAGTATCAGGGAGAGAACGCAGCTCTGGTGGGAGCGCATCCATCGACAAGTACATCGGAGAGGTGATTCTTTTACCCAACGTAAGCTGTACTCCTTCCGGAGAACAGTACAATGTCGCATATAGGCGTTTTAACAAGTCTAAACCAAGCAGATTTTCATTACAACCCGTCGTCAGAATCAAGGGTGCTTTTAATTGACGGGTTCCAACAGAAATAGACAAAGGACCAGATACGGGGTTGTAAACAGGGGCGCCTGAAAAACCTACAGAAACATTTGTTAAGCCAGACAAAGGTGCGCCAGGGAGTTTCTCATGTATGATAGAACTTTTTGCTGCACCAGTATCCAACAGAAACGGTTCGACCACACCTGATGTTGCTACTGCGACATAAGGCCCACTCTGATCTACTGGAACTGATACTACTCCCTCTCTTTGTCCATGGCAGTCCTAGTATTCACTCTGCTGAAATCCTTCACCAATTTCACAATAGTCTTCAACATGATACTGCTGAGATCTATTTTGTTGAGCAGACTGTCCATTTCGCTGATCAAAATGATTAGAAGGGCGATCGTTCGTTTGTGGAGGCATAGCAGCTCGTCCTCGACCCCTAGAATTTTGCATATAACCACCACGACCTCTCTGAGCAGCCGCAGCATTATTTTGCGCTAAGACTGGACACTCATTTTTATAATGACCTTCTTTCTTACAATATGCACACTGATTCCATTGGTATTGCGGTCTCTGAGGACCATAATCTGTCCTTTGATATGACCCTTGCTGTGTATTAGTCTGATTCGTGCGAGGCGGATACGCTTGCTGTAAAAGAACTTTAGTTTTTAAATCTTTTGTCTTCTTATCTGACTTTTCCTTCTCTTCTTTATCCCTATTTTCATAGTACTGAGCAGTTGCAAGTATTTGCGCAGTCGTAGAGACAGCCCACGCACTCTCGGAATCTTTCAATTTATTACTAAGCTCAGGCAACAGATTGTGCACGAATTTGTCAACAAATAGTCTCTGTCCCCCTTCCGTACTCATATCCTGACCA
Organism: Lissotriton vulgaris; assembly: GCF_964263255.1. Taxonomy (NCBI): domain Eukaryota; kingdom Metazoa; phylum Chordata; class Amphibia; order Caudata; family Salamandridae; genus Lissotriton; species Lissotriton vulgaris. The sequence goes on along the minus strand of NC_141689.1, from coordinate 2,065,355,654 downwards.
CTATGATCTACGAAAGTCTCTTCAAACCTTGTGAAAAAGTCGGAAACACTTTCGTCCTTCTTTTGCTTGCATGCGGACAACTTGTCCCAGTTAACGCGCAATGCTGGCATCAAAGTCTTCATTAATTCGATTATTCTACCTGGTAAATCAGCAATTAGAGGTTCGGGTTTGGAACCACCTATTTGTTGACCATCCGCTGCAATTATAGCTGCCCAATCACCACCTAGGGCAACTGGATGATTCTCTTTACGAATTTTAGCCCAAATTGGTTGCGGAACTACATTCCCAAATAACATGTCAATGTCCGCTAAATTCATCACACAAGCCTCAACTGTCTGTGTTAACTCCTTGTAATATCCGGCTGGATTCCTACGTGGATCAGGCAAGGCCTGTTTCACTGCTAACACTTCAGCTCGCTTCCACGGAATGTGTATCCACACTCTCTGGAATTGGGCCGGAGCGGCAGCAATACCACGATGCGCATCAGCTTGTACAGCTTCGCGCCAAATTGGAGGAACCTCCCTCATTGGATATTGGCGATTCTGCTTCGTACTACATTTCTCTAACTCCCTCGGTGAACGAAGTGACGGATCATTCCTATAACCTAAAATCAGTTCCATCGCTTCTTTTATATTTTGACCAACTATCATACCAGCAGCAAACTCTTTCTGAATATTAATTAATTCTTCTAGATTTGATTCAGAGTCATCTTCTTCCAATTCCTCACGCAAAAGGGAGCACATTTCATCGAACACATATCGTTGTGTCGGTTCCTTCCATTGCATAAATGTATCTAATACATCTCTAGTACTATATCTTCCACTTTTCGAAATCCATCTAAGAGCTGTAGAATCTAATATTCCCCTTTCTTCAGTACTGGGAAGCTGACTACGTCTCTGCACGGAGTCAGAGGCAGGAAGTTTAATCAAAGTTTTATAGAAGGGAGATAGAATATTAGAGACAGAATCAGTGATTCTCCGACGAACAGAAAGCGGAGTCATAACACTAGCAGAGGCAGAAAATAAAGTAGCGGTTGGGACAGATAGAACAGGAACAGTAGGAGTAGCAGGCAAAGTAGCCTGTGAAATAGCAGGTGTAAGCGGTACAGGTATAGGTAAAGAAGCCGGCAACCCTGGAAGATGGGGTGCCGAAGGAACATTAACATTGACCACAGGAGGTACAGGAGCTTGATTCAGGGGAGCAGGAGCAGGATTACCAGGTTGTCCAGCAACCGGTAATTGAACATTCGGTAAAGGTGGAGCCGTAGCACCCTGTGCATACGGTGGGGGTGACCTCAACAAGTAAGACAACAGAGGATCGTTTTCGGGGTCCTCTACTATCTTAGCTGTACTTGATGGCAAGGCAGGATAGCACTTGTCTATCGCTAAATTACGCTCTCTATTTGCCACCTCCATCGCTTTCTCAGATTCGTTGAGTTGCAGCTGCTTAGCAGACTGTTCTAAAGTCAACTCTTGCTCTTTCTGTTCTTTCTTCAACTTTTTAATTTCTCTCTGTTTAGATTCTTTTCGCCAATAACGAAGAGAATCGAACATTGCCGGCCGGGCTTTCTTCTTAAACAATTTCATTTCTAAATTGTCAATAACTTGGGGTTCAAAACTACCATGCAGTGGCCAACTAAGGACACCGTCTTTATGCGTATATCGGACCCACACCTCATTATAAGATATAGGACCCACTCCAAACTTACAATACAGATCATAAAGAGGAGTTCCAATCGGAGGAACCAGACATGAGTCCTCCAACCGGGAATCACTGTTGCAACCAAAACACGACAACATACAATTTTTCCGACTTACCATTTTATAACCCGGAACACAGAACAGACAAAAACACAAACAAAGGTGCGCACTCGAACCAAGAACTTAGGCCTACCAAAGCGAACAAATGTATCGATACCCAAACTAAACCCAATGATTATCGTAACTGTTAGAACCGGCTGTCTCCAGTTGGCAGAGGTATACACTTCTGACAAATAGGGACACTCCTTTTCTAGTCAGGGCAAGGGGATCACACCCTTCGATAACCCCTGCTCACCCCCTTGGTAGCTTGGCAGAGCAGAACAGGCTTATCTCAGAGGCTGTGTGTTAAGCAATTATGACCACATACAGTAATACAGTGAATACACTACAAATGGACACGACACCGTAGTATTATAAAAATAAGTATTTTTATATAAGGCTTAGCACAAGACCAAAATAACGGCAAAACTGTACACAATCGGAATAAATACGTTCGGGAAGGAAAAAGGATAGTTCAAAGGTAGTTCTTCTTTAGCACAAGAGTCTTTTATATCAAGCAAATCTTCTTCTTGGAAACACAGTTCTTTAGCAACAGGGTAACTCACACGGGAGCTACACAACGCTGGGCAAAGATAATCCACAGGTTCGGCGTCGACCGCGAGGAGCGCTGCGTCGGGCCTGGAGCCACACGGACCTCCAACAACACAGTACCTTAGGAAAATGAAGCACACGATGATCAGCGGCGTCGAGCAATCCGGCGTCGCGTCTCCGGTGTCGATCAGGCCTCAGCAGGCGTTGTCGATGATGCAGTTGCACAGAGTGAGCAGCGCTCACGGCGTCGAAGGGCACACGGTTGATGCGATCAGCAGCGGAGCAGACACGAGGTCCCCTGGAGTTAGAGCCGTACTCCTACTCACTGGCGTTGCTGCTGGCGTCGGTTGGGCCCAGCGTCCGATCGTCGTGGTTGCTGGTTCTTTCAGAGATGCTGGATTCACACTTCCAGCAGATAGCACTTTGTAGCAGGTGAAGTCCTTTAGCCCTGTGACTTCAGCAGGAGACTGGCACTCTTCCAGTCCTTGGAGATTTTCTTAGCAAGCGTGAGAGTACACACACAGTTCCTCTCTCCTGGTTCCTTGGCAAAAATAAAGAAGCGCTGCAGGATTCCCCCAACAACAGCACACTGGCAGAAGGGGTAAGCAGTCCTTTAGATCAGCAGGCTTCTTGTCCTTGGTTACAGGGTTCCTTGTCAGAAGTGATCTGATTTCCTAGTTCAGGGGTCCTCCTCTTATACCCCTTTTCGTCTTTGATCCCTTTGTCTATGCCGGGGATTTCCCAACATCCTGGGTCTGTGGTGGGTGGAGCTAGGCAGTAGCACCTGGCCTATTCATTGAGCCGGGCCGGGTCCTCAGACGCCCCGCAGGAGGTGGAGCCAGCATTGACACTGGCAGGAGCAGAGCTATCGCCCTCCTGGCAGGAGGTGGGGCTAGGATCGTCCATGGCAGGTACAGAGCCATCAGTCGCTCGGCAGGAGGTGGAGCCAGCATTGTATCAGGCAAGGCAGGCTATCAACAACTACTCTCCCCCTACTCTCAACGTAATGTCCCACTCATCCCACACTGACTCATCCAGACCTCTTGGAGCCACCCAGCTCCTGTCACATACACGCAAGACCAGCAGAGACCAGATATGGTTAGACAAGAAAATAGACACTTTCTAAAAAGTGCTATTTTCGAACCCAGAGTCCAAAAACCATCCACACCAACGGATGCGTAATTAAACCCCGAGTTCAGGGATACCAAACTTGACATTGCACCATGCTCACCGAGCCAGCTAGGATTATAGCGTTAATAACCCCGGCGGCCCATTCTATCCAACGGAGAGCAGGCTACCTCGCAATAGTGAAGCCCTAAGATGGCGGCACTTCACTATCAGGACATGCCAACTTGGTCAGGCTTGTCCTACCTTACACTTACAATGCACCCTGCCCACGGGCCTACCATAGGGGTGACTAACATGAAGCTAAGGGAAGGTTGGAGGGGCTGGCAGGTAGGTATACCTGCGCAGCCGACGTGACAGTGCAGGACTGCACGTGGGTCTCGCAATGACCGACCCGTAGACATTCGTTTACAAGGCCGCTCCTGTGGGTGGCACAACACGTGCTGCAAGCCCACGAGCGGCATTTGTATTTACAAGCCCTGGCACTCCTGGTGCACAAGACTAGGGACTGACAGTAAACCAAATAAGCCAAACATGGATACAATAGATACATCATTTTAACAGAGGGAGCACTTGCGCTATGGCACTGATCAGCAGTGACACGGCGCCCAAAGCATATACCAGCAAAACATCGTAACACAGTAGAGGCAAACAGAAAAAATGGAGGAGAGACTCAAGCCAATGATGTCAGGTCTAACACGTGTCCCCTCCAGCTGAAATGTGGGGAGAACTACCCTTAACCTAGGGAGTCCTCATCACTAAGGCGGAAAAATCTGGACAGACCATCAGCATTGGCGTGATCTGTACCAGGGCGGTGTTCCACCGTAAAGTCCATCCCCTGTAGAGCAATGGACCACCTCAACAGTTTTGGATTCTCACCCCTCATTTGCATTAACCATCTGAGGGGCCTGTGGTCCGTCTGAACCCGGAAGTGAGTCCCAAACAGGTAGGGTCTTAGCTTCTTCAGCGCCCAGACCACAGCAAATGCTTCTCTCTCTATCGCACTCCACCTCGTTTCCCTGGGAAGTAACCTCCTACTGATGAAGGCTACAGGCAAGTCTCGGCCCTCTTCATTCACCTGAGCTAGAACAGCCCCCACGCCATGCTCTGAAGCGTCCGTCTGAACAATGAATTCTTTCGAAAAGTCGGGTACTTGGAGTATAGGTGCTGTGCACATTGCAGTTTTCAGGGTGTCAAAGGCCGTTTGACAGGCATCAGTCCAGATCACGTTTCGTGGCTGCTTCCTGGAAGTCAGCGAAGTCAAGGGGTGCACAATGTTACCGTAATCCTTGACAAACCTCCTGTAATAACCCGTGAGTCCTAAGAAGGCTCTCACCTGTGTTTGGGTTTTGGGCGGTGCCCAAGCCAGGATGGTATCAATCTTGGGTTGCAGGGGGGCCACCTTACCGCTCCCTACTTGGTGCCCCAAGTACACCACAGAACCCTGCCCAATCTGGCACTTACTGGCCTTGATTGTGAGGCCTGCTCCGCGCAGGGCCAACAACACTTCCTGGAGGTGGCGCAAGTGTTCCTCCCAGCTGGCGCTGAACACTGCGATGTCGTCCAGGTAGGCGGCGCTGAATTCCTCCAGTCCAGCCAAGACCTGGTTGACCAACCTCTGGAAGGTGGCGGGGGCATTCTTCATCCCAAAGGGCATCACCCGGAACTGGTATAGCCCATCTGGTGTGGAGAATGCTGACCTCTCTTTTGCCCCATCAGTCAAGGCGATCTGCCAGTACCCAGACGTTAAGTCAAACGTACTAAGGTACCGGGCAGCCCCCAACCGATCGATGAGCTCATCAGCTCTGGGGATGGGGTGCGCGTCAGTCTTCGTGACTGAATTGAGCCCTCGGTAGTCCACGCAGAACCGGAGTTCTGGTGAAGCACCAGGCGCTGCAGCCTTCGGGACCAAGACCACTGGGCTGGCCCAAGGACTGCTAGAGGACTCAATCACCCCCAATGCGAACATTTTGGAGACCTCCTCCTTAATGTACGCTCGGACCTTGTCAGTCACCCTGTAAGCCTTGTGCTTCACAGGAGGGCTGTCTCCGGTGTCAACGTCATGGACACACCAATGCGTGACACCCGGAACCAAGGAAAACAGATCCGGGAATTGTCCCAACAGGTGGCGACAATCCTGTTTCTGCTCAAGGGTCAGTGTGTCAGAGAGGACCACACCATCCACTGACCCGTCTTGCTCCTTAGCATACAGGAGGTCAGGAAGAGGCTCACTCTCCTCCTCCCTTCCATCATCTGTCGCTAAGAGCATGCCCACTTCGGACCTTTCTAAGTGGGGCTTCAAACGGTTGACATGCAGGACCCGCAAGGGGTTCCTGGGAGATTTCAAGTCCACCAAGTAGGTGACATCGCTCTTTTTCTCCACAACCTTAAACGGTCCCGTCCACCTGTCCTTGAGCGCACAAGGTTCCACAGGGGACATGACCCACACTTCCTGACCAGGCTGAAGCTCTACCAGAGTGGCATTCCGGTCGTACCATCGCTTCATCTCCTCCTGGCTGGCCTCCAGATTTGCCTGAGCAAGTTCTCTGAAGCGCCGAGTCTGGTTCCGAAAGGCCAGCATGTAGCTGTATACATCCTGGGGAGGTTTCCTGGGAGATTGCTCCCAGCCTTCCTTGACCAGACTCAAAGGTCCTCTTACCGGGTGACCGTATAAGAGCTCAAAGGGGCTGAACCCTAGAGCCTTCTGCGGCACCTCACGGTAAGCAAACAACAGGCATGGCAAGAGGACGTCCCATTTCCGCCTCATTGGTTCTTCAAGACCCATAATCATGCCTTTCAGGGTCCGGTTGAATCTCTCAACCAGCCCGTTTCCTTGCGGGTGGTAAGGAGTGGTGAACTTGTAGGTTACCCCACACTCCTTCCACAGAGACTTCATATAGTTCGAAATGAAGTTGGTGCCTCGGTCGGACACCACCTCTCTGGGGAACCCCATCCGGGAGAAAACACCCATCAGTGCCCGTCCCACCACGGGGGCCGTCACTGTCCTGAGAGGGATGGCTTCCGGGTACCTTGTGGCATGGTCCACCAAGACCAGGATGAACCTGTTGCCCAGGGCTGTCTTGGGGTCCAGGGGCCCAACAATGTCAATACCCACCCGGTCAAAGGGGGTGCTGACCACCGGAAAAGGTTGGAGGGGAGCCTTCTGCTTCCTTCCGCTTTTCCCACTTGCCTGGCAAGTGCGACAAGTCTTGCAATGGATGTCTACATCCCTACGCATCTGAGGCCAATAAAAATGGGTGACAAGCCTGTCATAGGTCTTGTCCTGCCCCAGATGTCCAGCTAACGGTACATCATGAGCCAAACCCAGTAGGAAGGCTCTGAAGCGCTGGGGTACCACCAGCACACGGGCTGACCCAGGCTCAGCAGCCTTAGGCTCGCTATACAGGAGGTCGTTCTCCCAGTACACAAAATGTGACCCTGCCTGATCACCTGAGGATTGGGCTGAGGCCTGCTGCCTCATGCCCACAAGAGAAGGGCACTCTTTCTGTTCCGCACAGAATTCCTCCCTGGAGGGACCACCATCCTGATGCCAGTGGGTCAGCTCGGGCAGATTTCCCAGTTCGGCAATTTGTTCCCCTGTGGGCTCCAGGGCATCCCCCTCAGGGTCTACCTCCTTCTGGACCACGGGAACAACGGGGGCCAGTTTCCCGCGCCTCCTGCCTCTTCTCTTCACAGCTGGGTCCTGGGCCGTACTTTCAGGCTCCGGGACCCCATCAACACCCTTACTCGCTGTCATGGATCGAGTGGCTGCACACACCCACTCTGGCACACCCAACATTTTCAAGTGCGCCGCTCTCTCCACCTTAGCCCAAGGGGAGTCTTCCAAATCATTGCCCAGGAGACAGTCGACAGGCATGGCGGGCCTCACAGCAACCTGAAGAGTACCTGAAACTCCCCCCCATTCAAAGGAAACCTGAGCCACCTCACACTCTTTCTGGGAGTTATCGGCAGCTATCACGGGGTAGAATGCGTGGGGAACCACCTGCTCTCTGGACACCAAGTGACACTTGACAGCTGTCACACTCGCTCCGGTGTCTCTGAGAGCTTCCACTCTATGGCCATTAATGGTCACCCACTGCCTATATTTACTAGTGTTACCAGGCAGAGGGGGTGGAGGGACCATTTGCATGTCTCCTAGCGAGACCAGGGACATTTCTGCGGGACCCCTCCCACCATGGACAACCATCTCCTCCCCTCCCAAGGCTACACTTGCCAACTGACGAGGGGGTGCACGCGGCGGTGCATTCGAATCCTTCTTGGGACACTGGGGGTCATAAAACCGGTGTCCCACCTGCCCACAACCGTAGCAGGTTAGGGGGCCCCTATGAACAGGTTTACCCGTCGGCGCCCCTGACTTCTTCTCAGGGGGAGGCTGGGAACCCTTCCCTTGGTTCCCTTGGGGATTACTTTGGGGCCCTTTCTGAGACTCCTTCTGTTTACCCTTGTCCCCCCACTCTTCTGCTGGGGACCCTGCCCACCTTTGGCTGAGTCTCCCACTGGACCCTTGTGGACCCTGGTACTGACCCAGCGGTCCGCCTCCTCAGCAAGTTTTCTAGGGTTAGATATCTTGCTATCAATCAGGTGCTGGCGCAGCTCTGGAAAACAGTTATTAGACAAGTGCTCCGACGCAAACAAATCATAGAGAGCTTCATAACTTTCCACTTTGCTGCCCTTTACCCAACCATCCATGGCTCTGCAAAAATAAGACACATATTCAACCCACGTCGTATCAGGCAACTTCTTACATTCTCTAAAAGCTTGTCTGTACTGCTCGGGGGTTAAACCATATCGCAACATTAAAGCATCTTTCATATGAGCATACGACATCCTATCCGCAACAGGCATGTCTAACAGGGTATCTCTTCCCTCATTCACAAAGCGACCCCACAACCCCGCTCCCCAATTCTTCTCAGGGACCTGGTGGGCCAACAATGCTAACTCATATGCTTTAAACCATTGACCAATATCTTCATTCTTATTGTAATCTTTGATCACATCTTTCGGGAAGTAAAACTTACTCTCTGCAGGCTCGGATGGAATGCTGCCACCAGAGGGATTCAACTCTAATTTTTTAGCTTGGATATCCAGTTCCCTCAACCTGGCTTCACGCTCCAAAGCTAACTTCTCTCGTTCAAACTCCAACTTTTTGATCTCTAAATCAGCTTCCCTTCTACCTCTTGCATTTTCTAACTCCAACTGCCCATTTATCTTTAGCCTTGCCATCTCCATGTTGTAAGCTCGCTCTTTCGCCCTTTCTTCTCTTTCTTCAGGGGAAAGACCTTTAGAGGAAACACTGCTTCCGGGAGAGGGCACAGGTCCATTCACTGGCACCTCCTCATCCCCTTCCTCTGTGGGTACCACCACCACATCAGAGGGATTTCTGGACTCCCACCAGGCCTGCAATGCTTTATAAAAATCATCTTTTCTCGAGAGGCCGGTGGTAGGAACTTCAAACTGGTTGCAAAAGTGTTTCAGCTCATCTTTCTTGTATTTCTTTAGCTTACTCCTTTCGAACTCCTCCACAACAACGATAGCAGGGGCAGTGACTCCGTTGTCACTCATGGTTAAACTGGCAGTGTTCAGAAAATCAAGTTTCCGAAAAGCGGAGAACAAAAATAGGATCCTTCCGAATCAGATTGTGACTGCGTTATGGTCTGCTTTCACTACGTAGCGCACACTAATCACTGTACATGGGTCATAAATGCAAGGTCCAAATCCTCACCGCTGCATCCAATGTTAGAACCGGCTGTCTCCAGTTGGCAGAGGTATACACTTCTGACAAATAGGGACACTCCTTTTCTAGTCAGGGCAAGGGGATCACACCCTTCGATAACCCCTGCTCACCCCCTTGGTAGCTTGGCAGAGCAGAACAGGCTTATCTCAGAGGCTGTGTGTTAAGCAATTATGACCACATACAGTAATACAGTGAATACACTACAAATGGACACGACACCGTAGTATTATAAAAATAAGTATTTTTATATAAGGCTTAGCACAAGACCAAAATAACGGCAAAACTGTACACAATCGGAATAAATACGTTCGGGAAGGAAAAAGGATAGTTCAAAGGTAGTTCTTCTTTAGCACAAGAGTCTTTTATATCAAGCAAATCTTCTTCTTGGAAACACAGTTCTTTAGCAACAGGGTAACTCACACGGGAGCTACACAACGCTGGGCAAAGATAATCCACAGGTTCGGCGTCGACCGCGAGGAGCGCTGCGTCGGGCCTGGAGCCACACGGACCTCCAACAACACAGTACCTTAGGAAAATGAAGCACACGATGATCAGCGGCGTCGAGCAATCCGGCGTCGCGTCTCCGGTGTCGATCAGGCCTCAGCAGGCGTTGTCGATGATGCAGTTGCACAGAGTGAGCAGCGCTCACGGCGTCGAAGGGCACACGGTTGATGCGATCAGCAGCGGAGCAGACACGAGGTCCCCTGGAGTTAGAGCCGTACTCCTACTCACTGGCGTTGCTGCTGGCGTCGGTTGGGCCCAGCGTCCGATCGTCGTGGTTGCTGGTTCTTTCAGAGATGCTGGATTCACACTTCCAGCAGATAGCACTTTGTAGCAGGTGAAGTCCTTTAGCCCTGTGACTTCAGCAGGAGACTGGCACTCTTCCAGTCCTTGGAGATTTTCTTAGCAAGCGTGAGAGTACACACACAGTTCCTCTCTCCTGGTTCCTTGGCAAAAATAAAGAAGCGCTGCAGGATTCCCCCAACAACAGCACACTGGCAGAAGGGGTAAGCAGTCCTTTAGATCAGCAGGCTTCTTGTCCTTGGTTACAGGGTTCCTTGTCAGAAGTGATCTGATTTCCTAGTTCAGGGGTCCTCCTCTTATACCCCTTTTCGTCTTTGATCCCTTTGTCTATGCCGGGGATTTCCCAACATCCTGGGTCTGTGGTGGGTGGAGCTAGGCAGTAGCACCTGGCCTATTCATTGAGCCGGGCCGGGTCCTCAGACGCCCCGCAGGAGGTGGAGCCAGCATTGACACTGGCAGGAGCAGAGCTATCGCCCTCCTGGCAGGAGGTGGGGCTAGGATCGTCCATGGCAGGTACAGAGCCATCAGTCGCTCGGCAGGAGGTGGAGCCAGCATTGTATCAGGCAAGGCAGGCTATCAACAACTACTCTCCCCCTACTCTCAACGTAATGTCCCACTCATCCCACACTGACTCATCCAGACCTCTTGGAGCCACCCAGCTCCTGTCACATACACGCAAGACCAGCAGAGACCAGATATGGTTAGACAAGAAAATAGACACTTTCTAAAAAGTGCTATTTTCGAACCCAGAGTCCAAAAACCATCCACACCAACGGATGCGTAATTAAACCCCGAGTTCAGGGATACCAAACTCGACATTGCACCATGCTCCCCGAGCCAGCTAGGATTATAGCGTTAATAACCCCGGCGGCCCATTCTATCCAACGGAGAGCAGGCTACCTCGCAATAGTGAAGCCCTAAGATGGCGGCACTTCACTATCAGGACATGCCAACTTGGTCAGGCTTGTCCTACCTTACACTTACAATGCACCCTGCCCACGGGCCTACCATAGGGGTGACTAACATGAAGCTAAGGGAAGGTTGGAGGGGCTGGCAGGTAGGTATACCTGCGCAGCCGACGTGACAGTGCAGGACTGCACGTGGGTCTCGCAATGACCGACCCGTAGACATTCGTTTACAAGGCCGCTCCTGTGGGTGGCACAACACGTGCTGCAAGCCCACGAGCGGCATTTGTATTTACAAGCCCTGGCACTCCTGGTGCACTAGACTAGGGACTGACAGTAAACCAAATAAGCCAAACATGGATACAATAGATACATCATTTTAACAGAGGGAGCACTTGCGCTATGGCACTGATCAGCAGTGACACGGCGCCCAAAGCATATACCAGCAAAACATCGTAACACAGTAGAGGCAAACAGAAAAAATGGAGGAGAGACTCAAGCCAATGATGTCAGGTCTAACAGTAACTAGAACAACCAGTGATAATCTTACGAAACCAAACCAAACCAAGAACTGAAAAAGGTTATCCAAACAGGAGCAACCCTTACGAAGTAACCAACTAGCAACCACTTAATACTTAACTGAGGCACTGAAGACGTCACCAAGGAGAAACCCGTCACGTCTCGCCGTACTAAGGACTGCACCTCGGGTCCAAGACAGGGCGACGGTCAAGGCAACGGACCACTGCAGCCGTCCGAACGGGAACCCTCGTGGAAGAGAACGTCGGGCCACTTTTGCGATATGCCGGGATCGATGAAGTGGGGCGCCTCCCTCAGGAATCTTCACACGAAGCTTCTCGAACTCTTCAGGCTTTTGGACCGGTACCGAATGACGTCGCTCCACATTGGGCGCCAATTGGAGTTCTGGACTTTTTGGTTCCGTCCAGAGGTGTCAGGGATAACACCCAAAGACCCCGGAGTTCTACCTGTCTCGGTGCACAAATAAACAGAAACACGGGCTTCTCGATGGTGGCGTCAAAGACCAAAGGTTTATTACTGCAGGGACACAGAAGTCACAGAAACTACACACGGGCAGTATCTAGGAGCCTGTTCGATTTGTACAAAGAGGGTTGCTCCTTATATACTAAATATTGGGCTTCGGGCAAATTCTTTACATGTTAGTACATTCCTAAACCTTTGTATCTTAAACAATAAATATTTGGCGTTGCACAGGAATCGTCAACAATATCTGATGTCAAAACATTACGGACGAGGGGTTCCCACTGTTCCATCATAATCTTATGTCAACTTTACATTCAAGAGCCGGACCGCCTCATCGTAAATTTCGTTACCTCCCCCTAATAAAGGCCCAGAAGGAAAGGAGCAGAGCCAGGTGCAAAAGATAGAAAAGCAGGATAAGAGATGTTTGTGGGTCGTAAATGGGCAAGGCTACCAGCTTCGGCCGCCTAATCATGATCAGGCCAACGAACACGAGAACCAGTATAGCAGGACTGGCCTCGGGCAGAGGAGGCAGTTTCTGTCGAGTCATGTAGCCATGGCGTGTTCTGTTCTAAGGTGCACGTTTCACTAGCAAGGTGAATCTCCGGCTAAAAGCTTATGTGTCCTTAAGTGAAAGAGGTCACTGCGTGTCCATTGTCTATGTGAGGGCAAGAAACACAAAATGGCTTCCGTGATCTAAGATGGATGCCATGGGTAGACCAGAAATGTGCTCGTAACAGGAGTGCTTTTGCTCATAGCATTGCGAAAACACCAGGATATGCTAAAGGGATCATTTGCGGTTCACTGATACCAAAATTATGTATTTACGACAATGTTGAAGACACGGGTTCAAATCGTCACGGAACCTCACTCTGTTTGCTTGATGGTTCTCCCAATGCAAAAACAGAGTACTCCGTCATAACTGCCAGTAGTGTTGGGGTGTAATGTACCTCTTCTGTTACTAAGTGTGCCTTCTTTCTGATGAGCTGCTTAGGGGGCACCTCTAACTGGAGAGAGAGTATTTTGTGAACAATATTGCTAGGATCCATGCAATTTTAAAATTACTTCCTATAACTGAAGGGGGTCCTTTAATGTGGAATGAAGGGATAGGGGTACGATTTTTAAAAAAGTGTGATGTTGCTCATAGAATTACAATAGTTAAAACATAAGGGGAAGAGAACCAGCTGGTCTATAAGAAGAGGTATAAAGAGAGGAAGAAAGAGAAAAAGAGTAGATGCAGGTCGGGAAAGAGGGAATACACTGAGGTAGAAAATAAGCTTGAAAAAACAGACTGCAGTTTGTCAAAATGAAAAGCTTCCACCAGGTTGAATTCAACATTATGCAATTAATTTGATAAATATTTAGGAAATAGACTTGTTGAGAACATTTCTCTAGAAATAGCCTCTGTTAGACCTGACATCATTGGCTTGAGTCTCTCCTCCATTTTTTCTGTTTGCCTCCACTGTTTTTCGATGTTTTGCTGGTATATGCTTTGGGCGCTGTGTCACTGCTGATCAGTGCCATAGCGCAAGTGCTCCCTATGTTAAATTGATGTATCTATTATATCCATATTTGGCTTATTTGGTTTACTGTCAGTCCCTAGTCTAGTGCACCAAGAGTGCCGGGGCTTGTAAATACAAATGCCGCTCGTGGGCTTGCAGCACGTGTTGTGCCACCCACAGGAGCGGCCTCGTAAAAGAATGTCTACGGGTCGGTCATTGCGAGACCCACGTGCAGCCTAGTGCTGTCACGCAGGCTGCGCAAGTATACCTACTTGCCAGCCCCTCAAACCTTCCCTTGACTTCATGTTAGTCACCCCTATGGTAGGCCCGCGGGCAGGATGCATTGTAAGTATAAGGTAGGACACGCCTGACCAAGTTGGCATGTCCTAATAGTGAATTACCGCCATCTTCGTTCTTCACTATTGCGAGGTAGCCTGCTCTCCGTTGGGTAGAATGGCCCGCCGGGATTATTAACGCTATGATCCTAGCTGGCTCGGGGAGCATGGTGCAATGTCGAGTTTGGTATCCCTGAACTCGGGGTTTAATTACGCATCCATTGGTGTGGATGGTTTTTGGACTCTGGGTTTGAAAATAGCACTTTTAGAAAGTGTCTATTTTCTTGTCTAACAATATCTGGTTTCTGCTGGTCTTGCGTGTGTGTGACAGGAGCTGGGTGGCTCCACAGGTCTGGGTGAGTCAGTGTGGGATGAGTGGGACATTTGCGTTGAGAGTAGGGGGAGAGTAGTTGCTGATAGCCTGCCCTGCCTGATACAATGCTGGCTCCACCTCCTGCCAAGCGACTGATGGCTCTGTGCCTGCCATGGACGATCCTAGCCCCACCTCCTGCCAGGAGGCCGATAGCTCTGCTCCTGCCAGTGACAATGCTGGCTCCACCTCCTGCTGGGCGTCTGAGGACCCAGCCCTGCTCAGTGAATAAGCCAGGTGCTTCTGCCTGGCTCCACCCACAACAGACCCAGGATGTTGAGAAAGTCCCCTGCATGGACAAAGGGATCAAAGCCGGAAAGGGGTATAAGAGAAGGACCCCTGAACTACGAAATCAGATCACTTCTGACAAGGAACCCTGTAACCAAGGACAAGAGGCCTGCTGATCTGAGGACCTGCCTACCCCTTCTGCCAGTGTGCTGTTTGCTGGGGGGAATCCTGCAGTGCTTCTTTATTTTTGCCAAGGAACCAGGAGAGAGGAACTGTGTGTGTACTCTCACGCTTGCTAAGAAAATCTCCAAGGACTGGAAGAGTGCCAGTCTCCTGCTGAAGTCACAGGGCTAAAGGACTTCATCTGCTTAAAGTGCTATTTGCTGGAACTGTGAATCCAGCACCTCTGAAAGAGCCAGCAACCTCGACGCCGACGGATGTCGCCGAATCCAGCTCGACATAGTGGGTAACGGCCCCAGTGTCCCGCTTCCTCGACGACCGGCCGCCGGGCCCGACCGACGCCAGCAGCAACGCCAGTGAGTGGGAGTACGGCTCCAGCTCCAAGGGACCTCATGTCCGCACCGCTGCTGATCGCATCAACTGTGTGCCCTCTCGACGCCGTGAGCGCTGCTCACTCTGTGCAACCGCATCATCGACAACGACGCCTGCTGAGGCCTGATCGACACCGAAGACGCGACGCCGGATTGCTCGACGCCGCTGATCATTGTGTGCTTCATTTTCCAAAGGTACTGTGTTGTTGGGGGTCCGTGTGACTCCGGGCTCGACGTAGCGCTCCTCGCGGTCGACGCCGATCCTTTGGATTAACTTTGCCTCGACGTCGTGTAGCCCCCGTGTGGGTTACCCTGTTGTTAAGAACTGTATTGCCAAGAAGAAGATTCGCTTTGATACTAAAGACTTTTGTGCTAAAGAAGAACCTACCTTTGAACTATCCTTTTTCCCTTCCCCGAGTATTTATTAAGATTGTGTACATTTTTGTCATTATTTGGTCTTGTGCTAAGCCTTATATAAAAATACTTATTTTTATAATACTACTGTGTCGTGTCCATTTGTAGTGTATTCACTGTATTACTGTATGTGGTCATAAATGCTTAACACACAGCCTCTGAGATAAGCCTGTTCTGCTCTGCCAAGCTACCAAGGGGGTGAGCAGGGGTTATCAAAGGGTGATCCCCTTGCCCTGACTAGAAAAGGTGTGTCCCTATTTGTCAGAAGTGTATACCTCTGCCAACTAGAGACAGCCGGTTCTAACATTGGATGCAGCGGTGAGGATTTGGACCTTGCATTTATGACCCGTGTACAGTGATTAGTGTGCGCTACATAGTGAAAGCAGACCATAGCGCAGTCACAATCTAATTGGGAAGGATGCTATTTTTCGTTCTCCGCTTTTCTGAAGCTTGATTTTTTGAACACTGCCAGTTTTGACCATGAGTGACACCGGAGTCACTACCCCTGTTGTTGTTGTTGAGGAGGAATTCGACAGAGCGAAGTTAAACGTCTACAGATTGGAGGAGTTGAAATCCTTTTGCAAGAAGTTTAAAGTTCCTACCAAAGGTCTCAAGGCTAAGGAAACCTATCTCAAAGCATTGCAGGCCTGGTTGGAAGCCAGAGATCCCACTGATCCGGTGGTGGTACCGCCAGTGGAAGGGGATGAGGAGGCGCCAGCGAATGGGCCTGAGTCCTCTCCCGGAAGCAGTGTTTCCTCCAAAGGTCTTTCCCCTGATGAACGAGAAGAAAGGGCGAAGGAGCGTGCATACAACATGGAAATGGCAAGGCTAAAGATAAATGGGCAGTTGGAGTTAGAAAATGCAAGAGGTAGAAGAGAAGCTGATTTGGAGACCAAAAGGTTAGATTTTGAAAGAGAGAAGTTAGCTTTGGAGCGTGATACCAAGTTGAGGGAGTTGGACATCCAAGCTAAGAAGTTAGAATTGAATCCCTCTGGTGGCAGCATTCCATCTGGGCCTGCAGAAAGTAAGTTTTACTTTCCCAAAGATGTGATAAAAGATTATCATAGGAACGAAGATATTGGTCAGTGGTTTAAAGCATATGAGTTAGCATTGTTGGCCCACCAGGTCCCTGAGAAGAATTGGGGAGCGGGGTTGTGGGGTCGCTTTGTGAATGAGGGGAGAGATACCCTGTTAGACATGCCTGTTGCAGATAGGATGTCGTATACTCATATGAAAGATGCTTTAATGTTGCGGTATGGCCTAACCCCCGAGAAGTACAGACAAGCTTTTAGAGAATGTAAGAAGTTGCCTGGTACGACGTGGGTTGAATATGTGTCTTATTTTTGCAGAGCCATGGATGGTTGGGTAAAGGGCAGCAAAGTGGAAAGTTATGAAGCTCATTATGATTTGTTTGCTTGGGAGCATTTGTCTAATAACTGTTTTCCAGAGCTGCGCCAGCACCTGATTGATAGCAAGATATCTAACCCTAGAAAACTTGCTGAGGAGGCGGACCGCTGGGTCAGTACCAGGGTCCACAAGGGTCCAGTGGGAGACTCAGCCAAAGGTGGGCAGGGTCCCCAGCAGAAGAGTGGGGGGGGACAAGGGTAAACAGAAGGAGTCTCAGAAAGGGCCCCAAAGTAATCCCCAAGGGAACCAAGGGAAAGGTTCCCAGCCTCCCCCTGAGAAGAAGCCAGGGCCCCCGACGGGTAAACCTGTTCATAGGGGCCCCCTAACCTGCTACACTTGCAGGCAGGTGGGACACCGGTATTACGACCCCCAGTGTCCCATGAAGAAATCGAATGCACTGCCGAGTGCACCCCCCCGTCAGTTGGCGAGTGTAGCCCTGGGAGGGGAGGAGATGGTTGTCCATGGTGGGAGGGGTCCCGCAGAGATGTCCCTAATCTCGCTAGGAGACAAGCAAATGGTCCCTCCACCACCGCTGCCTAGTAACACTAGTAAATATAGGCAGTGGGTGACCATTAATGGCCATAGAGTGGAAGCTCTCAGAGACACCGGAGCGAGTGTGACAGCTGTCAAGTGTCACTTGGTGTCCAGAGAGCAGGTGGTTCCCCACGCATTCTACCCCGTGATAGTTGCCGACAACTCCCAGAAAGAGTGTGAGGTGGCTCAGGTTTTCTTTGAATGGGGGGGAGTTTCAGGTACTCTTCAGGTTGCTGTGAGGCCCGCCATGCCTGTCGATTGTCTCCTGGGCAATGATTTAGAAGACTCCCCTTGGGCGAAGGTGGAGAGAGAGGCGCACTTGAAAATGTTGGGTGTGCCAGAGTGGGTGTGTGCAACCACTCGATCGATGACAGCGAGTAAGGGTGTTGATGGGGTCTCGGAGCCTGAAAGTACGGCCCAGGACCCAGCTGTGAAGAGAAGAGGCAGGAGGCGCGGGAACCCGGCCCCGTAGTTCCCGTGGTCCAGGAGGAGGTAGACCCTGAGGGGGATGCCCTGGAGCCCACAGGGGAACAAATTGCTGAACTGGGAGACCTGCCCGAGCTGACCCATTGGCAGCAGGATGGTGGTGCCTCCAGGGAGGAATTCTGTGCGGAACAGAAGGTGTGCCCTTCTCTTGTGGGCATGAGGCAGCAGGCCTCAGCCCAATCCTCAGGTGATCAGTCAGGGTCACATTTTGTGTACTGGGAGAACGACCTCCTGTATAGCGAGCCTAAGGCTGCTGAGCCTGGGTCAGCCCGTGTGCTGGTGGTACCCCAGCGCTTTAGAGCCTTCCTACTGGGTTTGGCTCATGACGTTCCGTTAGCTGGACATCTGGGGCAGGACAAGACCTATGACAGGCTTGTCACCCATTTTTATTGGCCTCAGATGCGAAGGGATGTAGACATCCATTGCAAGACTTGTCACACTTGCCAGGCAAGTGGGAAAAGCGGAATGAAGCAGAAGGCTCCCCTCCAACCTTTTCCAGTGGTCAGTAACCCTTTGACTGGGTGGGTATCGACATTGTTGGGCCCCTGGACCCCAAGACAGCCATGGGCAACAGGTTCATCCTGGTCTTGGTGGACCATGCCACGCGGGACCCGGAAGCCATCCCTCTCAGAACAGTGACGGCCCCCGTGGTGGGACGGGCCCTGATGGGTGTTTTCTCCTGAATGGGGTTCCCCAGAGAGGTGGTGTCAGACCGGGGCACCAACTTCATTTCGAACTATATGAAGTCTCTGTGGAAGGAGTGTGGGGTAACCTACAAGTTTACCACTCCTTACCACCCTCAAGGAAATGGACTGGTTGAGAGATTCAACTGGACCCTTAAAGGCATGATCATGGATCTTGAAGAACCAATGAGGCGGAAATGGGACGTCCTCTTGCCATGCCTGTTGTTTGCTTACCGAGAGGTGCCGCAAAAGTCTCTAGGGTTCAGCCCCTTTGAGCTCTTATATGGTCACCCGGTAAGAGGGCCTTTGAGTCTGGTCAAGGAAGGCTGGGAGCAATCTCCCAGGAAACCTCCCCAGGATGTATACAGCTACATGCTGGCCTTTCGGAACCAGACTCGGCGCTTCAGAGAACTTGCTCAGGCAGATCTGGAGGCCAGCCAGGTGGAGATGAAGCGTTGGTACGACCGGAATGCCACTCTGGTAGAGCTTCAGCCTGGTCAAGAAGTGTGGGTCATGTCCCCTGTGGAACCTTGTGCGCTCAAGGACAGGTGGACTGGACCGTTTAAGGTTGTGGAGAAGAAGAGCGATGTCACCTACCTGGTGGACTTGAAATCTCCCAGGAACTCCTTGCGGGTCCTGCATGTCAACCGTTTGAAGCCCCACTTAGAAAGGTCCGAAGTGGGCATGCTCCTAGCTACAGATGCTGGAATGGAGGAGGAGAGTGAGCCTCTTCCTGACCTCCTGTGTGCTAAAGAGCAAGACGGGTCAGTGGATGGTGTGGTCCTCTCTGACACACTGACCCTTGAGCAGAAACAGGATTGTCGCCACCTGTTGGGACAATTCCCGTATCTGTTTTCCTTGGTTCCGGGTGTCACTCATTGGTGTGTCCATGACGTTGACACCGGAGACAGCCCTCCTGTGAAGCACAAGGCTTACAGGGTGACTGACAAGGTTAGAGCATACATTAAGGAGGAGGTCTCCAAAATGTTTGCATAGGGGTGATTGAGTCCTCTAGCAGTCCTTGGGCCAGCCCAGTGGTCTTGGTCCCGAAGGCTGCAGCGCCTGGTGCTTCACCAGAACTCCGGTTCTGCGTGGATTACCGAGGACTCAATTCGGTCACGAAGACTGACGCGCACCCCATCCCCAGAGCTGATGAGCTCATCGATCGGTTGGGGGCTGCCCGGTACCTTAGTACGTTTGATCTAACGTCTGGGTACTGGCAGATCGCCTTGACTGATGGGGCAAAGGAGAGGTCCGCATTCTCCACACCAGATGGGCTATACCAGTTCCGGGTGATGCCCTTTGGGATGAAGAATGCCCCTGCCACCTTCCAGAGGTTGGTCAACCAGGTCTTGGCTGGACTGGAGGATTTCAGTGCCGCCTACCTGGACGACATCGCAGTGTTCAGCGCCAGCTGGGAGGAACACTTGCGCCACCTCCAGGAATTGTTGTTGGCCCTGCGCGGAGCAGGCCTCACAATCAAAGCCAGTAAGTGCCAGATTGGGCAGGGTTCGGTGGTGTACTTGGGGCACCAAGTAGGGAGCGGCAAGGTTGCCCCCCTGCAACCCAAGATTGATACCATCCTGGCTTGGGCGCCGCCCAAAACCCAAACACAGGTGAGAGCCTTCTTAGGACTCACGGGTTACTGCAGGAGGTTTGTCAAGGATTACTGTAACATTGTGCACCCCTTGACTTCGCTGACTTCCAGGAAGCAGCCACGAAACGTGATCTGGACTGATGCCTGTCAAACGGCCTTCGACACCCTGAAAACTGCAATGTGCACCGCACCTATACTCCAGGCACCCGACTTTTCGAAAGAATTTATTGTCCAGACGGACGCTTCAGAGCATGGCGTGGGGGCTGTTCTAGCTCAGGTAAATGAAGAGGGCCGAGACTTGCCGGTAGCCTTCATCAGTAGGAGGTTACTTCCCAGGGAAACGAGGTGGAGTGCGATAGAGAGAGAAGCATTTGCTGTGGTCTGGGCGCTGAAGAAGCTAAGACCCTACCTGTTTGGGACTCACTTCCGGGTTCAGACAGACCTCAGGCCCCTCAGGTGGTTGATGCAGATGAGGGGTGAGAATCCAAAACTGTTGAGGTGGTCCATTTCCCTACAGGGGATGGACTTTACGGTGGAACACCGCCCTGGTACAGATCACGCCAATGCTGATGGTCTGTCCAGATTTTTCCGCCTTAGTGATGAGGACTCCCTCGGTCAAGGGTAGTTCTCCCCACATTTCAGCTGGAGGGGACACGTGTTGGACCTGACATCATTGCCTTGAGTCTCTCCTCCATTTTTTCTGTTTGCCTCCACTGTTTTTCGATGTTTTGCTGGTATATGCTTTGGGCGCTGTGTCACTGCTGATCAGTGCCGTAGCGCAAGTGCTCCTTATGTTAAATTGATGTATCTATTGTATCCATGTTTGGCTTATTTGGTTTACTGTCAGTCCCTAGTCTAGTGCACAAAGAGTGCCGGGCCTTGTAAATACAAATGCCGCTCGTGGGCTTGCAGCACGTGTTGTGCCACCCACAGGAGCGGCCTCGTAAAAGAATGTCTACGGGTCGGTCATTGCGAGACCCACGTGCAGCCTAGTGCTGTCACGCAGGCTGCGCAAGTATACCTACTTGCCAGCGCCTCAAACCTTCCCTTGACTTCATGTTAGTCACCCCTATGGTAGGCCCGCGGGCAGGGTGCATTGTAAGTATAAGGTAGGCCACGCCTGACCAAGTTGGCATGTCCTAATAGTGAATTACCGCCATCTTCGTTCTTCACTATTGCGAGGTAGCCTGCTCTCCGTTGGGTAGAATGGGCCGCCCTAGCTGGCTCGAGGAGCATGGTGCAATGTCGAGTTTGGTATCCCTGAACTCGGGGTTTAATTACGCATCCATTGGTGTGGATGGTTTTTGGACTCTGGGTTTGAAAATAGCACTTTTAGAAAGTGTCTATTTTCTTGTCTAACCATATCTGGTTTCTGCTGGTCTTGCGTGTGTGTGACAGGAGCTGGGTGGCTCCACAGGTCTGGGTGAGTCAGTGTGGGATGAGTGGGACATTTGCGTTGAGAGTAGGGGGAGAGTAGTTGCTGATAGCCTGCCCTGCCTGATACAATGCTGGCTCCACCTCCTGCCAAGCGACTGATGGCTCTGTGCCTGCCATGGACGATCCTAGCCCCACCTCCTGCCAAGAGGCCGATAGCTCTGCTCCTGCCAGTGACAAT
Organism: Lissotriton vulgaris; assembly: GCF_964263255.1. Lineage (NCBI taxonomy): Eukaryota > Metazoa > Chordata > Amphibia > Caudata > Salamandridae > Lissotriton > Lissotriton vulgaris. Next base: position 2,065,333,996 of record NC_141689.1, on the reverse strand, counting down.
GCTGGCTCCACCTCCTGCTGGGCGTCTGAGGACCCAGCCCTGCTCAGTGAATAAGCCAGGTGCTTCTGCCTGGCTCCACCCACAACAGACCCAGGATGTTGGGAAAGTCCCCTGCATGGACCAAGGGATCAAAGCCGGAAAGGGGTATAAGAGAAGGACCCCTGAACTACGAAATCAGATCACTTCTGACAAGGAACCCTGTAACCAAGGACAAGAGGCCTGCTGATCTGAGGACTTGCCTACCCCTTCTGCCAGTGTGCTGTTTGCTGGGGGGAATCCTGCAGTGCTTCTTTATTTTTGCCAAGGAACCAGGAGAGAGGAACTGTGTGTGTACTCTCACGCTTGCTAAGAAAATCTCCAAGGACTGGAAGAGTGCCAGTCTCCTGCTGAAGTCACAGGGCTAAAGGACTTCATCTGCTTAAAGTGCTATTTGCTGGAACTGTGAATCCAGCACCTCTGAAAGAGCCAGCAACCTCGACGCCGACGGACGTCGCCGAATCCAGCTCGACATAGTGGGTAACGGCCCCAGTGTCCCGCTTCCTCGACGACCGGCCGCCGGGCCCGACCGACGCCAGCAGGAACGCCAGTGAGTGGGAGTACGGCTCCAGCTCCAAGGGACCTCGTGTCCGCACCGCTGCTGATCGCATCAACTGTGTGCCCTCTCGACGCCGTGAGCGCTGCTCACTCTGTGCAACCGCATCATCGACAACGACCGAAGACGTGACGCCGGATTGCTCGACGCCGCTGATCATGGTGTGCTTCATTTTCCAGTGGTACTGTGTTGTTGGGGGTCCGTGTGACTCCGGGCTCGACGTAGCTCTCCTCGCGGTCGACGCCGATCCTTTGGATTAACTTTGCCTCGACGTCGTGTAGCCCCCGTGTGGGTTACCCTGTTGTTAAGAACTGTATTGCCAAGAAGAAGATTCGCTTTGATACTAAAGACTTTTGTGCTAAAGAAGAACCTACCTTTGAACTATCCTTTTTCCTTTCCCCGAGTATTTATTAAGATTGTGTACATTTTTGTCGTTATTTGGTCTTGTGCTAAGCATATATATAAATATACTTATTTTTATAATACTACTGTGTCGTGTCCATTTGTAGTGTATTCACTGTATTACTGTTTGTGATCATAAATGCTTAACACACAGCCTCTGAGATAAGCCTGTTCTACTCTGCCAAGCTACCAAGGGGGTAAGCAGGGGTTATCAAAGGGTGATCCCCTTGCCCTGACTAGAAAAGGTGTGTCCCTATTTGTCAGAAGTGTATACCTCTGCCAACTAGAGACAGCCGGTTCTAACAGCCTCCTTACTGTTCTTTTTCTCCAGGATTTCAGGAATTTTATATTAAGACAGGCACTCATGCATCTACAAGGTAAGCGCTTCCATGACAAAGCAGTCATCAACTCGCACCATGTGAATAGGGCAATGACAAGGGAGGCAGGTAATTAAGCATTACTTAAGCCAGGCAGTCAATCAAGTGCATGCTAGTCAGCCAGGTAACAACTTAATTCAGATAGGCACTCACAGGACATGCACAAGGGAAATAAAGGCAAAGTCAAATATAGAAAAAACACTTGAACGTTTACCAGTACCCAGACCCCCACTGTGAAAGTGCCAGCTAGTGGATTTGGTGAGGAATACCAGGATTCAGGGCACATAGACAATTAACATATTAGGGATCTAGGGACATTGAGAAGGGTCTCAAGTCATTGGAAGGCAAGTGTTAGAAATAGGTGTGAGGGTAAGCTATGGTTATTGATAGGGGGAAGCAGTGAACTTCGTAGTCCAGGTGGAAAAATGTGTGTCTTCTTACTGGCTGGGTAACATGACTGCAAGTAATCCTTTAGTTGAGTTACAAATGATGAAGTTAGGAGGAAGCAGAGGCAAACTCAGAGGAGCATTAACACCAAAGACCATACCACCCCTACCACACATCATTTGCCTTCACACTATTGTGAAATATTGCAGCAGAGTCTCGCATGACAGTTCACCATGTATTTTACAAAGTGCTCCAGAAATTGCAATTTGACAGTAGTTATGTGACCCTCTGACCACAAATTCTGCTTTCTAGATGGAAAGGAAGGCACTGAGCCTGGCATGTGATTAAGACAACGCATGCCAAACCGACCCAAAGCTCAAAAAACATGGCACCCCTCCTGGATGTTTTTCTAAGGGGGATATTCTCAAGGACCAGCGATACCGGCCGCAAACGCCAGTTAGCTGCAGTTTTTTTATCCCCGCTTAACCCTGAAAACAATCGCCATGTTAGCGATGTATTACCAAGCCATAGCAACATGGTAATAGTATCAGGGAACCGCAGTAAAAACTGCCGCTAACATCAGCTCGATGGCGATAAGAAATCCGGCGTTAGTGGGCAATAACTACTGATGGGCCCATTAGCGGCAAAAAAACTCACGCTAGTCAACCCAACGTGTGTTTTTTGCCTTTAAATGCAAGAATTTGCCCATCAGTCAACCTCCATTAAAAAATAGGCCTAAAACTCAATGAACTGCAGAATGGAGTAGCCAGGGCCAAGTGCAGCACTTATCAACAACTCCTGCAAGCTAGCCAACATCCAGGATGACCAGGATGAGGCCTTGATGACTCGCTGGACCTGCGCCTGGAGCCTGGATGCCTCACTGGACCTGCGCCTGGACCCTGGATGCCTTGCTGGACTGGAGCTTGGAGCCTGATTTCCTCACTGGATCTGCGTCTGGAGCCTGGATGCCTCGCTGGACCTGTATCTGGAGCCTGAATGCCTCGCTGGACCTGTGTATGTAGCCTGGAGTGAGATGCGGAGGAGATATGGAGTCGATGAGCCATGGTGGTAGACATTGAGGCGCGACGATCGCCCGTACCTGGTGGTGAAGTCTGGCAGGTTGCATGAAGGCCTGGGTGAGAAGACCACCTTGCTCACCTTGGAGCTGTCAATAGTAGAGGTGCTCCTGCACCCCAACATAGGGAGGTCTGCATCGCATACTATGATCCACCACTACACCGGGGTGCACAGAGGGGATTACCAACGGTGGGTGCCACCTTTATGCATCTCAGGGCAGATGATGTTGGGCTGGCCAGATGCTGTGGAGGGTGAGGCCCCTGAGCTGCGCCAAACTTGTGTGGCATGAGCGCTGCAACTTCACGCCTAAGGGGGCCCTGCTGCATCAACTGCATCATGAGGTTCACCAGCGGACTTGGCGGCGAATGCTGTAGCCAGGCTTGTGAATGCCTCCAGGCTGAGTCTCCTGTTGGCAGAGTCACAGATTTGGAGAGAGTGCAGTGGATTGCGCCACTGCGTCAATATCCAGGTAAGGAGAAGAAGGGACGTGTAGCGCAGGATGCCTTGGGGTCAAGTTCCCCAGGCCTAGCACATGTAGATGACGCACCTCCAGTGTCAGCTCATCCGCTATGGTGGAAGAGCGTCTCCCCGCTGCTTTCAAGCAGTGCAGAGGAAAAATAATCAACACATGATTAGAACTTACTGATGTAACTGTGCTATGTTTCCCTTGTTTAGGATTGCTCAAAACAAGGGTCAAGGCATGGGCAGATTGGCTTGCCAACTCAAGTGCGCAATGACTGTTTGGTCGGCCCACTCAGGTCGCCCAAGGCAGCCATGCACACTTCCCTGTTCTTAAAGCAGGCTGCATTACAGCCTGAATGGAGGACATGCCCACCCCTCCAGCCCCTGGCTGCATGCCTTGTGCCGTTGCCAATTACTAAACCCACCGCCGCATCGCAGCATTGTGATTGGCTATGGGGAGGGAGCATGGCTGTCTACTTCCTGTTTAGTAGGTAAGTAAGTAAGTAAGTTTATTGTTTGATTAATTAAAATCATTACAAACCCCCCCGATGTCCATAAAAACGTAGTCAAAATATCATTACATTTATAAATACACCAAATTTTGACATGGTTCCATAATTATATAAAAGGATATATGTTACTTTTTGTTAAAAATTTGGGGACCTTTTGGAAAAGATAATTGTATAGTATAAACCCCAGTGTTCCAAATTTTAGTATTCGTGCACCACTATTTGCGACCTGCTGCTAGACGCTGGTAAGCATGCTGTCCATTCATTAATATTATTGGTCGGCTATTGAAAGGTGACTTTGATCCTGCTTATTTTGTTTGCTCTCCGTCAGCTTGCCGTAAGAGGTTTCTGACCATTGTCATGAATTTGACGCCCCTGCAGACCAAGATAATGGAAGCGCCTTCCAGCCAGCTTATCACTGCTTGTCTGCATGAACGAATGTTCAACTCATTGAAGATGAATTTTAAATACTGTCTCCTCTGTTCCAGGACTGCTGGACAAGCACATAATAAGTGGGTTACAGATTCTGATTTAAAACCACATAGTCGACAGTTTGCGGATTGATAGGGCTTTTTCCAAGTTGGATACAGGTCTTTTGAGTCATGCAAGCCCATGCGGAAGTTTGTAAAGCTCTTTTTTAATTGCAAGCTGAAGTGAGCGGATAGATAATTTTGGGGCTTTAGGGTTCTGTATGAGTTGATGACTGTCCACCCATGCCGGCGCTTGGCGATTGCTTTTTTGTCAGCCAGCAAGGATTTCTTTTTAGCTGCGGCGTTTACGGCTTTGCCGAAGCTTACTCTATCTTCCCCGTTTTCCCACGCTGTTTGTAGTTCCAGCTCGGTCAAAGCTGTTCTCAAAAAGCTTCCTCATGAACTCGGTATTTCTAGGTTCATCTGGTGCTTAATTTCATCCCAGCATAATTGGTTCAGGGTGTCCGGGTTAGAACAGCGGAATTTATGACAAAGTTTGACAAAGCTACTCATTACCCGGAATTTCTGGTGCTGCAAGCCAAATTCCAGTCGAACCTGAGAAGGAGAGGCAGATTTTGGCAGCTCAAAAACAGCCTTGTAGATCCTAGTCTGGAGCTCATTCAGTAAGTTTGCATCTTTTCCACACCAGGTGACTAAGCCGTACGATAGGCTGGGCTGGATTTGTGCGGCCATGACTTTTAGCAGATGAGTGTAGTTCGGGCAGTCTAGTTTTTTTACGTGGAAGTCTGTAAGCATAGATTAGTGATTGGGCTTTAACTTTTAAAGCCAATTTGTGTTCCTTGTGAGATGTGCCCTGCACTATTATTATGCCAAGATATTTATATGAGCGCTGCTCTTCCACAGTTACCCCTTTTACCGACCATTTAAACTTTGTTTTTCTAGGATCCACTAAGCGAACAATTTTTGTTTTTTCTTTGGTTAGCTCCAGTTGTTCCTGATCCAATTAGGATGCTAAATAGTTTATTGATCTCTGTAAGCCAATGGGAGTTTGGCTCAACAAGACAATGTCATCTGCATATTGTAGGATGGCGACTGACTCGTTGGCCATGTTCGGAGGGTGACAATCGGCTTTTTCAATGTACTGTGCGATATCTGAAAGAAACAAATTAAAGAGGCTGGGAGCTAGAACGCATCCTTGTTTCAATCCTCGCTGCGTAAAAATGCTCGGGGTTGTGCTACACCCGTCGCCCAGCTTTACACTAGCCCAGGTTTCCGTGTAAAGGGCAGTTATGGCGTTAAGCATTTCTCCTGGCAAGCCCCACCCCTTGAGTTTGTTCCAGAGAAGACTCCTGCTTACTCGGTCAAATGCGGCTTTGATGTCAACAAAACATGCAAAGAGTTGGGATTTCTTTCTTAACGCTTTTTCAGTTAAGAGTGCTAGGGTGGCCAGGTTAGTTGAGGTGCCCATCCCTTGCCTGAAGCCCGTCTGGAACTTGGGGATTATGTTCTTCTCCTCCATCCAATCTTGGAGCTGGGCTAACAGACAAGAAGCGTACAGCTTGGCCTCCACATCGATCAGTGAGATCAGTCTGTAATTGCCCGGCTTACGGTGGTCACCCTTTTTATATATAGGGTGGATAATATTCCCTTTCCAGGAAGCCGGGACTTTGGACTATATGTAGATCTCATTGAAGATGGGAGTAAGGTAGGAGGACCAGAAATCTAGGTCGTTCTTGAAGATGGCATTGGGGAGGCCATTTGGACCTGCCGCGCCCTTGGACTTGAGTTTTAAAATATGACCTCTTAGTTCCTTTGCGGTGGTCAAATTATTCGGCTCTTTACTAGCTGCCTCGGGACTTGTTACTCTACCTCCCAGATAGTGCGGATTGGGAACTGATTGCATTTCCTCTTGAACAGGATGCTGCCCTCCAGGCCGTTCTGCAGGGCCTGATGCTATGTTGCTGTACAGAGTTTTCACATGGTGAACCCACGTTTCTTGACCGATTCCCGCTTCTTGCTGTAATGTTGGGCCAGTTGACAATTTGTTTATTATGCCCCAGAAGTCGCTGCTATTGGGCTTTTTGCTTGCGGACAATAATTGTGTCCAGATAGCCCCCTTGTACGCTATTTTTACTCTGCTCAGGTTCCTCCTATAATTGATCCTAAATTGGCACAGCTTCCAATTTTTTATTTTACTTCCTTTGTTTGCTGCTTGTGACTGTTGTCGTACCTCTCTTGCAAGCCCTCTTTTTTGATCTCGCAGCTCATTATTGAACCAGGGCTTTCTTTTGGTCGCCATCCTTGAAGTCCGACCTAATGTGGCTGGGAACCTTTGGACTAATAGCTGGGCCAGCTGTTCCCAAGTTTTGATGCAATTGACTACTGCTTGTGGGCCCTGTTTGCCCAAATATTCCCTGACTGTCTCCTGGACGGCTTGTGACACTGCTCCCTGCCATTTTAGTTTTCGGAGGCTAAACTTTTCAGGGTACTGTGCTATGGACTTAATTTTTTGGGCAAGCTTTACTTTGATGGTCATTCTTACAGTAAAGGGCAGATGATCACTTTCCTGTTCCTGGAAGCAGATGCAAGGGAGCTGGAGCAATGAAGACACAGGACCCAGCTTTGAGGTAAAACTTCCCATATTAAAATGTTTACAACACGCGCTCACACACAAATCCCCATGTCCACGCTCCATCCAGTGTTCTTTCCAGTGTTTACCACATCACAGCTGTCCAGCCTCACCAGCACTTCTCAATGGCGGATGCTGTGTGCTCAAGCACTACAAAAGGGGGTGGTGATGGATGGAGCATCTCAACCAATCAAACACTCACACCCAGTCAACAGAGCTGGGTTTAATCCATCACCACTCCGCCACCCCAGTTCAGATATGGCCATATGCAAATCAGTCTGACCCTGTGCCTCAGGGGAACAGTCCAGCCTGAACTGTTAAGCCATGTCTTCCCTGGACCAGAAACAAGCTTCCTAGGACCACTTTCTGGCATTACAGCCGTCTTCAGCCAGGCTTGCTTGAATCCAGTGGCAAAGTGAGCAAGGGACTCACGTCTGAGCATACCCTGCCAACTTATGGCGAACAAAGCGGTACACAAGGGTGTGGTGATGGACGGAGCATCTGAACCAATCAAACACTCACACCTAGTCAACAGATCTGGGTTTAATCCATCACCGTTCTTTAGCTCACTCCGCCACTCCAGTTCAGATATGGCCACATGCAAATCAGTCTAACCCTGTGCCTCAGGGGAACAGTCCAGCCCGAACTACCAAGCCATGCCTTCCCTGGACTGGAAACAAGCTTCCTAGGACCAGTTTCTGGCATTACAGCCGGCTTCAGCCAGGCTTGCTTGAATCCAGTGGCAAAGTGAGCAAGGGACTCACGTCTGAGCATACCCTGCCAACTTATGGCGAACAAAGCGGTACAAAAGGGGGTGGTGATGGACGGAGCATCTGAACCAATCAAACACTCACACTCAGTCAACAGATCTGGGTTTAATCCATCACCATTCTTTATCCCACTCCGCCACCCCAGTTCAGATATGGCCATATGCAAATCCGTCTGACCCTGTGTCTCAGGGGAACAGCCCAGCCCGAACTGCCAAGCACAGCAGGAGTAATGCTTGTGTGCCAAAGGCACATACGTGGTTTGGACGCATGCCATAACATCGCATTCCATTCCCATTCATACTAATAGGCACATTGTAACAGTAAAGTAGGTGTTGCATAGTGGAGATATAAATATCCCTATTCCCACATCAGTGAGTGCAACCTAAAACTAACCTTTGCACCCCAAACCCAACTAGGAACCCTGGAATTCCTTATTGAACCCCCAAAAATCTAATTTGACCCAAATGCACACCACAATTTCCATATTATACCCCAAAACACCTTCCAAATTCCATATTTTACCCCAAAACACCCCCCAAATTCCATATTTTACCTTAAAACACACTCCAAATTTTATATTTTACATCCGAAACCCATACCCACCCCAAAAACTTTATATTACCCCATTACTGACCTCACAATGGGTTGTAATCTAATGTGATGTAAAGGCACTTGCGTTGTCGGAGTTGCGTTGTTGACGATATGCTGCCTGCATTGTAATGGTCATCTCCCTTGCCAAACGCAACCCATAGGCTACCTTGCTTACGTCCATCTGCCCCTGGACCACGCTCTGCACCAACAAGCCTTTCTCTTGGACACTCCACCGCTACGACGCCAGCACCCTCCTCGCCATCAACCCAGGATGCCACCTCGTCTGCCAGGACCAACCTCTGCTCTGGACCGGACTTCGCCATTGCCAACACTGACGGCTGTAGTATCGCCCACAAGGAGCACCCAGACCATCAAGGAAGAGGCATTGCCATCACCTACAGGAGCACACTCCAACTGACCACGCACTCTAATAAACCAAGGGTGACCTTGGACCACCTCAACTTCCAGATCCAGACCAAGCCCAGGCGCATTATCTGCAGCACCCTCATGTGCAGGGCCCCCAGGCTATGGCATGTGGAATCAGTGAATTTCCTGCGTTTTTTTGGAAAAGCTAAGAGTGAAAGAGTAAACATGGTGATGAGTACAATGGATTGAAGAATAAACTAGATGAAAAATATTGTATATAACTGAGAAATAACAAAGGATTGAGTACAAATTTGATTCATTGAATTCATTTAAATAGGTTGTCGCGGCAGTGGGTACCGAAAATTGGTCCCTTTGTGTTCTTACTATGTTGCAGCGCAAAATGGGCAGAGCGCCGAGATGCCAGCACACCGACAGAGTTTAAATATAAAGAGTACAACGCACGACTTCATATTGGTTAAAACGGTGGTGTTGAATAGGTGTGTGTCTCACCTATATTGTTTTTCACCCCCTTCTCCAATACCATTGTAGACATCATTGCACCCCAGGGTCTCCCATCCACGGACGACATCCTACTCAGTGAACTCAAGTTCCACCTGGAGAACCCCAGTGACCAGGACACCACCCCCTCCTGGGGAAGGTCCCCTACATCAGATACAAGGAGTAAGTCACCTCAACAAGCCAGAAAGCAGGACACACAGTAGAGCATATCACCTCCGCCAGCGGGAACTTCAAACTACAGCCAAAACACTGGACTCTCCTGGTCGGACCATCATGGGTAACATCATATCTTCACCTTGCCCATGGGACACCATCGCCATCATCGCACCCCCTCACAGCTGGATCAAGGTCACAGAAGAACATCTTGTCCACTCCCTCCGCAACAACACTCCACTGATGCTTCCAAACGATGACACCGCAGCGTGCAACCACTGCCGACATTTGGGCACCCCTGATGAATGGCACTGTGTCAGTACCTTCCGCCTGCCTCATGGCAGGTGTGAGGGTGACACATTGCCACAGGGATAGGCTGACCCCATGCATTGCTAAAGTTGCATCATGGTTGTAACATGACTGCAGCAATGCGTTACTTTAGCGCAGACAGATGCGTCAGGTTTCCTCCGCGTCATGGAGCGCTGTCCAGTGAATACAACGCATCTATGCTTTCGCAAGAAGGGCATAGTGAGGAGTGTTGCAATGCTGTCTTGTTGCAGCGCTCCAACACTTTTCATGATTTGGGCCCAGGAATGCGCACTATCTTATTGATGGTCCGTATTCCTGCACTGTAGTTTTGTCGCAGGGCAGCGCTGCAACATTGCTTGCAGCGAGCGCTGTCCAGCACCAAAACATGCTAAGATGTGGCCCTTAAGCGTTACCCCCATTTTTAAGACCAGCTATTTTCTGGTCCTACGTAACAGGTTCTAACTGCAGTTAGAGCCAGTTTTTGTTGGTCTTCAGAAGTTCAAGAATCCCCTTGTGAATATGGAGTAGTGTTGTTTGTGTTGTTTTTGCACAGGAATGCCTCTCCTGCATATAAATATCGCTAACAGAAGTAGCAATCTTTATAACACGTTTTGGCCTAAAACTGTTGCTAATAGCTGTTAGCAACAGCTTGGTAGAAAAGTGCTGCTAAGGTGGCGAGACGTCCTTGTCAATGCCCCTAATTGTCTTAGAAAAACACCCTTAATAGGGTACCACCGCTGAACCAAAAAGAAATAAAATATATATTTTTTACATTCACATTAGTGGCCAATTTTGCTCCGCCTTTCTTGGTATTGAATACAGTGTTTATATTGATACATTTGGACATATAACAATGTTTGCAACTTTTCCCTCTGTGCCTGTATATTCTTGAGGTATTGCATGAAACAACAGACCAAACACAAACAACAAAATGGTGTATTGTGTAAAATACTATTTACAAATGCTTACTCGAGATTTGCTATATTATTCCGAATCATTCCTTCCAATGGCTATTTCATATAAACGTGAGCTTACTTATGACCTTTTAAGTCAAATATAATAATATATATTTGAACAACTTCACTTTGTTTGTATTTTCTCCTATCGCTGTTTCAACTGGCTTCTAAGGGAAATTGACCTCTACTTTTCAGGCCTTATCTGAAATGTAGTCTTCTGCAGCTTTCAGTAAACAAAGTACAGATGAATTGAGTTCAACCATTCTGTAGGGATAAGCAATCAATGCTCCAGCGGATTCACATCGAAGCTTTAAAGTTGACATTTAAAATGCATCCACTGCTTTCTTTAATCATCAAAGTATGGGTAAAAATCAGCTCGTACTATACTTACAAGAGCTTCGCAACGAAATATAATAATCTTAGGTTTCAAGCATTATGTACTTTAATTGAATTTAAAAAGTCACTTGCAAATTCAGACAAAGATGAATGCCATGTCATTTATTCAATTACTTCATTGCCACTATCATTAGGATTTGTTCCCAGAATTTGTTAATTGAAATATGATAGAATACAAATGATCCTTCTGTGAGATCGGAACAGAACATATCAGTTCAAGTGATTTCGAGAATAGGGCACGGGATATTGCGCACTATCTATTGTACACTATCTACTGTAAAAAACAAAAGTTTAAAGTATTGTGTAGAAAAACATTAGGGAGTTCATAAATTGCACATTGTACCTAACAATGTAGATTTCAGCAAAGACTGTGGGGAACCTTTCAGGTTGATGTGGTGAATATCAGGCCAGGTCTAGTGATCCAGGCATTTATTGGGCACCCTTATCTATTTCAAAGATTGAAATTAAAATAGTTCTCTTGATTCCTTAATGTACTTCCAATGCAAGGTTTGTTCAACTCTGTAAAATACCCCTGTGACTCCTGTCCTTCACTAGGCAGCACATTCCAACAGTAAGCAGATGGCGTAACATTAGCTCCCACAGGCCCTGTGGCGTGTGGCAGGCCCTGAGCTCTCTCAGCACAGTACACTGATTGTGTCTGAGACCATGGTGGTTAGTGGTGGGCAGGGGGAGGAGGGCTCCGTGTACTTTGCAGGGTGCTCCTACACAGCCACTGCAGTAAGCAACTGTAAGGGGAATTCCACCCCTCACTTTTCGTATTAAATTGCTGTAACCCTTTAGGGTCTGAGAGCAAGCAATGTATGGATGAAAATAGGGGGGGGGGGGTACAAGTACTGAGGTGAGGAAGGAAGAATTAGGGTAATGAATATCACTCGTAAGTAATCTCAACATTAGCAGCTATTCCTTTCTTCATCCTAATTCTTACAATATGAAGATATACCCAAAAATCATGGTGTCCATTAGGATGCTGAGCAGTGGCACCACCGCGGTACGGTAAAATTTATTTTTCCACCTGTGAGCAGCGGTTCTCACGTCTGCCATATTAGTATGGCCAAACATAGACCATTTACTGTTCGGCCGCGAAGCGACGTGCACCGCCATCAAAGTGTGCCGGCCACCACGGCAGTGGGAGCCAATGGAAACTCATCACCATGCGGCATGACATCCGCCCCGCTCAACAAATTAGGATGCCCCAAACAAGTAGATGCACCGCAGGGGAGACACTGCACAATCAGAGATGGCGAAAACTTGACAGCGGACAGTGAAACCAGAGACCCCGCCCACACCACCCGGTCACATCCGCCATGGACCCAGCTCTACATGCCTTTCAGGTGCTGTACCTGATACGTCACCAGCAACTCATGGACTGCCGCAGACGCCGCCGCAGGTACGCAATCAAACAAACATAACACACAACACATGGACTGACACAGGGTCCAAATGCACATCAGACACCCTGATGGGAACAGGAACACATCCACAAGGACACCCACACATGACCCACCTGCCACCAAGTCACCCCTCCGTGTCCTGGACACACATCTTCCGCAACCATGCAGCAATGTCCCAGTCATGTTACCGATGCGGTGAACACATGGGAATACATGCACTCAATGCAGAAGGCAGGGCCATCCAACGGCATGTGCAGGGCACAAACACTACATGGCCATACCTCATCCCACCACATATTGACACTCCCCAGTAAGGCATATGTCATGTGCCTCTCCTGTGCACCCCCATGCACAACAAAAAGCCAGGTAAAACCATACCCTGCACCACACAACAAACAACCAGGGAGACAGCCACAGCAGGCGTGGCTGCACAGGAACACACAACACACAGCACAGCATCACAGGGCCAGGGAAACACATATACCACAACATCACAAAAATGAGTACAAGCACCAGATAAACACATACAAGAAACAAACATACATGTGGACACACAGCCTGCATAGTCACACATACATACCACACACTGACACACAGACACATACACACCCCAAATGCCAACAGCAATGGAGCCCAACAGATAGGAAAGCCAACGTGGGATACACACTAATGGAAGACCATGGAGACACACAAAAAGCATATGTACATCACATGCAAGACAAGAAACACAGAACAACACCCTCAGACATCAAACCACACATGGTTGCCACAGTCAGTGAAGTCTAACCACAGACATCACAGTGCAACAACACAGGGATACAGCAAGGCAAACCATGTATAGGCACAAGGAATAAAGGGAGGACTTGAAGTAAAACTGCGAACAGCCGCACATGCATACAACTACTTCACAGGAGTACACCAGCAGCACAACATGCAGGGCCCATTGACACACCCTGTGACAGCCAAACACCAGGAGTAATGTACACACATACCACCCCCTCACACCAGCAGCACACAACACCAGTGCTAAACACACTGAAGGCTGGCAATACTTGCCAGTCCATACACACAAACACACACACACCCTGGGTGTAGCCACAAACATCACACACACAGGGATGCCAGAACAAATGTCTGCATAAGAACAACACACAAACACATAACCCAACAGAAACATACACAGAATCACAACAAAAACAGACATGCCCTGGGCAGCCAAACTGTGGAAAGGCAATGGGAGCACAGACACAACAGGAGTGCATAACCTCATCACTCAGGAACAATGCACAGACAACAGACCACAACACACAGAAGAAGTGCACCCTCACAGAACAACACAGCTACATCAAACAAACAACAGATGCACCTGCAAAAAAATTACTGAGCAAACAGCAGAACTTCAGGGGATGCACACCAGGCAATGACAAGGCAACACCAGGTTCTGTGCATATATATATAAAACAAACCATATATTGAACACTTCAAATTATAAATTAAATTTAAACAAAGAAGTAGAAAAATATTCTTTTTATTAAATATTCTTTTTTTGTAGTTTTACTTATTTAAAAAGTGTACATCTTTTTCTTGTATCATTTGATAACCAATTACATTTATATCTTTCATGGACGATTCATCCCAATTACACAATGACTATTGTTTTTTTTCATATATGTTACTGATAACATGAAGATAAAGGGATTATAGTTGCGATGATCTTTGGTGATAGTACACAGAACCAATCAACGCGTTTCGGCCACTGCCTTCTTCAGGAATTCTGTATATACTGCAAGTCTTGATTGATCTTTCTTTTCTCTGTCTTACAATCCCAGGTATCTGTAGATATTTCATAGTACTAGTAACCTATGTTTAATGATTACATCTTGTCACATGTCTGAGTATGTGGCGTAGACAGCCCGAAGAGCGAAACCAGAGTCCCCGCCCACACCACCCGGTCACAACCGCCATGGACCCAGCTCTATATGCCTTTCTGCATCAAAAACCACAGTGTCAAAAATGAAGTTATGAGCAGGCACACACATGTAAACCAAGGGGACAGCTGACATCTAAGTGAAGTGTACTGCACATCAGTAGTGGACATGGCAGGAGTGCTCCATACACAAACATAGGGAGTGCAGACCCACAATGGGTAGGCATCCGAAGCACAGATAGGGGGTGGTATGACACCACACACAACATGCCATACTGGAGGCAAAAAGGCACCATGTAAAAGCAATGCATGAGAAAACACAACTACAATGGCAGTGTGGAGCAGCAGATCTGCACAGTTTACACAAACAGTATCAAGACACAGGGATGAACAACAAAACACAACACTGATGTGCCAGTCACACACTCTTCATACTCACAAGTGACAAAAACAACAAGTAGGCATCAGACAGAACTGCATGGAGACACCAACACACTGCACAGTGCACAACATACAACTCACACATGTGCATACAACCACATCCACAGGGCTGAACAATCCAAACAACAGGCACACAACTCATGGGTGACACATGTGTGTAGTTGACAATGCAGGGGCCCATACACATCAACACTCACTACAGAGTCACCCCCTTCACACTGCACACTTCTTGACTACCCAAGATCACACATCTAAGGTGGGCCATGGGACCAAGATGACATCACACAATGAACACATACATACACTGCTGGGCACACATAATGGAAGATCACACATACATGATGACACTGGCCAGCCTGCCTGCATACCTGTGGACAGAATCACACTCTGTGCTGGCAGTGCCCCCCAACCTGACATGTGAAGAATATAGCTAACATCAACAAATCATGTAAATGACAATTGCATCACAGGTAACATTGACATTATAGACCCCACAAGTATCAGTGTCAGGAAGAACTGAAGTCTCTATCACCCCTGTAAAAAAAGAGTAGGCGAGCAAAGACAATGGCAATGTTGAAGTGGCACACAGAGCATGGGGCACAGTCAACCATATAAACACACCAAAATAATTTTATTCAGTAAGGACACTGACACAACAGCCAACATGAGTATCTGCCTTTACTCACATATTAAACAGATAGGCACCAACAGTAGAGAAGAGCAAGGCACAGGTAGGGGCATAACAGGAAGGCCAGTGGCCAGTTCAGGGTGCAGAGCGAGTACATGAGAATCTGCACAGGCAAGGGCAAAACAGGAAGGCCAGACTGTGTTGCTGATCAGGTAAAGGTACAGTCACACTATTCCCTTTGCAGCCTCTCATGTACTCACTCTGCTCTTGGCCCTGGACACTGGCGATATTGCTCTTTTGCTGTGATCGAAATCGACACCTAAATAATATATTTTTGTTTTGGGATAGTATAATATTTAGTGTATATTTTACAATTGTTTAATTATTTTTAAACATTTGAAAAAAATTACAATAAATAAAAAAATACATATAATTGTTTGCATTTTTTAAATATTTCTCCATCGTCTTCTATGGGGAGTTAGTCTTTTTTTAAATTTGTATTACGCAGCCATTTTTTTTCTATTTCCTCACTTGTTTGTCTATCTGTTTTTTTTTTTAGGTAATTTTGGAAGACGGAACCTCGTGGTTGGGAGCTGCATTTCGTTGTTTAAGGTAAGTTACATTTTATATACTTTTAAGGTAGTTTTAGGGTAGGTGGCAAGGACGTAGTAGTCTAATTAGATTTGTTAGGGTGTTATTCACTCATATTTAGGGTGTAGTTAGGAGTTGTTTTGGTAGTTTAGGGGCCCATTACGATGTTGTAACGGTAAACAGGACTGACCATCAGAAGTGGGGTGGTCCTGCTGTGCCAATTAAGATGCGACCGCCACCCTGGCGGTCGCATCCCACATATTTAACATTGTAGTGGTGGTGCTGTAAGCAGCACCCACCACGATGTTACAAATGCATGTTGTGCATTGGCATGCACAACATGACAGGCAGTGCGCAGTTGCCTACCACCTTGTGAATGCCAATGTAGAGGGGGTACTGTGGGTACCCCTCAAGTACTCCTCCCCACCCCCCTTGCCCCGCAACCTGGTGGTTTCTTCGCCGTGGATTCTTCGCCATGGAAATGCATGCACACCGCACACATCATAATATGGATGGCGGTGCCTACAAGGCACCACCACCGTATTATGGGCCTTTTTCGACCAGCAGGCAATCGTGACGATTGCCTGCCAGCGGAAAAGCGGCGGACGGTTTTTCTGTCCGCCGCGGTACCCGCCACCATGCTAATGTGGTGTCGGGCGGGGTGTTTTGGCGTGCGGATCGCTACTGCCGGTCGGGCAGTAAAAGTTCCGCCAGCTTTGATAATAGGCCCCTTAGGGCCCGATGTAGGTAGGCAAATACCGGTCGGTAACGGCCGAAATTCGGTAATTTCGTCCGTTACCGACCGGTATTTGGAAAATGAGATGTATGTGTCAAAAAATGTACCGAATTGGCAAATATGAATCGGCAAAAATCCGAATTGGTATTTACCGATTCCTTATTTACCGAGTTCTTATTTACAGATTTGGTAATTAAGAAATGGAAAAAAGGCGCATTGAGATGTAGGAAAGGCCAAAAATACAGAATTCGAAGAAATTCGGTATTTAAGAGTCGGTATTTACCATGGACTGAAAGCAAGTGGTAACCAGGTGCAGGCTATAAAAAAGGGCCCAAAATGCAACAGTGTTTCAAGAATGGCGGCATTCTATGTGATTGCGAGGCGGCAAAGGCTACAGGCAGCAGGAGAGAGGGTATGGAGAAGGGAGGAGCAGGTGTACAGGAAGAGGATCACCCTTTTCCAACTGACTGAGCCAGAGATACTGCAGAGGTACAGGCTACACCCCAGAACCATCCTGGACTTAATTAGGGACCTCCACCCATACCTGGATCACCCAACACCCAGGGCCCGCGCCATTCCACCCCATGTGCAGGTGCTGTGTAGCCTACACCTGCTTACGTCTGGGAGCTACCAGAGTGTGATTGCTGCAGTTGGTGGTGTATCCCAGAGCTGCCTGTCCCGTTTTTTTCAGGAAGTTCCTGGATGCCATGATGCAGAGAATGGAACATTACATCCGGTTCCCTGACACACCTGCGGAACTTGCAAAAACAAAAACTGACTTCTATGAACTGGCAAACTTCCCGCATGTGATAGGCTGCATAGATGGCACCCACATTCCACTATGGCAACCTGCAGCCACTGAACACATCTACAGAAATCGTAAGTCGACGCACTCCATCAATATGCAGGTGATATGCAATGCTGGCAACATCATCACAGACATAGTGGACAAATTTCCAGGGAGCACGCACGACTCCTACATTTTCCAGAACAGCAGAATATACACACGGCTTGTTGCTGGAGATTTTGGTGATGGATATCTGCTAGGTAAATAAGTGTAACACACCCTGATATGAATGGCAGGTGTATGTGTCATGTGTATGTAACTCATGGACCTCTCATTCCCTCCTAGGCGATAGTGCATATGCCCTGCGTTCCTTTGTGCTCACACCGTACCTCAATCCAACTAACAGAGGCGAAAGGCGTTATAATGTGGCACACAGGTCAACTCGCAACGTAGTGGAGCGCACATTTGGACTCCTGAAGAGCAGGTTCCGCTGCCTCCACAAGAGTGGAGGTGCACGACAGTACACCCCCATCCTGTGTTGCAAGATTATAGTGACCTGTGCCATGTTGCACAATCTTGCCATCAAAAAAGGCACAGAGGTGAAGGTGACACATCACGAGGACATTGATGATGACCAAGAACATGTAGACCCCCAAGCAACAGGAGCAGCAGCAACAGATAGAAGATTGAGACGGACAGAGATTACACATCGATATTTCTAGGTAATGTATGACACACAGACAGGTATAGTGTTTGAGGAGTGTAGTTTAATATTCACGACATCAGGATTAAAATAGAAAAGCCATTGTCCATCAATGTCCATGTCCATGACTGCGTGTGCTCAGTTGCCGTGACTGTGAGCAGTCCTGTGGATTTAAGGCAATGTTCACACACTACATTGCAGGATTTACGTGCCTGGGTTTCCATATCTTGGCTGGGGCCTGACTCAGCATTGCTGCACCTGACGCTCCTGCGCACCTCTGGTACAGGTGTGCTGGAGCCACTCCTGCTGGTGGACCCCTCTGTCTCCTCCACACCCGTGTCCCCAGCAGTGCCTGTTTGAGTGGTGAGCATCTGCTCCATCGCAGAGGTCACTCTTCCCATCCCCCGTGTCAAGTCTGTGCAGAAGTGCACAATTGCATCCTGCATGGATATTGAGCGGCGGCACAGTAGTGATGTAGCTGTAGACAATCTGTTCTGTGCCTTGGACTGCTGCCTCATATACTGCCGCTCCCTGCGACGCTCTAGTTGGTCCCTGTCCAACTTATCAGACAGTATACTCAAAGTAGATTTTTGTAGGTGTCTCTAGAAACTCTGATTGAAGTGGTAATAGCAACATTGTATTGTTGTGTCTGGGTATAATTTTAAATTTGACTGAATCATTCCCTGCTCAAAGTCAATGACTATACTTTGTGTAAAGTAGTTGTCAGTGAATTGTTTTAGTACAGTCAGGAGCTCAGGAGCTCTATATAGGTGATGGCTTGTTTGTTAGGGAGTAATGCATATATGAAAGGGATATTAGTATCTTCATATTCTCCATGAATGGTATATAGCTGGTAAAATGGCTTAGGGGCAAATGTTTAATGTGCCATCCATCATCCACCTTTCGCAGTTTTTACATTTTTGTTTGTAGCAAAGATGATAATTCGTTTTTCATGACTTTCATTGTCATAAAGAAGGAATGTTTCATCTTTGTTGGTGATGGTGTATTCAGGTAACATTTGTATTTCTCCAAAGGTTTGGGGGGCAGGTGGTGTTTGAGCTCTTTTATTTCTGGCGATTAATCTTTTTGAAGTGGGGATGGAAGGTAGCTGTCCTGTGACCTGTTCAGGAACTCGAATTAAAACATTTCTAAGTATTTGGGTACTTGTTTGGTGGGAACTTGCACTTGCTTCTCTTATTTATTTATTTATAAAGTTTTATATAGCGTGAGCATGATCCCGAAGGATATCAGAGCGCTTTACAGATGAAGGGAAAGGAAGGTAACAATTGCAGTACAGGCATCAAAAGGAATATAAACCCAAACACATATCAAATAGGCATACCAAACAAAATTGTTACAGTCAAAAGGGGTCAACGAAGAATAAGATAATAACATGTACAAAGCAAACTGGGAGGGGAGCAAATGATTAGTAAAGAAGAATAACAACCAGCATAGGGCTTAGGGTGTAGGTCCAGTGCATTAGAGCAGACAATCTGAAACCTTGATAAGGTAAGAACTTGTTCATAAGGAATCTTTTTACATCCAATTTGAAGGCAACCTTGGAGGAGATTCTGCATATTTCCGGTGGGAGAGAGTTCCAGATCTTCGGCCCAGAGCCGGGGAAAGCTTTGTGACATGTTCTATTTTTGTGAAATATCTGTGGTTTCAGGAGGAGAGAGTTAGCACTCCTAGAAGGTCTAGACCCTCTGGATAATTCTAGCTTTTTTGCTAGATACCTGGGGGATTTGAAATGGAGGGTTTTGTGAGGCAGGCAATCTGTAGCTGTATTCTTGCTTCATATGGTTACAAATTTAGGAATTTTAAGACTGGGGAGATGTGCGCATTTCTTTTGGTACCCGTAACAAATCTGGCCGCAGCATTCAGTGAGGCACTTAGTGGGGCCAAGGAATAGTTGGGGAGGCCACAGAGCATAGCACTGCCATAGTCTAGCCTCGGCAAAACAAGTGCTTGGACCACTTGCTTGAACTCAGCTTGTGGAAGAAAAGGTTTGAGATACTTGAGTATTCTCATCAGGTAATAAGCTCCCTTGCACACATTTCTAATATGATTTTTCATGTTCAGATGCTTGTCCAGGGTGATTCTGAGAGATTTGGCTGAGTCAATAATGCGGGGTTATTGTTTCTAGGGCATCTCTGACTTCAATTTCAGTCAAATTGGGGGAAGATTCAGTCCTCTAATACTAACTACATTGGTTTCTAGTGAAGTGGCTCTCCCATAGCAAGCATTAGAATCATATTTGCTACATTTCCAATGTGCTTTGTTTTCAATTACTTTTTCTTGTGTATAAGTGTAGCCAATGTTGCAAACAAGTAGTTTCCCCTTTTGCGTAGTTATGAATTTTGCTTCTTCTGCTATTTTCTGTCTATCTGTGAATATATATATATATATATATATATATATATGTGTTTATTAATTATGCAATTTTGAACAGTAAACATGTTAGTATAATTGTTATCATGAAAACATATACTTACATTAGTGTTGCTTTATTTTTCTTGATGGATGTGTTGTGATGGTCATTGTTTATTCACTGTTTATTTCTGTTGGTAAGAAAGCAAAATGTTAATGTTATTAAAGTGTTACATATATTTTTATTATTGGTATTTATACTGTATTTTTGTATTTAGTAAAAAAAAAGTATAATAATTGTAGTTGATGAAATTATTTCTTTGATGTTTTTTATTGAAGTTGAAGTTTGGAGAAGCTGCGAAGAGAAAAGTATTTGTTACTTAAAATTGCTTTTTTATATTTATCGTTTATTAGTTTGTTCCCTGTGTTAGTTAATTTATATACTTTTGTAATTTAGGGCCAATTAAATGAAACTAAGGAATTGCGATTTGTTAATAGCAATTTTTAAGGAATCGCTATTTAGGCGTCGCACTTCTTTATGTATCTAGGAATCGCTAAATAAATTACGATTTCTACACATTTCCTAATAGCTAACTGAATCTTTTCCCATTAACTCCTATGTGCCTAGAGAGCCAGAGGAATGAATGGGAAAGCATTCGCAATTTGCAGTTACCTATTTTCCGATTGCATTTTGGGTTGATGCATCCTAAAAGGATTTTTACCGGTCGAATTGGCCGATTCTGTGAATCTGCCAGTTTGCAACCGGTAATAATTTTGATGCATGTGCCCCTTAGTCTTTATTTTAATTCTTTTTGTATAAAAAAATGTATGCTTATCATTTCTAGTTGATGAAGTGTCTTTCGTTGATGGTGTGGTTTTGTTCAATTCAAAATACGTTCCATTCTTTTTTAGTTAAGTTATATACTTACTTAGGGGCTCATTAGGATCGCGGACAGACTGGAGACCGCCAGGCATGCATGCGGCGGTCCTGCACCCTGGATCAGGATGCAACCGCCACAGAGGCATTCGGATCCTGCATCTTAACATTGTGGCGGTTGCTGCTGACAGCAGCACCTGCTGTGATGCTAAAATGCCATGTTGTGCATTTCACAGTACTAAATGGCAGGCACCAAATGTACTGTGAAATGTTGGATCGGTATCATGTGTACCCCCCAAGTGCATCCTCATCTCCCCCATCACAAGGGGGGCCCACAACAGGCCCCCAAACCCAATCCCGCCAGCATTTCCAGGGCACTTTCATAGCCATGGAAAGGCGTTCTCCAGCCTTCATCGTAATTTGGCAGACGGTGCTTGCTAGCCACTGCGGACATGTTACCCGTGAAGACTGCAATTTCAGGCACTCTGGAGGACTGCCTGTGGCTGTTTCGTGGCAGACGGTCTTTCTGACCACCATGGTCACGGTGAGATTCCCCCTGCCATCCTAATTTGGCGGTGGGAAACTCGCGGTCGGCGTATAGAAGGACCCCACAGCATGGCGGGCGGTGGCCGTGCTTCTTCCATCCTAATGAGCCCCTTAGTTATACATATTTTATAATGTGGATTTAAATGTTGCTCTGCATAAAAATCTTTGTCTTGTATTTTCTAGGTGATTTTTTAATGAAGATTAATCTGTGATATTTATACAAAACATTTAATAGTTTTAGTTAATTACATATTAAAAGGCAAGTTCTTTACATTTTCTTATAAAGTTTTGTTCTTACCTGTATTGATGTACTTTCGGAATGGTTATTTGGGTAGTTGTATTTCGGTCTGTGTTCTCTCTCTCGCAAAGTTTCGCTCTTCCCCCTTTTTTTCCCAATTACAGTAAAATTGGTGTTGATTAATTTTACAGTGTTTATTTAATTAGTTAACGTTTTCTATTGATTTGTGTTGCTGTAGTTTAAATTTATTGGTCGAGAAAGCTTTTTTGAATTTTTTAAAAGTTACATTTTAATTAGTTTAATATGTATAATGTTTATTTTATGTTTGTATTTATTTTTTTACTGTTATTTAAATGTATGTGTAAGTAAATGTAATCTACATTTTCTATATATGATATATATTCATGTTAGTTGATTTTATGTAAGTGTGATACATTATTAATGTTGTATTGTTTATTTATTTTTGTTTGTATTGTTATTGTGTTTGTTTTAACCCCTTAGCTGTGGGGGTAATTCCCCCATGGTGTGAGGCGGGAACGGGGGGCTGACCACGGTGCTGCGGTGCTCAAGTCGAGCCCAGCTCGTCATGAGTCACAGTGGAGCTTTGCTCATGATGAGCTGGGCTCGTCACGACTCCACCCACTGATTAATTTGCCTGCACAGGCGGGGAATCAATCACACGTGGGCGGAGCGCGCCGTTATGATGAGCCCAGCTCTTCATGAGCACAGCTCCACTGTGACTCATGATGAGCTGGGCTCGTCATGAGAACCAAAAGAGTTACTTAATGTTATCAAATTTCAAATTATTTGTAAAGTTTATTTTAAATATTTGGTATATGTTATTTAATTATATAATTGTAAATAGTATATTTGTATGTTTAAATGGTATTTTCTATATAGTTCTTATGTATGTTATCAATATTTGTGTTGTCGATATTGTTAATATCGATGTTTTTGGTGTGTTTCATATTATTTTAATGTTATCGATATTTTTGTGTGCTTTATTTTTGTTGTCAATTTTTTTGTCATCGATAATTTTTTAATGATATTTTTTGTCAATGGTTTTGTAATTTCTTTTTTATGAATAGGGTGTTGACATTTTTGTATACAATATTTTCCAGTGATATTTCTGGTTATTAAGGAGTCGATGTTGTATCAATGAACCGATTAGAATGTGTCACGGATGTTGATTTCCTCCATGTGTTGGTTTAGTTTTAGTAGGACATATTTTGCCATTGTTTTAGCTAGGAAAGGGAGGTTGGTTATAGGTCTGAGGTTATTGAGGTCATTACGGTTAGCTTCTGTTTTTTTGAGAGTGGGTGCGACTTTTCCCAGTTGGAGAGAGTCAGCAACACGGCCTGATGAGAGAGAGGCGTTGATGATTTTAATTCTAAAAGGGGAGATGATATGGCTGAGGATTTGTACCAGGGAAGAGGGTGGGTGATCTGCAGTGTGGGATGTGGGCTTCAGGTTTGCGATTATTTTGAAGACTTCACCTTCTGTCATGGATTTGAAGTCTGTCCACTTTGCATTGTTTTTCAGTTGGAGGAGATTACATTTGTTTGTGAGCAATTGGACTGGGATGTCGGATTTGTGTCAAGGATGAGAGATTGTTCAATTATTGCAACTTTGACAGTGAGGAATTTGTCTTTTTATTCACAGCGATCGTTAGTAGCTGTTGTTTCCTGCTGTGAGGTAAGAGTGATTTGCTATTTAATACTGCTGAAGAGCTCCCTTGATCTGTTCTTCACATGGCCATGTTGGTTGTGAAAGAAAGGGGCTTTTCCGCTATGATGCTCTTAGGATTGAGAGGTGTTCCAGTGCTGAGTTCTTTCTCCATAGCCTTTCTGTCTGTCTTAGTTGCCTCCTCTCATTGTTCAGGTTTAAGTTCAACCAGAATCTAGATTGGATTATTCTAGATCACTTTGGGTTGAGCGGAGCCACTTGGTCAAGAACATCAGTCATCACTGAGCTAAAGGGGTCAGTGAGGTCATCTACGGTGTGAAGGGGAGATTGCAAATGAAATTGGGCACTAGATTCCAGTTCTGTTAGTGGGATTTGTTTGATGTTCCTTGCCCAGTGCGTGGTTTAGTTTGAAGGGGCTGGTAAGGATATGGGGTGAACCTTGAAATTGAACAGTACAAGCTTGTGGTCGGGCCAGTCTGTAGGCATGATGGATGGAAGGGAGGCATGTTCACTCCCAGTAATTACTGCATCTACGGTAGAGCCTATATTGTGGGTCTGTTCTTTGCAAAGTTACTTGAAGTTATTGTTTCAAACAGGTTTATTAGGTAACAGACGGTGGCGTCTTCTGTGTCATTCCTGTGCAGGTTGAAGTCACCTAGGAACACGCTGTTGTTGTCTGTTAGGGAGGGCTGTGTAATGAGATTGGTTAGTTCTTTGGAGAAGAGTGTGCGGTCCCCTGGGGGTGAGAGATAGTGTAGAGTTTGATAGGAATGGAGCCTTGAGTTCAACTCCAGGTATTAGAAGGTCAATATGTTTGAGGTCTCTAGGGTGTTAAGCTGGATTTCTTCTTTGTGGTTGGCTGCTAGCCTGCCCCTGTTTGCCCTGTTTGCATTGGTCTGTCTCTTCTACTGATGGAATAGCCAGGTGGTGTGAGTATGTCTAGAATAGGGGTTGAGCGTTTGTTGACTGAGGCTTCCATTAAAAATGCTATGTTGATTAAAAAATCAGCGAGTACAGTTTAGGGTATCTCTGTGGTGTGTTTCATTGCTAATCTGCAGTCAACGATCATGCAGGTTAGGGGCTAGGACAGTTTGATCGTTGTGTGTAGTGATTAGATAGGGTGTATTGCGCGGATGGTATGGGCGAAATGTCAGCTTGAAGGACTCAATCTGTGCTGAAGTTTACTGGAATTCTGGACAAAGGCTTGAGGTCCATTTATATTTTTTTTGCTGTATGAATCGCCCAGTGATTCCACTTCTTTTGAGGATAGGGGTTTGACAGCTCAGTAATTTTTATGGGACAGGCAGCTCAAGGGAATGGAGATCCAGCAAGTGTGTTGGTTAGCTCTTATTGCTGCTTTATGGGGAGACCATTTCTCTATTCTCGGGGTGGAATTTTGTTTTAACTTGGCCTGGATAGCTATGTCATTTTTTACAGGAGAAATGTCTTTAGCTAGAGAATCCAGCATTTATTCAATTAGGCTCATGACTAGGGTAAGAGTGTCAGGGTGGCTTCCTATGTTAATAGTCCCCAAGGAATTCCTTGAGGAGTATTAACATAGGGATTTTCTACCTGAACATCCCCGCCTATATTCTTACAGACCATCAGAAACCACTTTAAGGTCAAGCGCGTGGGTTGATGCTGCAATGTTCACTTAGCCAAGAAGGACCCCACTCCACCGTTCCCAGTGTACTTTAAAGCCATGAGCAAAAGGTTGAGTTCTTGCATGTCTGTACTTAACACTTAACCCAGTCTAGTTTGACCCAATCTACTTGGCTAATTACACCATTCCATATACCATAGAATAACCTTTCAATCCCCTGCAGACCCATCCTGTGTATCATAGGATGAATCACTAATGCTAAGTGGTTTTTACTAACCCCTACCAGTGGTTAGGTAACACATTCAGAAACGACGAGTATCCCTTTGATTATCGTAAATAAACATCTATTTACTAGAAATTAGTCTGAACAAGGTCCCACGCAGAGAATAGTGCCCAAAGAGTGGCATACGCATGCGCCTGACCGCACGCTTCCACCTAACGCCACACACGTGAAGTTGAACACAACAAATGCGCGGCTCCACAAACATACACGTTTGTGCCGCGGGCAGCACGCATGCGCGACATCGCAACACTAAGGCATGGAGACGCGAGCAGAACCGGCATGAAGCCCTTAAAAGGGCAGGCAGGAAATGCTAATTATTCAATCTAACAATGATCGGAGCCTGAGAAAAAGTACAAATACCCGTACCTAGCACTCCTTTTGGCACAATCACCGGAGCCACGGAGGGGTCGGTCGGGAGGAATTTCCTCGCTGAAATCGTGAGTACACATGGTAGAGAGCAGCATTATCTCCATGACGCTAATGTAAGTAAAAACGGGACTCTGAGCTCCATTTTTTTGACAGGTGCTAAATAGCAGAAGGGACCCTGACGTTGGGCTCATGAGGCATTTCTACCCCTACAAAACAGTATGTTACCAGTGTATAGGGGCATGTAGTTTCTTTTTCTCTTCACAGCAGCAGTCAACATTATATTTGATAATCCCTGACCACTAAGGGTGCAATGTTCTGAATATCGCTAAAATGCCGAATTTACAAAGAAAGTGTGTGTTTTATGTTATATGTTAGTGAGTCTAGTTTGTCCTCTTTTTCCCACTATAGGCACAATGGACACCTATAGTCTGATACTTTAATCGCTATTTTGTCACCTGTAACCACCGGTCACTTTACCTATGGTTATTGAAAAGTAGACCACCACAAAAAAAAATTTTTTGTCTATTTCTCTCAACAGGTCGACCAATAAGCGACGGTTTGTTAGGTACATTATTACCTGCACTTTAAATTCTCACTTTTATTAGAAAACCTGATACAAGATAGAGAAACGTGAGTACAGTGGGGATTTGTGTACTCCGTCCTGAAGAAGGTGTTTTTCACCAAAACATGTCGACGCACAGAGAGGAGGTAGTGCACATTGTTTGCGTTTTTAACCTCCCACACTCTATTTTAATAGCACCCGCCTGGGGGCCCATTAAACGTTTTTTGCTACCCCACAGGCCAGGTTCTTTTTAAACTTCACTCACTTAGATCTAAACCCCACCATACACTCACATTTAAATACCCCATCCACACCACACATAGTCATCTTAAGTGCTCCCGCGTACCCGTAGGTCGCAGCACGCCGTACCCCGTATAGGGGTACGATGACCCCAATGATGAAGCATGACACCAAGGGGCCTGTTGGTGTTGGAGGGGACCAAAAACAACAAGGGTGTTCCCCACATTTGGAGGATACGCTCTACACTCAAGGAGCAGACCAGTTCTTAGCCATGTTATCCAATGGGAGGTGGATAACATGGCTAAGAACATTTAGTAGCTAATGCGTGTATATCGCTGTATTCTCAGCGATCTTCACGCTATCGCTGGAAAAATTATCACTTTGGAGATAAACATACTAATAGCACGTTATCTCAGCGATAATTTCCGGCGATGCTTAGCCTAAGCCTAGTTAGCGATAAATATCGCTAATCGTTGGTAATATGCCCCACAGTTTTCAATATCTCATCATGTTCAGCAATAGGGTCTCCAAAGATAAGTATATCGTCATGAAAGTATACAGCCTTATTAATACCCTTGAAAATTTCTGGTACCATACGCTGAAAGACACTAGCAGCAGATATGAGCCCAAAGGGTAGCCTAGTAAATTGAAAAGTACCTTCACTAGTAATGAAAGCTGTTATATGTTTTGACTCATCATGAGGACGTATCTGATGGTATGCGCTCTTCAAATCAAGCTTAGTGAAATATTTTGCACCTTGCAAGGTGGATACTAATTCACCTATATTGGGAAGCGGAAAAACATCTGCCGCTACATTTTTATTCAAGGATCTGAGATCCACACAGAATCTTATTTTTCTATCTGTTTTTTTGAGTTATCACAACCGGAGATACCCAGGTGGAGGATTCTACTGGTACGATAATGCCTCCTTGTAGCATTTCATTGATAACATTTTTTACCTCTTCCCTTACTACAAGTGGTACTCTTCGCAATTTATGTTGTACTGGGATGACATTTTTTTTTATATAATCTTATGTACATAACCTTTCAGCTCTCCCAATTCATCTCTGAATACATTATTTGCATTAAGTAAAATGTCATTGATAGTGTAATCATCCACCACCATGACTTGAACATGCGCTCTCGGGTTGACAATAATATGCAAGTCATATTGATGAATCCATCCTAACATAGGTGGTCCATCCACTGAAATATAAACTTTACCTCTAATAGACCTATGCATAAAACATATTTGAGTTTCAAAATAGCTAATGAGTTCTATGGTTTCTCCTTGATAACCTTTCAGGCATATATCACTATCTAAAAGTGACTTGTCACACCAAACACCTCTGAACATGGATTCTAGAATATTGGTCCACTTCGAACCAGTATCAACCATGAGGGTAACAGGATGACCATCAATTTTGAAATCTGCTTTAGGTCTTATTTCTCTTTTCTCATCACAAGTGATGATGTCTGGGTCATCAACAACTAATATTTTGTTCAACTCTCTCTTAATTTCTATGGTATCATCTTCAACAAAAGCCACATTTGCTCTAACTTTGTTCTTACATATCCGAGAGAAATGACCCAATTTACCACATTTCAGGCATTCTTTGCTGTTTGCAAAACAGAATTTAGCATCAGATTTATGAGTATTGTTCCTACATTTTGAACAAAACTTATTTAGTACTTTACCAATGTAACCCTTCCTTTGAAAACTGTTACTTTTTGATTTAACAACAGCTATTGCACCTTTGTCACCACTCTCACTTTCATACGAGTCTTTTTCGGAGACTTCTGAAACTTGTTGTTGTGGAGAACATTTTTGCAACTCTTTCATACATTACTCAGACTCTTCCACAACTTTAGCTAAATCTATAGCCAGTTTCAAAGGTGTTTTTTTTGACGCCCATAGTCTCTCCTGTATCTTCCTATTGTTGCACTGCACTATTAGTTGATCACGAATTAACTCATCTGCCATCTGACCAAAACTGCATTTAACTGAAAGTTTGAATAGACGTGCTACAAAATCATCAATTGATTCTTCACAGCGTTGTTTGTTCTTATAGAATTTATATCGGTTCATAACCAGGTTTTCTTCTTTATCAAATCTTACTTCTAGTCTTGAAACTGCTTCTGTGTACTCATCTAGTGCAGATTGCTCACTTGATTGTAGTATTTGAGGAAGATATTTAAAAACATGTTGGCCCTCTTTCCCTAAACTGTTAATAACAATGCTTTTTTCCATTTAAAAGAAAAGTCTTGGCCATCCAATGCCTCAATATTATTGTCAAACATGACAATCCAATCTTCCCAAGATATTGATGGAGTGCCAGGTTTACTGAGAAATGGTGGAGGGAATGCCACATTAATTTGTTGAGCCATAATAAGTATATTCAATTGAAAGCAGTTAATATGATGAAAGATACTTTCTTAACTAAATAATAGTAAAATAGTGTGAACTCTAGGTGCGAATGTGGATTTCAGATATTCAATATAACATGCAATATTAAAATAAGAAAACAAATATGAATGCAGTGCTCTCTTGAAGATATAATGGTGGAAGAATACATTCAAAAATGATAAAACTGTAAATATACTCTAGAGTAATACGTTATAATTGCGTTGAATATCTTGAAAAACAAAAATTTCCCCTTTTCTTTTTTTTATCCTCTCACCGATGTAAATTCAAACTTTCTGTGAGATGGTGAGCGTATCACCGCAAATATATGCGTTCAAAAAGTCCGTCGCTATGGTGAAGGTGTAATTTCCAAAATGGCCGCTTGCGTAGTTGCGTAAACACGTTGTGCGTGAGAGATGCAGTCAAACTGAAGCGTAGCAATCATTCAAGGACGCTGCTGCCTGGAAACCCACGTCACACACGTTTGGATCACGCTTGGAAATCAAGACGCACATCACTCTTCCTCACGTGAACAGTGGAAAGGCGCTCGCGCTTAGTAATAGCAGTTGCTAAGCTACATGGGCCACATCACAGGGTGCACTGTTGATTATCATACAAAGAGGACTCACCGTTAGAGCAATGAGGTAAGCGTAACACCAAAATCTTCTATTCATTCCCAAACCAGCATACCAGAAACTGCAAGCGATCCTTTCCTTCGATCGTAAATGCGTTGCACAACGTGAGTTCTTTCTGGGAGATATTGTCAGTCCCCTGCTTTTGCTTCACTTTTCTTTTTTTTATTTAGTTAGAAGACACTTAATCCTCTCAAAACTTACGCAGTTTGGTCAGTACTTGAGCCAGTCACCAAATTGGAGTAAATGGAATAACACAACGATGATCCAGTAGGAACAAGTAGGTATTTTTATTGCAGAGTAAAGACTGAACGGACACCTCACCAGCTGACCAGACTCCAACTGGCAAGTCTTGAATACAGCCTGGCTGAGGTGAGATATTAGAACTAAGAGCACATTCCAGAAGGACAACCAAAGGTCAACATAGAGAAAGGGCTGATAGATCGCAACTCAATGGATGATTACATTTACAACAGTGAACCTGCCAAAAGGAGCAAGTCCAACATGTGCAAAAACTATTGTACCCCGAACGTTGTCACAAGAGCTGCGTCAAAATAGACATAGGTGGTGATGTGCCAGCCCACTGCATTCTATGCAAAAGGGACGGAACAGGACAGGGACTGTACAAACAAAGCATAGGTTTTCAAGCAAAACTATGACTACTAAAATAACATGACCTGTTCTTTCTTGTGTGAAATCCTAGCTTGAAGAACAGCGAGAAGCAAATAGGAGGCGGCAGAATATAGCGTTATATTTCTACGCATTAAAATGCGTAATTAAAACAAAATGACCCATTTTACTGTGGGTTACCATTGGTCAGTTTTCTTCACCTTGACATTTGCACTGGAGGGTCTACCTCTAGTACACATTTCATGCAATGCACCTTTGGGTTGCTTTTACGCTTTCGTTTTTTGCTTAGCATCATGCCAAAATTGCCTTTTTGAGCAATGACATCACCTGTGTGTAACTTTTACAAAATCTGCTGTTGCAGAGTTTTTTCCCAATCAGTCACATCAGTACTCCTGATGTTCCCCACATTGCTTGGTGAATGCAAGTGAATTTGGGACATAATAATATTCGTTCATTGTGCCGAATTTTCAGTAGAAAAACATAAAAAGTTCATAAAATGGTGGACAAGTAAAGTTGGTAAGGTACACCGATCAAAAAATTTAAATTTGAACTATCACTCAGGGAACTCCGCAGACGGTTGTCCCTTTTAGAGCTTTATAACTTCAGCGCTTGCTCCATTTGTCAGCTGTGACAACATCTTTTGAAAAATAAACAATTTATAATGGAAAGATGCTGTACCCGCTTCAGCTGAAAGCGGTAAATAAATGAGGCAGGGGAAGCAGCTATTAGCTGTCAAAGAACATAATAAAATGAAGCATTTGCCTCTCAAAAGGCAGACTGAATCTAGTCTAATAATCAAAGAAGAGACAGAAAACGTTAAAGTTTCGGTTTCAGTGTTATAAATGTTTGAAAACAAACTACATGTTGAGTGTGGTTTCTAAAGTGAGGTGGGAGTTGTAGTTAGTTTTATCAAACTATTATTTCTTTGACATGCTGGGAATCCTTTCTTATGTATTTATTCTATGCTAGTACGTTAAAGGGCCACCTTATTAGTGGCTCATCGGGTGCCTTGCTTAGCTTATCCTGTCATGACCTCAAAGATAACCTCACATGTGGTGTGATCACATATTTTTTATGCATTATTTTCATTTTTGAGTAGGATATGAAGGAGTGATAGGTGGAAGTCCATTAACACATATCTTCCAAAAAAAAGGTGTTCTTGTGTTTGGCTAATCAAGTATAAAGTGTTCACAAACGTATGTGCAATGGTGGCCAGTACACTGTCGTACAGCATATAAGAACCATAACATTAGTTAATAGTACCAGTTGTTATTTACACTACTAAGAAACTACAAAAACTCTAGTAATAAACACAAGGGGCATATTTATGAGGGCATGGAACCAACAGTGCATTATTACTTTTGATAGAACAGTAGTGGAAGCAGTAGTCTCTAAGTTTAAACTATGATGCCTCTGTCTAAATGTGACAGTTTTTGGACTCCTGTGTTGGAAAACATCTGCGCTTGAATCAGCTGCACCACTCTCACAAGTTAACTGGTTTGCCCAGAATCACAGGATGTTGAGCGTCATTGCCACGCCTCGAACCCGGTACCTCAGCTTTGAAGTCGATCACTCTACCTCTCCCCAATGCATTAAAAATTCTGCGCAATGGCAACCCAGGCGTTGGAAATTATGCAGTTGCTGTTGTATAGCAAGACAAACCTCACAACACAATTTGGAAAGCTTAACTATGCCATGGAGGTGGTCATTCTGCATCTGGAAGTCGCCATTAGACCACCACAAAAAGGGCAGTGAAGGAAAAGGAAGCATGTTTTCCGTCATCGCATAACCTTATTAACCTCAGGGAGGATAACATCATCGAATTGTACAGACTTTGGAGGGAGTAGATCATACAACTGCTCCAGCAGAGTGGGCCAAATCTCAAGCCACCTACTGCCATGCCCAATAACATCCCTCCACAGGTCAAACTGTTGGCAGTGTTCCACATGCTGGCATCTCGTTTCTTCCAGATCACAACAGCCTGACTGGCAGGAAAATCACAGTCATCATTTTATTTTTTTCCTTCCTCAGTCCGAGATGCCATAATCAGGCTCATACCCCTCTACCTACTCTTAGCCAAGAACAACAGATGGGGACCAAGCAAAGCTTCTATTCTATACTATTGTGGAATGTCCCCACTTCTTAGGTGCCATTGATTGCAGACATGTGCAATTATTGCCCCCTGCCGAAACATCTCACCTGTACAGGAACCGGAAGCTCATATACTCCATCAACGTCCAGGCCATTTTGGCCAATTTGGGGATGTTCACAAATGTTCTGCCTAATACCCTGGAAATGCACATCAAGCCTGCATATTCAAGCGAATAATCATCAATGAGCATTTTGACAATGGGCGATATAGGAAAGGTCTACTTTTTGGTAAGGAAATTTGAAGAATACAACATACAAAATGTAATTTTTCCATTCATGACATTGCCATCTATGTGCCTATTGATGGAGCTAAGGCCATAAGTATGAAAGTGGGCCTCATAATTGCACCATGCATCCAGGTACATGTGTGATAAAGAGCATGAGCCAAATGAGGAGGAGGTTGGAGGAAGGATGAAAACACACAATGGTGGCGACGCAATTTTAAATAATTGTGGTTACATGATGGGCAACATCTCTGCAATTCAGTGAAATGTTCATCATGAAAATATTTGTTTGGACCCAAATATTGAGTTTTTTTTGTCACGGTCATTGTGAACTTCAAAGCATATCTTCTCAACTAGGAGTAGGCCTCAACATGTTACAATCATGTTGAAAGATCTATTGAGCAACATGAGGTCATGGAGCTACAAAAATAGACTACCAACCCAGAAATGCATTCCGATGCAGTGTTCTGTATATAAGGGACAAGGCATGCCTGCCCCATGTCTACATCCAATTATACCATTACTGTCTTCATATACTTGATCAGTGCTGCACAGCTATCAGCCTTGCTGTGTTGTGCAGTAGCAACGTGTGTCCCAGATAGTACTCAGTGAGTGATGGCACACACACCATCCAAAAGCTCTATACATGGGTCAAACCCCTCAATGTAGTGTGTCTCACCAATGTGGTAGCATGCATAATGGGATCACTTTCCTGGAATAAATGTTGTTGCAGATACCATTAAAGATCATGAGGGACAGTTGTCATGCACAAAGGCCTAGTAACATGGGAATAGCTGATAATATCCTTTGTATAGAATGCAGCCATGCATATGTGGCCACCCTCAAAACCCAACACATGTGCCTCAAATGCTGGCCAGACTGTCACACATACCACATCATGCCACAGTTGACAAAAATACATTTACCATACATAGCCGGGCAATGTGATGAGGCTCAAAGGCTCTGACACAACATTATAAACAAATGACCTTGCAACGTGAAGTATTACCCAGCAAAGTAATGCAAGGTGGATGTTCTTGCTACAATCACATCTTCTAGAGTATACAGGGATTGTAAAAGTATGAGGCCTCTATGTCACAAGTCACACACAAATGCATGTGTACACGCACTATCTCATTTAACATTGTGTAATGGTGGATTCTGAATATGAACTTACTTCTACATGTTAAGAGTAGTTGAACCTTGCCCTGAGTGTACAAGTGCAAATTTGAGGGGATCATACAACTTGTTACATCCAAATGGGGAAATGGCGTTTGAGTGTGTCCCATCAGATAGGCCTGTGTCATGTAGTGCAGTCTTGTTGGACCAGGAGGGCCACCCAAAGACCTGCCCTCAGCATGCATGCATGGCTACTGCCTTTGGCAGGACTAAGACAGTGCAAACGTGGGGCTGACAGCATGATGTTCAGGGAACTGTAGTAGTGAACATGACCATGTCGCCCTGGTTCACTGCAGTAAAGCCTACTGGCTCACTCACCTCTTCTACTGGGCTGTAAATGTGTGTGACACTCACCCCTGCTCAACTTCATGTTGTTGTTATTATGTGTGCCAACAAAATGCAAGTGTGAGTAGGATATATATTTCAGAGGATCCCTTTGAAAAAAGTCTGTGGGACCCTCAATAACTACTTTCAGTTGGTATTATATGCTTTGCCACTAACGTACTAGCAGTGATAATGTCATCATTTGATCTTCCTTCCTCCAACCAGGTGGTGATCTCTTGTCATCGAAGAGATTTTTCGTGGGAACCTGCAACAACCTAAGTGCTCTAAAATTACCTCTTGTTTGTTATTTAAAGTTTTATAAAGGCTAGGCAAGGGTAAGGATAAAAGAAAGAATGGATGCGTGTAAGGCATGTATAATATATACATTGGATCCTGTAATGAGGTCACTATATATGTATAGATCCTACTCACATTTGATTTTGTTGGCATATGCTTGGGAGCCGAGTGGAGCCTCCTTACCCTTAGCTCCTCCTTCCCTCAATTTGATATTTACATTATTATGTATGCCTCATAAAATCATGTGCATAATGCACGTGCCTGTGGAAGGCATACACAACACATGGAAACCAATGTGGAACAGTGTGCACATGGTGAATGTGGGTGTGCAAGTTTTGTGTGTCCACCCTGATACACATTTTGGGAGTGTAACACCACTCAATGTGTGGTGACTGAGTGTGTGCGCTGCATATCATAATACAGGTGTTGATCAAAAAAAAGTTTTTCACAGTTTTGCTCGAAGAATGTCCCCTGACAGTAAACATAGGGCTATCATATGAGCATGCCAACACATTGCAGGGGAGGATGTCATCCCACTGCACTGGTATGTGTGAAATCAAAAGGGCAGGAATGTGCAGCATCTAATTGCAAACAGTGAGTGTATGCCTTTGCCTCTTCGCCAGGGCCCTTTTGGCTGGCTAGGCCTAATGCAGGCACCCTTGCAAAATAATGAAATGGTGCTTCTTTTGCATGCAGGCATATATTGGTGTATGAAGATGTGCCTTCCTGCTAAATGAAACATCCCATGAGTCATGTAAGTATGCTGCAGAATGCAGCACACAGTGAAATATAAAGTAACAAGAAGATTCAAAGGTATGAAACCTTGTTACCTCACTCCCAGGAAGGTTGGGCTTACTGGTGCATTCACATTTGTCCCTAATGTACTACATCTGGGAATGTGTGCAATGGTCTTATAACCTCTCTCTGTTGCCGAGTTAGGCAATGCAGTCTTTTCTTTTGCATTGCATCACACAAGATGAATGATCACTCACAGGGCTAAGCGAGGTGCACTTTGTTTGGTCAGAATATATCATAAGAGATGTCCATTGCAGATGCACCATGTTGCATAGTGAAAGTGGCCCATGACTCAGGCCATACAATAACCCCTGAGTGCTCATGTGCTTGGGCCTCTACACTCAATGGATGACCTTGTCAAGTTTTGTGTGTAAGACATGGTAGACTCTATTAAACATGTTGCAATTCGATTTGACACCTGATGTTGTTTTCTTTAAACATGGAAAAGCGCAATTTGGGTGGATCGTACACTGTAGTATGGCTGAGCCAGTCTTTGTTTGTGCTTCTCGAAGTCTGTTTTGCATCTGTGACACATCACAAGGACGGATTTTATAA
The DNA here is from genome assembly GCF_964263255.1 of Lissotriton vulgaris. Taxonomy (NCBI): domain Eukaryota; kingdom Metazoa; phylum Chordata; class Amphibia; order Caudata; family Salamandridae; genus Lissotriton; species Lissotriton vulgaris. Next base: position 2,065,297,880 of record NC_141689.1, on the reverse strand, counting down.
ACAAAGCTTGAATATATAGCCTAACCAGATTTGTGACCACATTAGGATGCCACATAGGCCACGAGAGCCATATTTACCTGCACATATGACTGCGATGGACATCCAGGTATGTATCCTGGTAATGGCTGTTGCAACTCATGTTTGAGCCTACAGCTCATATTGACTGCACTCCTGTGCTGCAATGCTGCTTAATGATTCACCTAGCATGGTGATAGGGGCAAGACATGCATTCCTTGGAACCAGGCTGACTCCATGCGCAATCTTCTGGCCCACCTGCATATGCTGCAAAATCTGTCAGGAAGTTACAGGTACATTACATACTTACAGTACCCTGAATAACCACCTTGAAACGTCCCTCTGTCACACAGAGCTGCCAAGTGGTGCCATCCCACTCCAGGCCCAATGACAGGGTGGCCAATGTATGTGATCCAGCATCACACAGGACTCTGCACATTAGGCCAGTTGCATGGGGCACACATTGTGCATTGTCCGTGTTGCACAGCGCTTTGTAACACTTGCATTGATCGGAAGTCGTGCATTCAAACCAATGCATGGAAATGGCTGTAGAATTTCTAATGCACAGTGTAGGAATGATGCATTGAACTTTTAACTTCAATGCATCATAAAAAACAGCGCACGTTTGGAAAACAGGTAGGATACATGCAGGAAATGATGCAATGGGTGTGGCAGCGTGCAAAGTAGGAAGTGTAAATGTTTCACTTTCGTTTACAGTCTGTTAGTCTGTCCTGGGTGTTGGAGATGTTTTGTGAAATGGATTGTGGATTGTGTAATATTTTGGTCTTGTTGGTGTCTGCTATGTCACTGTCTTTTGCCAATTGTGCTTATTGTGTATTTGTTTATTGTATTGTTTTTGTCATTTGTATTGTTGGGTGTTTGTCCATTTAGGGGTTTACTATTTTAGGGGTAGGAGTAAGATTAAGGGGTGTTTGTGTAGGGTTTACGGGGTATAGAGTGGATCGGGCCATGTCGGGGAAGAAAAGGGCAAAGAGCCTGTCTGAGGGAGAGTTTAAGGACCTGCTTTGGCTGCTGGCCCATTAGATGGCAAACATGATTGCTTCAGGGCATAGGGTCAGCCAGGGCTGCTCTACCAAGCCTGGGGGAGAGTGTGGTGGCACATGACAAGGGTGCTTGGTGTCGGCCATACCCTACACTGGCTTAAGCACTAATGGGCGGATGAGGTGACCCGCGAGGCCGATCTCCTGCACCACCTTGGCTTGGAAGTTTGTGGTCCCATAGATAAGTAAGTATTTACAATCTGCAGGTAGTTCTATCTGTATAGAAATAGTTTTAAAAACTTTTTCTTACAAGTAAGGGGCAGATCATTTGAGGGGTAGGATACAAAATCCAGGGTAAATCTGTCCAATTGCAAAACCCTGCCCCAGGGGGCTGTATAAGGTGTTTGTGGTCTTATCAAATTCGTTCACATATATTCATTTGTATACATGACCTGATTACGTAGACGTTCATTTAAGAGCATGAACCAGTATTTGTCTTTAAAAACCATGCACATGTGAGGTGTGAGGAAAAAAGTAATGATCACTCTAGTATAATGTTAACATTTTTATGTGTGCTGCATTGTTTGGCACATGGAGAGAGTTTAACACACCAATTTCTTTGGGTCAGGAAGGTACCCCTTTTAGGATCAAAATGTATGCTTTCTTCATGACTTGCACCATGTTGCTAGCTAGCAAGCATTGTGGCTAGTCAGCACTCTGTTCAGTAATTACATTAATATTCCTGACAATGTTTCATACAGCATTTATATGTCCTTTTCCATACCAGATCTACTTTGCCTTGGCTAGCGTCAATGGTTTTCCCCTCGAATCATGTTGCAAGATGGCCTGAGATGCTGCTGCCTAGCAGGACACAAAACATCACATGGCTGAGGCATGAGTAAAATGTGAAATGGGCAAGGAAGTATGTCGATATGTATGTAAGGAGCAAAGTATGCATGTACCATCATCTGACAGGAAATCCACAAATGATGAGATCTTATACTATTTTACACCATATTAGTTTACACACAAAACATAGCACAAACATTGCATTGCTGATAGCCAGAAACCGGTCCTAGGATGCTTGATTACAGTCCAGGGAAGACATGGCTTGGCAGTTCGGGCTGGACTGTTCCCATGAGGCACAGGGTCAAGGCTGACTTGCATATGGCATGTCTGAACTGGGGTGGTGTGGAGTGCAAAAAAACGATGGATTTAGGCCCAGATCTCTGTACTGGGGTGAATGTATGACATTGTTCTGCATTCTGTCCATCAATTGTTGTTTTTGCATTTGTCACCCCGAGTGGGATGGGTATGCTCAGACGTGAGTCCCATGCTCCTCACACCACTGGAGTCAAGCTATCCTAGCTGAAGACGGCTGATAGCCAGAAACCGGTCCTAGGATGCTTGATTCCGGTCCAGAAAAGACATGGCTTGGCAGTTCGGACTGGACTGTTCCCATGAGGCACAGGGTCAATGCTGATTTGCATATGGCCATGTCTGAACTGGGGTGGTGTGGAGTGCAATAAAACGATGGAACGATGGATTTAGGCCCAGGTCTCTGTACTGGGGTGAATGTATGACATTGTTCTGCATACTGTCCATCAATTGTTGTTTTTGCATTTGTCACCCCGAGTGGGATGGGTATGTTCAGACGTGAGTCCCATGCTCTCCACACCACTGGAGTCAAGCTATCATGGCTGAAGCCGGCTGATAGCCAGAAACCGGTCCTAGGATGCTTGATTCAGGTCCAGGAAAGACATGGCTTGGCAGTTCGGGCTGGACTGTTCTCATGAGGCACAGGGCCAAGGCTCATTTGCATATGGCCATGTCTGAACTGGGGTGGTGTGGAGTGCAAAAAACGATGGTTTTAGGCCCATATCTCTGTACTGGGGTGAATGTATGACATTGTTCTGCATTCTGTCCATCAATTGTTGTTTTTACAAACATTGCAACCTACAGTTATATAAATGTAGCAGCAAAAGTAGAATAGGTTAGGCTGAGCTTGTCTGGACATGCTATGATTGCCTATGTTTATATTTGAGTTAGAGACTGGTGCTGGTGAGGTGTAACAAATTACCCAAACAGTGTTACCAATAGTCCACAATACAGACTCATATATTCAGATTAACAGTGTGCAACATATACTAGTCTGTTTTTCATCATACTATGCTCATACATGTTGCATACATTTAACATGCCCTGCAAAATGAGTTTAGTGTGAAAGACTGTTGGTGTGATTAGACATTCATACTGTTCAACACCTCAAATGGTTTATGATTGATATCTGCGGCAGTAGCTATGTGTGAATTCTAATTTCTGACTTGGACACACTTGTGTGACCGAGTCAGCGGGCTTGCCATCAGAATGCAACAATTTTTAGTATGTTAGATGCTGCAAATGTTGTGATGGGGAAAGGCATTCCTAATCATTGATTAGAGTCAACCACACCCGTTGTTCGATTAGTTTGGTTTTTGCAAGTTATTTTTGCATGTCCATTCTGTGATGCAGGTTCCCTTTTCTAGCGTTGGACTCTTCTTTTGCTACTACAAAACATATTACGGAGTTGTTAGTTGTTTGATTATGGCATAGTAGATATTATTAATATGTAGCTGTTTGTGAATGTTTAAATATTTGTATTATGAAAAAAGTGTTATTGGATGTTTTTTCCAATTTATATGTAACGTCACCAGGTGGTATTGAGAAACACACAGAATAGAGGAAACACTGTTCCTTTTCTTGCTCCTTTGAGGTTATATACTGTGACTATATACATTGTAATAATCAGAGTATAGCAAACTTCAGAGGTGTTAGTGACCTGTTGATGCGAAGACTAAACATTTATATGTAACATGAATAGCTTCTCCTTATTACTCTGTTTCCCCCTTTGATCATATACTGTAAATCAATAATACATGCATACATTTTGATAATATTTTGTAATATCTGTATATTATAAGATTGACCGTCATTATGATCTGAGAGGAGTTTATGTGCCGTTGGCGTGAAGGCGAAAGATCTCGAAGTTGTGGAAGAAAAAGCTTTCAACATAATCATCGCTGAAAATTATTTCGTTACTGATCTTGTTTTGTGTTAATGACTTTATTTTCCTTTTCTGTTTTTTGTGTGACATCACTGAAACTCTCTATATTGTAATAGAATATCATAGTTTCACACAAGAGGACTTGGAGATTTGTCGCTGCCAGGAGTAAACCATCTCAAATACAGCTAACTGACCTTGATCATATATATTTTTATAGTGAGAATATTTTTCGAAATTGCAGTTTTAAAAAAGAATATTTACATAGGTACTTTTTTACTAAATGCCTTTGATGAACCCTACATTTCTTAATTCATATTTTTGTATTTCTCTTCTTCTTTGTTATGGTTCCTATTCTCGTTCTCCCTATACAGAATATAGGAATAGTATTGTATATATTACTACTTTTCTATATGTTGTTAATGGAGTACATGATCTGTTACCAGAGCAGTGAACAAACGCTAAGCACTACGACAAATCTTTCCTGACTTCTACAGAATAGAGACTGTAAAAATGTAGGCTTTTTTGTTGTCCTTATTCTTCTTCTCCTGTGCAATACTATAAAGTCACCATGTATATTTTAATACTGTAGTAGTCTTTAAAAAAAAAACTGTATACATAGTGCTTTATTCAATGTTTTGATGAAGCATTCATTTCTAGGTAATATGACATATATTTTAAATGTGTTTTACTTGTTATTGTTATTCTGGCCTAGGATGATGTAGTACGGGAGTGTTTCTTGTAGCAGTTCTTTTCTACTGTATCTGAAAATAACTGATGCCCTTTTATATTCACAAGAATATGGGGCAACACTTTTACAAACTATAGGCGACAAAAAAAGGAGGGTATGGCCATGGTTAAGGGATATTTTATGAATTGCGTTTTTATTTGTCACCTCTCTGATATATACAGCTACACTTTCTTAAGAAAGTATTTTTGTGATTGCTTAATAAAAATTGTTTCAAATCTATACTTAATTATCTGCAGCGCAATCACACCTACTATTTTGCTGCAAGGAAATAGCACTACTCGCGACAGAAGTAAGCACCGCACTATAACTATACATTATAAGTAAACATTGCTCCCGAGAAGTAGGTTACTCAGAACCTTATTTAAATGAAGACCAAAACAGAGCACTTTCTTTTTCAACCCGCTGATCCATATCATAATATTGCTCCAAAGATGTAGCACTCTGCGTCAGAAAAGTAACCACCACATTATAAGTAAATACTGCTCCTGTGAAATATCAACCCGCTGACTTAATAAATAGAAGACCGCAACACAAATTATATAAATAGCCCGTAAAATATATTTTAAAAAATTACGTTCACAGACCCTGTCCACCACCTTGTGACCACTGTACAGAGGTAACAGTATTCCTACACTCCTCTCTACTACTTTGTTTCCCCATACTTCTTTGAAGTGCGTCACAAAATGTCTGACAACAGTGAACCGTTCCCACCCAACAAGGAGCAAACTTGTACTCAGAAAACGTTTAGTCAATAAAATGTCCATGGTGTTCCGCAGAAGAAGAGGGAATGGCTGTCAACACTTCTACTATTAATGCTTCACAGCCAATGAACTTTAAGCTTCGGAAGGTCCCACAAAATGTACCTTCACAGTCCCTGTCCACCACCTTGTGACCACTTTACAGAGTTAACAGTGTTCCTACACTCCCCTTTATTACTTTATTTTTCCGTACACCATATGAAGTGCGTCACAGAACCGTTGCGGCCAAATAACGAGCAAACTTGTACTTGGAACACTTTAGTCAATAAAATATCCATGTTGTTCCGCAGAAGGGGAGGCAATGGCTGTCAACAATTCTACTTTTAATGCTTCACAGCCAATGAACATTAAGTTTGGCAAGTTCCCGCTTGGAACATGTCCCTAATACTCGGCGGAGGGGGAGGGGATCGCTGACAACACTTCTACTTTCAATGGTTTACAGCCAATCAACATTAGGCTTGGGAAAGTCCTCCTTGGAACACGTCAGCCAATCAGATGTTCCTCCTACTCCGCGAAGGGGAAGTGAATGACTGGCAACACTTCTAATTTCAATAGTTCTCAACCAATCAACATTAAGCTCTGGAAGCTCCTCCTTAGAACATCAGCCAATCTGATGTCCCTCCTACTCCATGGTGGAGAAAGCAATAGCTAGCAAAACCTCTACTTTCAATAGTTCACAACCAATTTACACTTTAAGCTCTGGCAGGTGCTCCTTAGAACATGTGAGCCAATAAGAGGTCCTTGCTACTCTGCGAAGGGGAATGGAATAGCTAGAAACACTTGGTTTGCAGCCAATGAACATTAAGCTTGTTGTTGCAACACCTCAGCCAATTAAACGTTAATTTTGTTCCACGCACAGATACAGAACACGCCCTCCCACATATTATTAAATCTCCTGTAACAAAGTGACACTATCCATGATAAAAGTGAACACTACATTATAAGTAAACATTATTCCGCATTATATTAAAGGAAGGCCACAATACTGCGCATTGTTGTTTTCCCGATAACATTTCTACAGCCTACTGAATCCCCCTTCCAACATGAGTAAAGTCCCGGGGCTGCTGGGGCCCCAGGGGACCCTGCTATTACTTTTTAAGAAATGCCCCCGGGACCTAGCCCACTCAGAGGCCTTATTAAAATACTATTTTTTAAGAAATGCCCCCTGGACCAAGCCCACCCAGGGGCCTCTTTAAAAAAAAAACACGGGAGCTCGCGACCCCAGCACAAATTTCTTCAAATTCTTTTTATTTAAAAAAAAAACGCTTTTTTGGGATCTGTGGGTCCTTCTGAGACCCCCTAAGCAGGCCTAGGGGGTCTGGGTGTTTCTACCCTAACCCCTTTTCTTGTTTTATACATTTGTTGCTCTGTTTTCTGGTGACCCGCTCATACCGAGCCACAAGATGGCTTGGAGTGTTGGCAGCTAATCATAGTGAAGCTCGTACACTTTTATTTGTCTAATTTCTCTGCAACTACTGAACGGATTTACACTGTTTAAAAAAGGTCGCTTTCTACCCCATGCACTACCTTTGTGCCAAATTTGGGGTCATTCTGTTCAGTAGTTTCAGTTGTAGCCTTTGAGAAATTGATTTTTTTGACTCTTATTTTTTGAATTTCTCAAAAACTACATAATGGATTTACACCAGTTAAAAAAAAGATTGCTTTCTGAACCAAGTTCTACCTTTTTTCTCAGCCCCCGCTTGATGAATCACTCCCAAACTTTCAGGATAGGAGCTGACCTGGATAGACTTTTTTTTTTGGTGAACTTCTCAAAGAGTTGTCAAAGCACGCCAAAGTTATTAGCAAATCAAAAAAATGCTTTTCGTATGGAAACTAAGTTGTAACTATAACTACCTACTGGTGACCGCTTAAAATTGGTGTGCCACCTACTTTTCATTGGGATCAGGATCTTTTAGACATCTTGTGGCTTCTGCTGCCCCGGCTGGCACCGACAATGAAGGGCAGGCATACAGTGTTTGGGCAGTCCTGTAGAATCGTATATATATATATATAGATATATATATATATACATATATATATATCTATATATATATATATTACCTACTGGCGGTCGCCAGTAGGTAGTTATAGTTAGGATTTTTTTCAATGTTAAATCTCAAAATTCTATTTAGAATAACTTTGGCGCCGGTTGACGAATCTGACTGAAAATTTCCTGAAAATGGCCTCGCGGCCCCCCGGTCCTTCCCTGAAAGTTTGGGGGGGATATGTCAAGCGGGGGCCGAGATAAAAGGGGGTCCCAAAACGCGTTTTCCCCATGTTAATTTCCATAGGGCGGTCGATTTCACTTTTAGCCCGAACGGCTGAATGGATTTACACCAAACTTGGCAAAATTGTAGGGACTGGTAGCCCGATGTGCCTTTGCTATGTCTCAAGATATGTGCTCCAGTGGATTTTGAGTAATTTAGGTTAAAAAAAATATATATATCTATAGCCGCGCCCTGGTACGCGCACCGGAGAGCGCTCCGGGCGCGCCACGCGAGGTGCGCACGGAAAGCTGATTGGCTCTCGGGTGTCTGTAAACATTCGAAACAGTCCGGAGCGGCCGCCATCTTGTGTCTCGGTCAAATCGAGACACAAGAGGTGGCTAAAACAAAGGGGGAAATGACCATAAGGCGTCAGGGATAGACCCCTTTGACCCCCTAGGTTTGATGTGGGGGCTATAAAAGGGCCCCCGCGGGGCATTTAAAATATATATTTTTTTTCATTTTACGCGGGGGGAGCGCCCGGTACGCGCACCGGGGAGCGGCCCGGGGACCGTACTATGAGGAAAAAAGATGACAGAGTTTTAAAAAAATTAAGCCTTTTTTTAGAAATTGGAGGTAGTTCTAAAAAGAACTTTTTTTTTTCTTCTTTTTGTTGTTTTATATGTTTTTTTGTGTTTTTTGAACATTTTGTACTTTTTTTGGCTTTTGAAAACAGTTTATACTTTTTTTGTATTTTTTTAGGGGGAGAAACAAAAAAAGGGAATTGAAACTGGCTCAACTGGAGCAAAAAAACAAAAAACCCCAAAAATTACTTCTTTTTGGGGCACTTGTTATTATCACCTGCAAGGACGATGAGCTTTACGCTTTTTTCACCATAGGCGATAAGCTTGCCACATGCAGAACAAGTGATTTTAAAATCAGCAAATCTTGGCTGAATACAAGGCATCATCTCTGATGTTTCTGGTCCCGATGAAGTGGGTTTGTTTCTTTGGGAGGTGGTCCTTGAAGATTGGGGGAGGTTACTGGCCAGTTCCCTGAGCTCTGCACGAGAATAGTTGTTAGGGTGCTTTCGGGTCATATGACGAATCATGGTATAGTTACCAAATGAATATTTTTTGTTTGGGTTGCCCCTTGAGAGTTCTTCATTGCAGATTAGGCAAGTTACCTTCGCCGCATTCACTTTTTTCCTGCCCTCTGGGAGTGAAAAAAACTCCCATACAATGTGTGGCTTGGGCTTGTATGGGGTATTTTCTTCAGGCAGCCATCTTCTCCTCCCCTCCTCCTCTTCCTCTTCCTCCTCCTCCTCTTCTTGACCACCAATATGGAAAGGGGCGACCACTCGGTCCCCCCGAACGTATGGTTGGGGGCCCGGATCCTCCCGGGAAGCCATTTTGGGCGGGGGGGCGTGTCACGGCTGGTATGCCCGAAGCGGCGTAGCCGGGGCGCGCCTTTTTCCCGCCCAAGAGGGGTTGTCCTAGACACCTACACCGATGGCCACGCCCAGTAGGCGTACCAGCAGAGGGTTCACGCCCTCCCGAAGAGGAATAAAGAGAGCGGGAATCCGAAGAAGCATCCTCTTGTTCCTGTGCTTGGAAGCTGCACCCACTCGTTGCACGTGAGCCCTCGACGGAACAAGGAGCAATTATGAGAACTTGTAATTCTTGTGTTTCTCTTTCAGCGACTTCGAGGCTAAGGATCCAGGACCGTGTTGATCAACTTGGATCGAATATTCGATAACAATGCCTGGCAAGAAGGCAGGAAAGAAATCCGGGACTGACCAGATGCTTCGCATGCTGATAAGAGATATGGTGAGCATGAAGAAGCAGATGGCTGCGATGAACAATACGGGTAAACCGAAGAAGGTAATAGGCCCGGCATTGCCGGGAGTTGTCCACGCGGGTAGGGGTAAACGGGTCAGGAATAGGGCGGCAGGGGAGGAGGTCCCGGTTCCCGAGGTACCCCCGGCAAGCCCGGTCATCCCAGTCGAGGCCCCGGTACCAATCCCTGACGCGGGTCAACTGATTCCGGTTGTTGTTACGCCCGCCAACGAGGAGGACATGCTTTCAGAATTAGCCGCCCAGTTGGCCGCATGGCTCGGCAGGAAAACAGGGGGTGCTACGGCACCTGAGGACACGGCCGAAGAGTCCAAGTTACTAATACAGCAGTTGCGGCAGTCGCGAGATGCCGCAAAGGCGAATCTCCCTCTTGTCCCCCCACAGGTGACCTTGGAAGGACCGGCAGCTGGCGTCGGAAAAACAGCGGGAACGACAATGGAGCCGGGTAAGCAGGCATTGCCAATGGCGAGGGAGGGGTCTTTGCCCTCAAGGAGGGAGAGGGTGGTCCAACATATTCCGTTGGCCACGAAAGAATTGATATGGGCTGATAAGTATGTGAATATGTTTTCTCTGCTGACTGACCATCGCGAGATGGAGTATGCTAAGACGCAGAAGGATTTGTGGCACCCGAGTGTATGGCGAGCAAAAATGGCGGGATTCAGGGTTGATGAGACAATCACAAATTGGGCCAAGGCCTTTGCGATGTTTACTGCAATTATTGGGGAACGTAAGCCCGAGGTTTTGCCCGAATTATCCTGTTATCAGGCACGAATAATGGATTTTTATGAAACGTATGAGGGCAATGAGTGGATGGGTTATGATATGAAGTTCCGTAAGGCCAAGGAGTACGATTCATCTCTGACGTGGGATTGTCTCGACTCGATTTCTTGGCAGAAGCAGCTCCTGCCGGGCGCGACGAAGTCGTCCTCGCTAGGCGGAAATGGGTCGGGGCCTTCCCGCCAACAGCCCGCGGTGCCCTTTCGAGCGGGCCCCGGTGGCGACCACCAAGCAAGGACTGGTGGGAATGGGGGTAAGAGAGGGGTCTGTTGGAATTTTAACAGGGGCAATTGCACCAGGCCACAAGGGACGTGTAAGTTCAGACATGCGTGTGCAGGTTGCGGGAATTCCTCTCACCCCGAGAGTTCGTGCAGATCCAGGAATAGTGGGAAGGGGGGTAGAGGAGGGGCCAAGCAAGACTGAGGGGGACCATTGTGTACCGCTACCTACCCCCATTGATATCATGGCAATGATCCCCTGGCTAAACGAATACCCTGATCATGTCTCCGCTGGGGTGTTGAGGAATGGCTTCTTATATGGTTTCCGCATCCCAGCGGGGGATTTTCGTGGGGAACCACTTTGTAGAAACCAACTGTCGGCTCAGCATAATCCAGCGGTGGTGGAGAGGAAGATTGCAAAAGAAGTTGCCCTTGGCCGGGTTGCTGGCCCATATAGGCACCCGCCAGTAACTAATTTCATCTGTTCCCCGTTAGGAGTGGTTCCCAAGAAGGACCCGGGGGAATTTAGGCTGATCCATAACTTGTCAGCTCCGAGGGGTCTCTCGGTGAACGATGCGATTGACCCGGGAGTTTGTTCGGTGCGGTACGCATCCTTTGATGATGCCGTCACCAGGTTGAATCGCCTGGGGCCCGGAGCGCTGATGGCGAAGTCAGATATCGAGTCGGCGTTCCGGTTGCTCCCGGTACACCCACGGGATCAGCGTCTGTTAGGCTTTGTGTTCCAGGGACGTTACTACATGGAATAGATGTATGCCAATGGGCTGCTCCATCTCTTGTGCTTATTTTGAGAAATTCAGTTGTTTTTTAGAATGGGCATTCACCGAGGCCACTGGCCATAGCCATGTTATGCATTACTTGGATGATTTTTTGTTCTTGGGGGCAGCCGGCGACACAAAATGTGCGCAGGCGTTACAGGAATTTTTCACCCTCATGAAGGGATTCGGAGTGCCATTGGCACCAGGTAAGACGGTTGAACCATCTACTTCACTCGAGTTTCTGGGAATTGAGCTCGATTCTGTGGAGGGATGTTTCCGTTTGCCAGTAGGGAAAGTAGCGAAATTCAGGGCTTCCCTGGAATTGTGCCTTAGCAAGGAGAAAGTTACCCTCCATCAGTTACAACAAGCAGTGGGTCAGCTTAACTTTGCCCTAAGAGTGATACCAATGGCCCGCCCCTTTTCCCGCTCTATCGCACAAGCTATGGTTGGTCTCAAGGAAGGACACCACCGCACGAGACTGTCTGCAGAGGTTCGCCAGGACATGCGCATATGGTTGGCATTCCTGGCGGATTTCAACGGTCGAGTGGTGTGGAACAAGCCGCCAGCGTCTTCGGACGAGCTGGGTTTGTGGACCGACTCGGCGGGGAGCGTGGGATTTGACGCAATCTTTGGTAATCGATGGTCGGCGCAAACATGGCCGACGTGGTGGCACACCAGCGGTCTCACAGGTAACATTGGGTTCCTCGAGTTATTCCCCATTTTTGTGGCTCTGATGGCATGGCCGGATGAGTTCAGAGATCGCTCTGTGGTGTTTTGGTCCGACAATATGACTGTGGTTGAATGTATAAATAATCAGGCAGCACGCTGCAAGTGGATATTGAAATTACTGAAGGAAATTGTACTACTTTGCATGAGACTAAACGTGCAATTCAGGGCGAAACATGTGCCGGGTGTACTGAATCAGGCTGCTGATGCACTCTCTCGTTCACACATGCAGGCTTTCAGGGGTTATCTACCTTCCGCGGACCTAGCGGTGGCACCATTTCCCGAAGCACTCTGGCTACTCGGTGCCCCGGATTACAAGACCTCGTGGCAGCAAGCTTAGCCCCTAGGACAAGGAAGGCATACGAAGGAGCGTTTCGTTCCTATTGTGCATTTTTGGGTCCGGCAGGGGAGGACAAATGGGGTCAGGAGGATTGCTTCCTAAAGTTTCTGGTAGCATTACACAGGGAAGGCCGATCAGTAGCAACGGCCAAAAGGCACCGGGCCGCCATTTCATTCATGGCACAGGCGCATGGCATCAAGGACCCGACATCGTCCTTTTTGGTAAAGAAAGCCCTTCGTGGTTGGCAACGCCTGGAAGGTCGTACAGTAGACGAGAGGCGCCCGATTGGGTTAGAAAGGTTGTCCCTGCTTATGTCGATACTTCCCACGACATGTTCCTCCCATTTCGAAGCAGTTCTGTTCCGGGCCGCTTTCGCATTAGCGTTCCATGGGGCTATGCGGGTGAGCTAACTGGTCACAAAGAATAAGAAAGATGTGGAGGGAGGTCTGTGTAGGGATCACATCCTGATTAGGGGTGATTCAATGGTAGTCACAATAGCCAAGTCCAAGACTGACCAGAGAGCTATGGGAGACAGTATTATTGTCCAGCGCATGCGAGGGTCCCCCATGTGCCCGGTAAAGTGCGTTGAGGAATATTTGGCGCGAAGGGCGGATACATGGGGGGGAAGCCTGCTGAGACACATTGATGCTACCCCACTGACGAGGTTTCAGTTTCAGAGGGTGCTGACAATGGCAATCGCAGCGGCGGGCTTGGACTCGTGCGATTTTGGGACCCATTCCTTTAGGATAGGGGCTGCTACTGAGGCTACAGCCAGGGGTCAGAGTGTTGAGGAGGTGAAACAACTGGGACGATGGTCCTCGAATTGTTTTAAAAGGTATGTGCGATTGCACATGTTGTGAAGTCAAGTTACATGCACTCACGCTTCTTGTCTTCTGTTTGATTTACAGTTTCGCGAGCATGTTATGCGGGCGGAATTTGCAGTCGACCCGGCACCAGGGGACCAGCGGTCAGAGATCACCGGCTGAGGAGAGAGTGGTGTGGGTCGTGGGCCACTCATACGTGAGGCGGACCGGGGACGTATTCAAAGCAGGTGACGTGACTCACGCAGCTGGGGAATACGGGTGCAGAGTGACCTTCCACGGAAGGGGCGGGCTCTGTATTGACCAGTTTGAATCTTTTGTCGAGGAACTCTTAGGGCGGCAGAGGTCACCGCCATCTGTAATCATAGTACACCTGGGGGGCAATGACATGGTGACACTCGGTCGGCGAGTACTACTCGAGCGAGTTTTATCTACTGTTAGCTGGCTGGAGAGAAGGATCCCGGGGTGCACGATAGCATGGTCCCACATGATTCCCAGAAAGGTGTGGCGGGGGGGCCTCTCGGTGTCAGCACTGAACCATTCAGTGAAAAAAGTCAACAACAAACTTGGTAGGTTGTTTCGCTCGGCGCAGTTGCACAGTATTCCGCATGGATGTATTCGGGGGGATCACATGTATCTCGATGATGGGGTCCATTTGTCCCGGGAGGGGAATGTCTTACTCATAGGAGACTTCATAGCATGGCTAAGGGGTTTGAGAAAGCATGACCTTTAGGAGGAGTTTGTGGGGGGGCCGGATAGCCGGTCAACTATCCGGCCTGTGGCGGTAAGGTCATGATCGGTGAGCAGTAATTTCAAGGTCCCTAGAGGGGGGCGCCACCCACTATGGATGGGAGCGCCCGGGGGGAGGTGGCCATTGGCCCCTCCCACGGGGAGGCGGCACCCACTAAGTATGGGTCGCCTAGGGGAAGACGGCCATAGGCCCCTTCCAGGGGAGGAGGCGGCTATATGCCCCTCCTACGAATTTCCCGGGGCCCGGATATCCGCGACGGCGGATGTGATAGACAGTGTGGGGTGGGAGGGGGAGTCCACGCTGCCTTCTTACAGACACCTCACACGGGTCCTCGGACGACCTTTAAGATGGCGTCGAGTTAAAATGGGGGGCCCCCAACAAGACAAGGGAAATTGGAGTTGGCACAGAGGGTACAGTCCTCTGCGCGGCCGCCACTCACACCGTGAGGGCGAGAGTTTTGGTAGTAGGGATCTGACACCGGTTGCGACCTTGCCGTTGGCCCGTAATGCTAGGATGTACAATTTTAATTTAGAAAGTATGCATTTGCAGGATGTTAGACTCGGCTAGGAAAACCTTTGTACTAGAGATTTGTTAAGGTTAGCCAATGAACATGTCTTCATCGAAATGTAATAAATGAAAATTGTACATGATATGAAACTTTTATTTTAATGTTTAATTTCGTTTCATATTTTAATAAATACGGCCGGGAGGGTAACTCCCTCCCGCCTTCCAAAAGTTCAGAACTGCGTCCGTCTTCCCATCCTTGGGGATTGTGTTGGGAGGGGGTGACAGGCATCCCGGCCATATGGAAAGGGGCGACCACTCGGTCCCCCCTTACGTATGGTTGGGGGCCCGGATCCTCCCGGGAAGCAATTTTGGGCGGGGGGGCGTGTCACGGCTGGTATGCCCGAAGCGGCGTAGCCGGGGCGCGCCTTTTTCCCACCCAAGAGGGGTTGTCCTAGACACCTACACCGATGGCCACGCCCAGTAGGCGTACCAGCAGAGGGTTCACGCCCTCCCGAAGAGGAATAAAGAGAGCGGGAATCCGAAGAAGCATCCTCTTGTTCCTGTGCTTGGAAGCTGCACCCACTCGTTGCACGTGAGCCCTCGACGGAACAAGGAGCAATTTTGACCCACCCACCAGCCCCTTATGGCAATGTTAGTTCTGCAATAAAGTAATTTTCTCTGATAACATCTTCTTCCCTTTGTTTAGCGGTATATGACGGTCTAGTTTAATGATACGATTAATGTCTGAAGGTACTGTTTTCTTGTAGTATAGACAAATATTGCAAATAAACAGGATGATTTTTTCTCCCTTAGTAGGTAATCAAATGTCGTATTTATTTTTTGGTCGGGCGGTAAGGTCATGATCGGTGATCAGTAATTTCAAGGTCCCTAGAGGGGGGCGCCACCCACTATGGATGGGAGTGCCCGGGGGGAGGCGGCCATTGGCCCCTCCCACGGGGAGGCGGCACCCACTAAGTATGGGTCGCCTAGGGGAAGACGGCCATAGGCCCCTTCCAGGGGAGGAGGCGGCTATATGCCCCTCCAACGAATTTCCCGGGGCCCGGATATCCGCGACGGCGGATGTGATAGACAGTGTGGGGTGGGAGGGGGAGTCCACGCTGCCTTCTTACAGACACCTCACACGGGTCCTCGGACGACCTTTAAGATGGCGTTGAGTTAAAATGGGGGGCCCCCAACAAGACAAGGGAAATTGTAGTTGGCACAGAGGGTACAGTCCTCTGCGCGGCCGCCACTGACACCGTGAGGGCGAGAGTTTTGGTAGTAGGGATCTGACACCGGTTGTGACCTTGCCGTTGGCCCGTAATGCTAGGATGTACAATTTTAATTTAGAAAGTATGCATTTGCAGGATGTTAGACTCGGCTAGGAAAACCTTTGTACTAGAGATTTGTTAAGGTTAGCCAATGAACATGTCTTCATCGAAATGTAATAAATGAAAATTGTACATGATATGAAACTTTTATTTTAATGTTTAATTTTGTTTCATATTTTAATAAATACCGCCAGGAGGGTAACTCCCTCCCGCCTTCCAAAAGTTCAGAACTGCGTCCGTCTTCCCATCCTTGGGGATTGTGTTGGGAGGGGGTGACAGGCATCCTGGCCATATAATCTTGAGCTGGTCCTGTTGGTGGTGGTGGTGGTGGGGCAGATGCACCAGCTGCTGCTGCTACTGAAGCCATTATAAAGATCAAAAAGGTACAGAGATGTACAAACAGGTCTTCCTCAGTCAAAGGACAAAGTCAGAATAAGGAAAAAAGGTGGGGTCTTTCATCATTTGGAAAAAAAACTGTCCTGAACCAATGAGAAGTGTTATGTTCAGGTCACAAGACCAGGGGCTTCATCATTATGAAACCAAAACTATTATGAACCAATGAAAAGTGTTATTTTCAGGTCACATGACCCGACGCGCTTACGCTACGCGCCCCGGGGCGCGCCCGGGGGCGCGCTCCGGGTCGCGTAGCGTAAGCGCGTCGGATGTTTACGTTGCGCGATCGTATTCGCTCGAGTACTTCCGGGTGCGCTTACGCCGTGCGTATCACGCGGACGCGGCTACGCGATACGTCACGATCATGTTTTCATTCGCGATATTGGTACTCACGGGACGCTCCCCGGAGCGCGCCCCGGGGCGCTTTATAGAAGTACGCTTTCCCGGGCGCTCCCCGGGGCGCGCACCGGGAGCGCTCCCCAAAAAATAAATAAATAAATAAATAAATGGGATAATTGTAGGGACAGGTAGCCCTATTCTGAAGTGGTTTTTACAAAAATTAACTTTTGAAAAATATGTATTGTGCTACATTGGGCTTTATATATGTTAGAGCCAAAATGTAGCCCAAATGTAGCCCAATGTAGCCCAATGTAGCCCAAAAATGGCCACCAGAGACCAAAAAATACAAATGTAGCCCAAATATCAGCTAGATGTAGCCCAACTGTAGCCCAATGACAGAATGTACCAGAGTGTTCTAAAGAACAATTAGAGTGCTAACAGTCTTATTTATAAAGTGAGACTTACAGTTAGGAATTAGCATTTAAAAAACGTTTGAAATTCACTGAAAAAACCATAGGTTTCACACCAGTTATAGTTAGGAATTAGCATTTAAAAAACCAATGAAATTCACTGAAAAAACCATAGGTTTCACACCAGTTATAGTTAGGAATTAGCATTTAAAAAACCTATTAAATTCACTAAAAAAACCATAGGTTTCACATCAGTTATAGTTAGCTGGAAATTTTACTGACATAAAACCAATGAAATTCCACGTTATAGTTAGTTGGACTCACTATAACTTGCGCGCCTGCAATGCACTGCTGATGACGTCACATATTACATCACTCATGACATGGTCAGTGACATCACTCATGACATCACTGATGACACCATCCAGTGAATGTGTGTCTTTATGAAAAATAAATATGTTTTATATATGTATTTGTAAAGGACGATGGAAGAATAAATGGTTAAATAAGTGTGTAAATGGATGTTTTTTTTAAAAGAATTGGTTAACTGCCTTATTAAGTGTATCTTAGTGAATACATATATTAACGAGTAATTTTTAAATATTTAAATATATGTATCAGTGTTTCACTTTGTGTATAAGTGGCTGCATGGGTTGGTGACTGACTCACTGTTTGTATGTGTTTTGAAGACAGCATATGTGCAGGACTGTATGGGTGGATGAGTGTGTATATGTGTGTGTTAGTGAGTGAATGCCTGTCTCACTAGTGTCTTTATGATTAACTACATATGTTTTTATCTTGTATATATGAGCATTGATGTATATAAGTAAGTATATGTTAGAGTGAGAGATTGAAAGAGTTCCTGTTTAAATAAGTATGTGTTTCTATGAGTGATTGTTTAAGAGAGTAAGTATGTGTAAGTTTCCATAGAAGTAATGTGCTAATGTATGTATAGCTGTATATGCAAATAAATGGATGTTCAATAGTTTATTTGCATGTGTGAGTATGTGTGTGAGTAACTTTTGTAAGACTGTCGGTGTGTAACAGGATGTATATGTGTATCACTATATATGATGAGTGAGAATATGTATGAGTGACTATATAGAACTGTTGGTGTATGAGTGGATGTGCATATAGATGGTGAAATTACTGAATTGGTTATTGTAACTGGTATGGGTATCTCCATTTTTTTGAAAATGTTAGTTTCTATTGTTTGAATATGTGTTTCAATGGTTACATTACACTGAAAGGAGGTCTATCAGTCTGTCACAAGGATGGTGTCATCAGTGATGTCATGAGTGATGTCACTGACCATGTCATGAGTGATGTAATATGTGACGTCATCAGCAGTGCATTGCAGGTGCGCAAGTTATAGTGAGTCCAACTAACTATAACGTGGAATTTCATTGGTTTTATGTCAGTAAAATTTCCAGCTAACTATAACTGATGTGAAACCTATGGTTTTTTTAGTGAATTTAATAGGTTTTTTAAATGCTAATTCCTAACTATAACTGGTGTGAAACCTATGGTTTTTTCAGTGAATATATATATATATATTTTTATTTATATGCATATATATATATATATATTACCTACTGGCGGTCGCCAGTAGGTAGTTATAGTTAGGATTTTTTTCAATGTTAAATCTCAAAATTCTATTTGGAATAACTTTGGCACCGGTTGACGAATCTGCCTGAAAATTTCCTGAAAATGGCCTCGTTGAGCTCCGGTTCTTCCTTGAAAGTTTGGGGGGGGGATACGTCAAGCGGGGGCCGAGATAAAAGGGGGGTCCCAAAACGCGTTTTCCCCATGTTAATTTCCATAGGGGTGTCGATTTCACTTTTAGCTCGAACGGCTGAATGGATATACAGCAAACTTGGCAAAATTGTAGGGACTGGTAGCCCGATGTGCCTTTGCTATGTCTCAAGATATGTGCTCCAGTGGATTTTGAGTAATTTAGGTTCAAAAAAATATATATATCTATAGGCGCTCTCCGGTGCGCGCACCGGAGAGCGCTCCAGGCGCGACACGCGACTTGCGCGCAGAAAGCTGATTGGCTCTTGGGTGTCTGTAAACATTCTAAACAGTCTGGAGCGGCCGCCATCTTGTGTCTCGGTAAAATCGAGACACAAGGGGTTTAAAAAAAAAGGGGCAAATGACCATAAGGGGGAAGAGTAGACCCCCTCTGACCCCCTAGTTTTGATGTGGGGGCCGTAAAAGGGTCCCGCGGGTAAAAAAAAGAAATAAAAAATAAATCGATTTCCGCGGGGGGCGCACCCGGTACGCGTACCGGAGAGCTTACTGGGGAGCGTACCATGGAGATAAAAAATTACAGATTTTTTTTCACAAAAAAAATTGCATTTTTTTATAAATTAGAGGTAGTTCTGAAAAGAACTTTTTTTTTTTATTTTGTTGTTTTATATTTTTTTTTTAGACTTTTTAAAACAATTTTATAATTTTTTTGGATTTTTGTCAAGGGAAAAACAAAAAACAGGGATTCCAAAACGGCTCAACAGGAGCAAAAAAATGTGAAAATTTAGGGACTGTCAGGGCAGCGGTGTTGCTGTTTCTTTAGGGCAATGAGTTCAACACTCTGCTCCCCATAGCAGAGCAGTTCGTCACACTCCGTGCACAGAAATTTGATGCCTGCAAACTCTGGCTGTATGTTAGGGACCATTCTTCTACGGGATGGTCCCGAAGGTGTTGCTCCACCAGTGGAGGCGCCATCTGTGGGTAATTTCCGTGCCAGGTCTCTGACACTCTCCCTCGCAAAGTTGTTTGGGTGTCTTCTTTTGACATGCCTGATTAAATTGGCATTTCCAAAACTATATTTTTTCAGAGGATTGCCTCTGGATAAAGTACTACCACATATTTTGCAGGTTACTTTTGGAGCGTTGACTTTTTTTTCTCCTTCAGGGATGTTATAAAATTTCCAGATGAAATGGATTTTTTTCTTCTGCCTAGGAGGGTCCTCATCTAAAAATGCCTCTGAATCACTGCTGGATGACTCTCTTGCAGCCATTGCTGTAGATCAGGAAAGTAGGAGATGAAGATAGTACACAGAACAGCTCTTGCTCTCTCCAAATACAAAGCTATAGTGAAGGAAATGGGTGGGGATTTCATTCTTTGTAAAAAAAACTGTTAGCAACCAATGAAAAGTGTTATTTTAGGGTCACATGACCCGACGCGCTTACGCTGCGCGCTCCGGAGCACTTCCGGGTGCGTTTACGCGGCGCGATCGTAGGCGCTTCCGGGGCGCAAACGTGGCGCGATCTTGGGCGCTTCCGGGTACGTTTACGCGGCGCGATCGTAGGCGCTTCCGAGGGCACTTACGTTGCGCGCCAAAGTGACGTCATCAAACTTTTACAGAAATACATAATCATTTTCCTTATAAAAAAAAACGGATTTTATTTGTATGGAGCGAAATGTTTTGCATTATTATTAACTTTTCATTCATATTTTTTTTCACGAACGACAGTAGCGCTCTGGGTGCGCTTTCAGGTGAGCTCACCGGAAAGCTTACCGGAGAGCTTAGCTAAAAGCTTCCCGGAGCGCGCACCCAGAGCGCAAAAGAAAAAAAATATATTAAAAAAATGAATACTTAAAAAAAAAACAGCAAATTGTAAAAAAAAAAAAAGGTTAGAAACTCGATATAGAAAGGAATTAGCATTTAAAAAACCTATGAAATTCACTGAAAAAACCATAGGTTTCACACCAGTTATAGTTAGGAATTAGCATTTAAAAAACCTATTAAATTCACTGAAAAAACCATAGGTTTAACACCAGTTATAGTTAGCTGGAAATTTTACTGACATAAAACCATTGAAATTCCCACGTTATAGTTAGTTGGACTCACTATAACTTGCACGTGTAATGCACTGCTGATGACATCACATATTACATCACTCATGACATGGTCAGTGACATCACTCATGACATCACTGATGACAGAGAGACTGACCTACTTTCACTCGCTAATATATGTATTCACTAAGATACACTTAATAAGGCTGATATCCAATTATTTTTTTTAAAAAAAACATCCATTAAGACAATAATTTAAACAAATATTCTTCCATCGACCTTAAAATACATATATAAAACATATTTATTTATCTGAAAGACACACATTCACTGGATGGTGTCATCAGTGCATTACACGTGCAAGTTATAGTGAGTCCAACTAACTATAACGTGGGAATTTCAATGGTTTTATGTCAGTAAAATTTCCAGCTAACTATAACTGGTGTTAAACCTATGGTTTTTTCAGTGAATATATATATATATATATATATATATATATATATATATATTCACTGAAAAAACCATAGGTTATAGACCATATATAGTTAGGAATTAGCATTTACAAAACCTTGAAAATTCACTGAAAAAACCATAGGTTATAGACCATATATAGTTAGGAATTAGCATTTACAAAACCTTATTTTACTCACACAAAACCATTGAAATTTGCATATATAGTTAGTTGCACTAACTATATATCCCGCACCCGCAATCCACTGCTCATCATGTCACATATTACATCATTCATGACATGGTCAGTGACATCACTGATGACATCACTGATGACATCTCAAATGACATCACTGATGACATCACTGATGACATCTCAAATGACATCACTGATGACATCACTGATGACATCTCATTTGACATTACTGATCACATCACTAATGACATCATTCATGTGATAATATGATGAACCTCTTCAGACTCTAATATAACCTTTGATACACTCAGTGTAAACAGACACTCACAGACTGTCACTCATCCATGGAGTTACTCACACACCTAGTCAGTCATGCAAAGAATCAATCAAGCCTCCATTTCCTCAACTATACAGTTATACACACCTTACTTATTCAAACATATACTAACACATATTTACTCTCTTATACAATCCCTGATACAAGCTCACAATGATCCATACAGCCACTCACATATTCACTGGCTCTTATGCACAGTTATTTATATATGTCAACTCTCACATGTACTGTGTTTTACATATGTACTTACTTTGACATGTAGCACTGAGATATCCATTCACTCACCAATACACTCATGCACACAGTCAACCGCCCATACAGCTGTTTCCACATGCACTTTTGAACCCATACATCTAGTGAATCAACTGCTCACACATCTATGCACAGAGTCATACACCTCCCAGCCACCAAAACACACACTCAGTCTCCCATACAAATACTTGGGCAACCAATCAATAACCCATATAGTTACTCATATAGCTACTGATCAACACATGCAGCAGTTTACAGAACAACAGACATAATGATGCACAAATTAAGACAGTTTAGTCACTAACCCATGCACTCAGTGAGACACATTTAATCACTCACTCATACAGTCAGTCATGCAACTACTAAATCCTTCATCCAGACACTTATACATCCACTCATTCTTCAATATGCAAGACATATTTTAACTTTACAGAAACATACAGTTACTGGATGTTGTCATCAGTGATGTCATCAGTGATGTAATTTGAGATGTCATCATTGATGTCATCAGTGATGTCACTGACCATGTCATGAATGATGTAATATGTGACATGATCAGCAGTGGATTGCGGGTGCGCGATATATAGTTAGTGCAACTAACTATATATGCGAATTTCAATGGTTTTGTGTGAGTAAAATAAGGTTTTGTAAATGCTACTTCCTAACTATATATGGTCTATAACCTATGGTTTTTCCAGTGAATTTTCAAGGTTTTGTAAATGCTAATTCCTAACTATATATGGTCTATAACCTATGGTTTTTTCAGTGTATTTCAATGGTTTTTTAATTGCAAATATCAAAAGCTGTAAAATGTATTCTTCTTTTAAAGGAAAAATATATTTTATATGTATTTAATATAATTTTTTTATGTATATAAATTTTTTGAGGGAACAAATTTATCAACTATCATGCTGAAGAAGAGTGTGGGGAAAAAAACAAAGAGGAGGACTAAGAGGAAAGAACAATCAGTTCAAAAATACAATTGCTTTAAAGCATGAAGTGCTTTTCCACACATTTACATTTAAATAACTCATATTAGAACATACAAAATATCTACAGAGGAGACGGTGTACATTGAATTTTAGACTCTTCATTGGTACCTACCTGTTGGTACTTACATCACCCACACAACACAACAGCTCTATTCAGAGCTAACCTATCTCAAAGCACTCTAAAATATTATTTTACTATTTCCCTTGGTTTTCCCCTTGTTACGCTTTCCGGAACGCTACCCGGTGCGCGGACCGGGCGCTAACCGTGCGAAAATTTGAATTTTTTTACATATATGGGCCTCCTCAGCCACCCTCAGAAAACCTAGGGGGTCAGGATATGTCTCCCGTGCCCCCTTATACCCATTCCCAACATTGTTACTCCTCCATCTTGTGACTAAATTAGTCCGAAACACAAGATGGCGGACTCCTGTTACGCTACTGCTGAGCTACCCGGTTCGCGTACCGCGTAACGCTTCCACCGCGAAAAATCGGAAAAAAATATATTTTATTTTTTTGCCCCGCGGGGCTCTTTAATAGCCCCCACATCAATCCTGATGTAATTTGAGATGTCATCAGTGATGTCATCAGTGATGTCACTGACTATGTCATGAATGATGTAATATGTGACATGATCAGCAGTGGATTACGGGTGTGCGATATATAGTTAGTGCAACTAACTATATATGCAAATTTCAATGGTTTTGTGTGAGTAAAATAAGGTTTTGTAAATGCTAATTCCTAACTATATATGGTCTATAACCTATGGTTTTTTCAGTGAATTTTCAAGGTTTTGTAAATGCTAATTCCTAACTATATATGGTCTATAACCTATGGTTTTTTCAATGAATTTCAATGGTTTTTTAATAGCAAATATCAAAAGCTGTAAAATGTATTCTTCTTTTAAAGGAAAAAAATATTTTATATGTATTTAATAAAAAAAATTTATGTATAAAATTTTTTTGAGGGAACAAATTTATCAACTATCATGCTGAAGAAGAGTGTGGGGAAAAAAAACCAAAGAGGAGGACTAAGAGGAAAGAACAATCAGTTCAAAAATACAATTGCTTTAAAGCATGAAGTGCTTTTCCACAAATTTACATTTAAATAACTCATATTAGAACATACAAAATATCTACAGAGGAGACGTGTACATTGAATTTTAGACTCTTCATTGGTACCTACATGTTGGTACTTATATCACCCACACAACACAACAGCTCTATTCAGAGCTACCCTACCTCAAAGCACTCTAAAATATTATTTTACTATTTCCCTTGGTTTTCCCCTTGTTACGCTTTCCGGAACGCTACCCGGTGCGCAGACCAGGCGCTAACCGTGCGAAAATTTGATTTTTTTTACATATATGGGCCTCCTCAGCCACCCTCAGAAAACCTAGGGGGTCAGGATATGTCTCCCGTGCCCCCTTATACCCATTCCCAACATTGTTTATCCTCCATCTTGTGACTAAATTCGTCCGTAACACAAGATGGCGGACTCCCGTTACGCTACCGCTGAGCTACCCGGTTCGCTTCCACCGCGAAAAATCGAAAAAAAATATATTTTATTTTTTTGCCCCGCGGGCCTCTTTAATAGCCCCCACATCAATCCTAGGGGGTCAGGAGGGGTCTACCTTGCCCCTTTCATTCATTTCCCCCTTTGTTTATTTCTACCTCTTGTCTCTCGATCCTACAGAGAGACAAGATGGCGGCAGCTCCGGACTGTTTAGAATGTTGAGAGTCACCGGAGAGCCTATCCGCTTCTCCTCGCGAAGTTCCGTTACGCGTCTGGTACGCGAACCGGGGCGCTAACCGGGACGCTGTCACAGATATATATTTTTTTTTAAAGTTAATTTCTCAAAATCCACTGGAGCACATATCTTGAGACCTAGCAAAGGCACATCGGGCAAATAGTCTCTACAATTTTGCCGAGTTTCATAGAAATCCATTCAGCCGTTCAAGCTAAAAGTGAGTCCAACCGCCCTATGGAAAACTCAATGTTAAAAACATGTTTTGGGACCCCCCTTTTTTCTCAGCCCCCGCTTGACGAAACCCCCCCAAACTTTCAGGGGACGCTCAGAGACAAAATGTGCCATTTTCCTAAGAATTTCAGCCAATTCCGTCCATCAACGCCAAAGTTATTCAACATAGAATTTTCAGAAATCCCTATTCAAAAAAATCCTAACTATATATACCTACTGGCGACCGCCAGTAGGTAATATATATATATATATATATATATATATATATATATATATATATATATATATATATATATTTATATATATATTCAAAAGTAGCGGCGTTCCTCACGAGCACTCAGACAAGGATCACACAGCAAACCTCAGGGTTACCAAGATGAAAGATTTATTGCTCCATAAATCTCGTTGTGACGCGTTTCGCACTCCAGAGAGCGCTTGATCTCCTGATGATTCTGGAGTGGTGCAATCTCGGCGGAAGAGCCGTCCGCCTGATATTTGCCGATATGAAGGTTGCTCATCAGGAGGCCATGGGGAAAGATACACTGCCCTCGTATGTGGAGCAACAGCAGTGGATTGAAGGCATGCGGTTGGTGGGGGCTCAGTGGGAGCTTTATCGTTAGCAGCCAGCAAGTGCACTCTTAATCTGAGTAGGGACAAAAGGACACTACAACTCCCAGAATTCAATGGGTAAAAATGTGCAATTTATCAGGAGTTGGGCGTCGCCCGAGCACGAACTTCCCACAAGCCTTTGAAAAAGGGGAAACTTGAAACGCGTCAGGCACTGTGGAAAGCTGCTTTAATCTGCCCACAAACTTTGCAAGCCTGTACTGATTAAAAAGGATGGTAACCTTTTGCTGTTGGACTCGTGTGTGTCTCTCTAGGTGAGCAACCTTCATATCGGCATATATATATATATATATATAAAATATATAAGTAATATATATATATATATATATATTATTTTTTATATATATATATAACATTTCTATAGCAAAATGAAACCCCTCATTTTGTTCCTTTGCAAATTAAATGTTTTAAGTGTTAACACTTTATTCCAATCAAGATGACTTCAGGTGTGCCATACTTTTGTCATAAGTAAGACTGTTAGCGCTCTAGTTGTTCTTTAGAACACTCTGGGACATTCTGTCACTGGGCTATAGTTGGGCTACATCTGGCTGATATTTGGGCTACATTTGTTTTCTTGTCTCTGGTGGCCATCTTTGGGCTACATTGGGCTACATTGGGCTACATTGGGCTACATTTGGGCTCTAACATATATATAGCCCAATGTAGCCCAATATATATTTTTCAGAGGTAATTTTCGTAAAAACCACTGGAGCATATATCTTGAGACATAGCAAAGGCACAGCGGGCTACCAGTCCCTACAATTTTGCCAAGTTTTGTGGAAATCCATTCAGCCGTTCGAGCTAAAAGTGAGTCCAACCGCCCTATGGAAAACTCAATGTTAAAAACACGATTTTGGACAC
This sequence comes from Lissotriton vulgaris, assembly GCF_964263255.1. Classification (NCBI taxonomy): domain Eukaryota; kingdom Metazoa; phylum Chordata; class Amphibia; order Caudata; family Salamandridae; genus Lissotriton; species Lissotriton vulgaris. The sequence goes on along the minus strand of NC_141689.1, from coordinate 2,065,271,369 downwards.
CCCCTTTTTTCTCGGCCCCCGCTTGATGAAACCCCCCAAAACTTTCAGGTGACGCTCAGGAACAAAATGTGCCATTTTCCTGAAAATTTCAGCCAATTCCGTCCATCAACGCCAAAGTTATTCAACATAGAATTTTCAGAAACCCCTATTCAAAAAAATCCTAACTATATATACCTACTGGCGACCGCCAGTAGGTAATATATAACATTTCTATGGCAAAATGAAACCCCTCATTTTGTTCCTTTGCAAATTAAATATTTTAAGTGTTAACACTTTATTCCAATCAAGATGACTTCAGGTGTGCCATACTTTTGTCATTAGTAAGACTGTTAGCGCCCTAGTTGTTCTTTAGAACACTCTGGGACATTCTGTCACTGGGCTATAGTTGGGCTACATCTGGCTGATATTTAGGCTACATTTGTTTTTTTTGTCTCTGGTGGCCATCTTTGGGCTACATTGGGCTACTTTGTGCTACATTTGGGCTCTAACATATATATATCCCAATGTAGCCCAATATATATTTTTCAAAGTTAATTTTCGTAAAAACCACTGGAGCATATATCTTGAGACATAGCAAAGGCACATCGGGCTACCAGTCCCTACAATTTTGCCAAGTTTTGTGGAAATCCATTCAGCCGTTCGAGCAAAAAGTGAGTCCAACCGCCCTATGGAAAACTCAATGTTAAAAACACGTTTTGGGACCACCTTTTTTCTCGACCCCGCTTGACGTAAACCCCCCCCCCCCCAAACTTTCAGGGGATGCTCAGAAACAAAATGTGCAATTTTCCTGAAAATTTCAGCCAATTCCGTCCATCAACGCCAAAGTTATTCAACATAGAATTTTCAGAAATCCCTATTCAAAAAAATCCTATATAACATTTCTATGGCAAAATGAAACCCCTCATTTTGTTCCTTTGCAAATTAAATGTTTTAAGTGTTAACACTTTATTCCAAACAAGATGACTTCACGTGTGCCATACTTTTGTCATAAGTAAGACTGTTAGCGCTCTAGTTGTTCTTTAGAACACTCTGGAACATTCTGTCACTGGGCTATAGTTGGGCTACATCTGGCTGATATTTGGGCTACATTTGTTTTTTTTTGTCTCTGGTGGCCATCTTTGGGCTACATTGGGCTACATTGGGCTACATTTGGGCTCTAACATGTATATAGCCCAATGTAGCCCAATATATATTTTTCAAAGTACATTTTCGTAAAAACCACTGGAGCATATATCTTGAGACATAGCAAAGGCACATCGGGCTACCAGTCCCTACAATTTTGCCAAGTTTTGTGGAAATCCATTCAGCCGTTCGAGCTAAAAGTGAGTCTAACGCCCCATGGAAAACTCAATGTTAAAAACACGTTTTGGGACCCCCTTGTTTCTCGGCCCCCGCTTGATGAAACCCCCCCAAACTTTCAGGGGACGCTCAGAAACAAAATGTGGCATTTTCCTGAAAATTTCAGCCAATTCCGTCCATCAACGCTAAAGTTATTCAACATAGAATTTTCAGAAATCCCTATTCAAAAAAATCCTAACTATATATACCTACTGGCGACCGCCAGTAGGTAATATATATATATATATATATATATATATATATATATATATATATATATATATATATATATATATACCTACTGGCGGTCGCCAGTAGGTAGTTATAGTTAGGACCTAGTTTCCATAGGAAATCCTCAACATTCTATTTGGAATAACTTTGGCCCTGGTTGAAGAATCTTAGCGAATTTCTCAAAGAAGATGGCTCGGTCCGCTACGCTCCTTCCCTAAAAGTTTGGGAGGGATTGGTCAAGTGGGGGCTGAGATAAAAGGGGGGTCCCAAAACGTGTTTTCTCCATGTTATTTTCCATAGGACCTTTAGACTCGGCTACAGGTCAAACGGGTGAATGGATTTATAAGAAATTTGGCAAAACTGTACAGTCCGGCTCGCAGATTACGCTTTTTTTGGAATGGTGTAAATCCGTTCAGTAGTTGCTGAGGAAATTAAAGTTAAAGTCAATTATATATCTATACGCGCGCACACGTGCGCGCACCCAAACGGCTGCGCGCGCGAGCGGAATTTTGTTGCGTGACGTCTGTTAACGTTCGATTCGAAGGAAATCAGGAAGTGTTGACCGCCATTTTGTCATTGCGAGTAAATATATTGTTGATTTCAAAGCGTTGGAATATGGAAAGGGGAGAAGGTAGAGATTGTTTTGCTGCGTAGGTTTTCTCAGGGTGTGCAGTAAGGCCCTTAAAGGCGAAAATATATATATATATTTTTTTTTTAAAGTTGCGTGGTGCGCGCACTCGGTCGCGCACACCTTTTTAAAAGAGTGTGAAAATGGAGATAAATCAGAAGTTTGAGTGCTTAGATATAAGGTGGCTCTGAAAAGAGCCATTGTGTTAATTGAGTGTTTTCTGCATTTATAAGTAAGTACCGATGCAGAGCCTGATGTTGCAGAGGAAGATTCTGTTTCCCTCATTCGTGAAATGAACACCGTCTCTCCTATAGACGTCTTGCATGTGGTATCGCAAGTTGTTGTGGTAAATAGAACCCATGCTATAATCTCTGAGGAACGCAGAAACAGATTTATTTACATGTCTCCTTGCTTTCTCAAATTGTGCACAATGGTGATTGGACCAATTCCATTTCTGTCTTTGGCATATATTGGAATATACCAAGGCAGATCGAGGAAAAAGTGTCATCAATTGTCGAAAGGTGTCTTTTAGAAGCATTTCCAGACCTACCCCAGTGATTGTGCCTAGATCGTTTCCACCACAGTGCACAATTATAAGGTCTGGTTCTGGGAGATGCATAAAAGTTTTCACCAATGGAATCAATTGGTGACATTTCAATCCTCTTTTGGAAATCCATGTTATGTGTACATTTGGTAAGCTGAGGTTGCAAATTCGTCTGCTTACTGCATATTTTTCACTCCAGTGAATATAACTGTGTCCTATTAGCCAGACCTTCATTTTCAAGGGATTTGTAGTCGTCCTCCGATCGGTTCTGGAAGTGGAATGGTAGTTAGAAGTTGAAATTCTAAATAAAGAAAAAGGAAGAGGCTGGGTGTGGTTTAAAAAATAAAAATGATTGGTTGATTGTAAGAAGTGGAGATTGAACAGTACGTTGCATGTTAATGTTTATGTTAAACGAAAAGTACTATTGGGTGTGAAAAAAAAAGACATGTAACAGAGCTGTGGATTGGCAGGTGTTTCTGGAGGGAAAACAGTGTTGTTACTTTGCTGTAGAACGTTGAGATATGAACTTTTGACCTGTGCCTTCAGCCAGGTGCAGAATGAGGTGTTACCATGGAAACAGCCAGAGATAGCAGTGGGTGATGGGTGAGTTTTATGTGACATTGAAAATATTGTGAGGGAGAACCAACTGAAATGTAATTGCTTACGTTACGCGCTCCGCATTGCTTCCGGGAAGCTGCGCTTCGCGCCTCGCGCACCGGAGCACTTCCGGGTGCGCTAACGCGGCGCGTCATATGACGGATTACGCAAGAACGCGATACGTCGTTGGGGCTCCACCGGAACTGATCGAATTGGTAGTCTACAGTGTTTCTGGATGTTTCAGACTGAAGCTGGCGTCAGCATGAGAGCACCTCGTGGCTACGTCGTGGCCATTCCGCGAGCAATCATGGCAGTCGCTCCCCACCGGAAGTCTGCAGGAGTCGGGGGCCTCGGTGAATCTTGTAGAATCTTCAAGGCTGACGGGACGCTTTTGGGAATGGGGCTCATGCCCTAGCAGTCAAGCGTCCGAGTTCCAGGGTTGCCCAGAGCCATCCTTGCAGGCCAGGCCCAAGTCTGTGGAGCCGACCGCCATTTCCTGAGCTCCGTGGCAGCCGCCTGTCGCTGTATCGGAAGAGTGGGTGCAATTCAGCCGGATGGCGGGTGAGACGGTGTAAATGTGATGGTTGGACCAGGGCACCGCAGGACGTGTCTTCAGGTCAAACGGATTGTGGGACAAGGTCCAGAATGGAAGAGGCATCAAAAGGCAAGAAGTTCCGCCTGACCCCGGGAGCCGGCCGCCTATGTCGTGGGCGATCTCAGGCCATACCAGGGGAACAAGACTTGGGGAGGGGGCAGGAGCCAAGCGCCCCCTCCGAGTCCGCGTTTCTTGGACCCTGAAGTATGGCACTCAACATTCAGAACTTATGACATTTGTGCAAGGCAGGGACATCGAAGCCTCTCAGGGACCAAGTATATCCAGAGTCCTTCCTACAGAAGGTGGTGGGGGTGGCGGCATTAGCAAGGCATCCCCCCACACAACTTGTCGGACCCTGAAGTATGGCTCTCAACATCCAGAACTTATGACATTTGTGCAAGGCAGGGATATCCAGAGTCCTTCCTACAGAAGGTGGTGGGGGTGGCGGCATTAGCAAGGTATCCCCCCACACAACTTGTCGGACATGACCTCTGGATGTACTGGGTGTTCAATTTCAGAATTGAAACTACTAAGAAGCAATTAGAAGTGTTGTTTTCATGTTGCAGTAGGTTCCATGTAAATAGTTATTTAATACAACGTTTTATCCTGTTACTTTGCTGGTGTGTTGTATATATTTATAATATTTGCATAGTGTTTGTCGTTATTTTGGGCGGGGTGGGTGGCGGAGCCGAGCTGTCTTGCAGCCATCATGGCGTGGAGCTCGGTTCCTCTCTCTATATTCATGTTTTTTCTAACGATTTATATGTTATAGTTTGCTAGCACGATACAGCGGATAGTCCGCATTTTATATATATGTCCTTTTTATTAGGGGGGTCCTCCGGTGGAGTCGGACGATCTACCTCTAATAAACGGTCCGGGTTGAACCAACTAGCAACAAACGGGGCAGAGATAGGCATGACGGGTTACAAAGGGGACAAAAGTGTGCACTACCTATCCTTCACTATCTGCAAAAACTAAATAGAGTATTGCGACTTTATGCTTATTTGTGAACAGAGAATGACCCAAAGAGAACCAATTTTGAACAATCATAGGCTATTGGCAGTGGGCAGAGAGGCCATGACACAGAAAATGGCTGTTACTTACGTGCATGATGGGGCCTAAAAGGGACTAGATGGCGTGGCCACTGTTTCGCGACTTTCACTTTACTTTTAACAATGGCTGTGGTGAACATAAATGAACGCCGCTTATGTATACCTAATTGTAGTCATTTTCCACAAAAAAGCTTTTGATATTTGCTAATAAAAAACAAAGAAAAACACTGAAAAAACCATAGGTTATAGACCATATATAGTTAAATATCTGAAGTCCATCTCTGCACTGCATGGAGATACAGATCGTCGATCAGAAGATGTGCTGGCCACCTCTAATGGTAATAGCGTGGCCAGGGCTCTTGTCGTTGCCTCTGCAAATTGCAGAGGGTGCACTTGTTTGACATGCCGCACCATGGTATGTATGGAAAAGAAATATTTTTTTGCTGGATTTCTTCTTAAGAGAACCAAGTCACATATCGTGCAGGTTACTTTTGGTGCATTCACTTTCTTTTGATCTTCAGGATAAGTGAAAAATTGCCAGATGAAAGATTTATTTTTTCTTATTAAAGGTAGTCGATCATTTTGGTCAGATTCGGAAGATGAATGAGATACGGTAGCCATTTCACCAAAGTCTTCCAAAAGATGTAGGACGTTGTTGTCTCTTGAGAGTAGAAAAGATAGTGAGGGAAGTGGGTGGAGTGCTGCGTGTAAATTCCAGAATTGAAACTATTAAGAACCAATTGAAAGTGTTGTTTTCATGTTGCAGTAGGCTGCCATGTAAATAGTTATTTAATAAAACGTTTTACCCTGTTACTTTGCTGGTGTGTTGTGTATCTTTATAATATTTGTCGTTATTTTGGGTGGGGTGGACGGCGGAGCCGAGCTGTCTTGCAGCCATCATGGCGTCGAGCTCGATTTCTCTCACTAGTTTCATATTTCTCATGAGGGGTTGTTCCTAATTTTTCTATTTTAGCGAGGTCAAAAAAAGATCTCATCAGTGGCCTACTGATTTTGCTCGATTCCTTTTGTTTTTTCTAACGATTTATATGTTATAGTTTGCTAGCACGATACAGCGGCTAGTCCGCATTTTATATATATGTCCTTTTTATTAGGGGTGTCTTCCGGTGGAGTCGGACGATCTACCTCTAATAAAAGGTCCGGGTTGAACCAACTACCATCATGATTTTGTATATCTTCTGAGCTGGATTTAAGCGCACAATTGTTAAAGTATGAAACGTTTTATATTTCTAAAAAAAATACCAAGGTGTGTACATCCGGTAACGCACGAAAGTTTAAAAAGACATTCGGCTCCATTTACTGAAAAGTTTCATAAGAATAAAAAAGAAGTCTAGGTACAGTCTCTTTGACATACTATAAGTTCTTTGAGGGGTGTATGAAGAATTTCAATAAGTTCAAATCGCAACGTTTTTACGAAATATATAGGCCTGTGCGCGCACTCGGTCGCGCACGAAAGCCTGGAAATGCGATATCCATTTTATTGACAACTGTTGCCGAGAGTGCGCACACCGGGTCGCGCACGAAAGTTTAGTAAGGCTATTTTTATTTACAGACAAATTTTAATGTGTTTAAAAAAAGGCAAGGTACAGACTTTCGAATTCTGTATTGCTTTACAAGGAGTCTCTATGGAACTTGAACAGTGAAGAAAACGGCTTGTTTTCGAAAAAAATTATTGCCAGAACTTTATCGCCAAAAGTATAGGTTGCATACACGACATTTTTCTGAATTAGCATTTTAAAAACCAATGAAATTCACTGAAAAAACCATAGGTTTTACACACGTTATAGTTAGGAAGTAGCATTTAAAAAACCTATGAAATTCACTGAAAAAACCATAGGTTTGACACATGTTATAGTTAGCTGGAAATTTTACTGACATAAAACCAATGAAATTCCACGTTATAGTTAGTTGGACTCACTATAACTTGCGCGTGCAATGCACTGCTGATGACGTCACATATTACATCACTCATGACATGGTCAGTGACATCACTCATGACATCACTGAAGACACCATCCAGTGAATATGTGTCTTTCTGAAAAATAAATATTAGTGAGTAATGTTTAAATATTTAAATATATATATTAGTGTTTCACTTTGTGTATAAGTGGCTACATGTGTTGGTAAGTAGCTACATGCGTATGTATATGGGTTATTAGATGTTTCTCTTAGTATCAGTATGAGTGTCTATATGGTTTGGTGGGGGTATTACTTAGCACATAGATGCATGAGTGACTGACTCTCTGTTTGTATGTGTTTTGAAGACAGCATATGTGCAGGACTGTATGGGTGGATGAGTGTGTATATGTGTTTGTTAGTGAGTGAATGACTGTCTCACTAGTGTCTTTATCAGTAACGACATATGTTTTAATCTAGTATATGTGAATATTGATGTATATAAGTGAGTATATGTGAGAGTAAGAGATTGAAAGAGTTCCTGTTTAAATAAGTATGTGTTTCTATAAGTGATTGTTTAAGAGAATAAATATGTGTAATTTTCAATAGAGGTAAGGTGGAAGTGTGTGTATAACTCTATATTCAAATAAATGGATGTTCAATAGTTTATTTGCACGTGTAAGTATGTCTGTGAGTAACTTTTCGATGATTGTCGGTGTGTAACAGGATGTATAGGTGTATCATTTCATATGATGAGTGAGTATATGTATGAGTGGATGTGTATATAGATGGTGGAATTACTTGTTGTAACTGATATGGGTATCTGCATTTTTTTTTAAATTTCAGTTTCTATTTTTGAATATGTGTTTCAAGGATTACATTACAGTGAAAGGAGGTCTGTCACTATGTCACAAGGATGGTGTCATCAGTGATGTCATGAGTGATGTCACTGACCATGTCATGAGTGATGTAATATGTGACGTCATCAGCAGTGCATTGCACGCGCAAGTTATAGTGAGTCCAACTAACTATAACGTGGAATTTCATTGGTTTTATGTCAGTAAAATTTCCAGCTAACTATAACATGTGTCAAACCTATGGTTTTTTCAGTGAATTTCATAGGTTTTTTAAATGCTACTTCCTAACTATAACGTGTGTAAAACCTATGGTTTTTTCTGTGAATATATATATATATATATATATATATATATATATATATATATATATATACATATATATATATATATATATATATATATATATATATATATATATATATATATACATACATACATATATATATATATATATATATATATATATATATATATATATATATATATATATATATATATATATATATATATATATTACCTACTGGCAGTCGCCAGTAGGTAGTTATAGTTAGGATTTTTTTCAATGTTAAATCTCAAAATTCTATTTGGAATAACTTTGGCACCGGTTGACGAATCTGCCTGAAAAATTCCTGAAAATGGCCTCGTCGAGCTCCGGTTCTTCCTTGAAAGTTTGGGGGGGATACGTCATGCGGGGGCCGAGATAAAAGGGGGGTCCCAAAACGCGTTTTCCCCATGTTAATTTCCATAGGGCGGTCGATTTCACTTTTAGCCCGAACGGCTGAATGGATTTCCACCAAACTTGGCAAAATTGTAGGGACTGGTAGCCCGATGTGCCTTTGCTATGTCTCAAGATATGTGCTGCAGTGGATTTTGAGTAATTTAGGTTCCAAAAAATATATATATCTATAGGCGCTCTCCGGTGCGCGCACCGGAGTGCGCTCCCGGCGCGACACGCGACTTGCGCGCAGAAAGCTGATTGGCTCTCAGTTGTCTGTAAACATTCGAAACAGTCCGGAGCGGCCGCCATCTTGTGTCTCGGTAGGATCGAGACACGAGAGGTGGCCAAAACAAAGGGGGAAATGACCATAAGGGGGCAGGGTAGCCCCCCATTGACCCCCTAGGTTTGATGTGGGGGCTATAAAAGGGCCCCGCGGGGCATTTAAAATTTTTTTTTTTTTTTCGTTTTGCGCAGGGGAAGCGCCCGGTACGCGCACCAGGTAGCGCACCGGGGAGCGTAAAATGAGGGAAAAAGATGACAGTTTATAAAAAAAAAAAGCCTTTATTTAGAAATTGGAGGTAGTTCTAAAAAGAACGTTTTTTTTCTTCTTTTTGTTGTTTTATATTTTTTTTTGTGTTTTTTGAACTTTTTGAACTTTTTTTGGCTTTTTAAAACAATTTTATAATTTTTTTGGATTTTTGTCAAGGGAAAAACAAAAAACAGGGATTCCAAAACGGCTCAACAGGAGCAAAAAAATGTGAAAATTTAGGGACTGTCAGGGCAGCGGTGTTGCTGTTTCTTTTGGGCAATGAGTTCAACACTCTGCTCCCCATAGCAGAGCAGTTCGTCACACTCCGTGCACAGAAATTTGATGCCTGCAAACTCTGGCTGTATGTTAGGGACCATTCTTCTACGGGATGGTCCCGAAGGTGTTGCTCCACCAGTGGAGGTGCTGCCGCCATCTGTGGGTAATTTCCGTGCCAGGTCTCTGACACTCTCCCTCGCAAAGTTGTTTGGGTGTCTTCTTTTGACATGCCTGATTAAATTGGCATTTCCAAAACTATATTTTTTCAGAGGATTGCCTCTGGATAAAGTACTACCACATATTTTGCAGGTTACTTTTGGAGCGTTGACTTTTTTTTCTCCTTCAGGGATGTTATAAAATTTCCAGATGAAATGGATTTTTTTCTTCTGCCTAGGAGGGTCCTCATCTACAAATGCCTCTGAATCACTGCTGGATGACTCTCTTGCAGCCATTGCTGTAGATCAGGAAAGTAGGAGATGAAGATAGTACACAGAACAGCTCTTGCTCTCTCCAAGTTTGTAAAAAAAACTGTTAGCAACCAATGAAAAGTGTTATTTTAGGGTCACATGACCCGACGCGCTTACGCAGCGCGCTCTGGAGCACTTCCGGGTGCGTTTACGCGGCGCGATCGTAGGCGCTTCCAGGGCGCAAACGTGGCGCGATCTTGGGCGCTTCCGGGTACGTTTACGCGGCGCGATCGTAGGCGCTTCCGAGGGCACTTACGTTGCGCGCCAAAGTGACGTCATCAAACTTTTACAGAAATACATAATCATTTTCCTTATAAAAAAAAACGGATTTTATTTGTATGGAGCGAAATGTTTTGCATTATTATTAACTTTTCATTCATATTTTTTTTCACGAACGACAGTAGCGCTCTGGGTGCGCTTTCAGGTGAGCTCACCGGAAAGCTTACCGGAGAGCTTAGCTGAAAGCTTCCCGGAGCGCGCACCCAGAGCGCAAAAGAAAAAAAATATATTAAAAAAATGAATACTTAAAAAAAAACAGCAAATTGTAAAAAAAAAAAAAGGTTAGAAACTTGATATAGAAAGGAATTAGCATTTAAAAAACCTATGAAATTCACTGAAAAAACCATAGGTTTCACACCAGTTATAGTTAGGAATTAGCATTTAAAAAACCTATTAAATTCACTGAAAAAACCATAGGTTTAACACCAGTTATAGTTAGCTGGAAATTTTACTGACATAAAACCATTGAAATTCCCACGTTATAGTTAGTTGGACTCACTATAACTTGCACGTGTAATGCACTGCTGATGACATCACATATTACATCACTCATGACATGGTCAGTGACATCACTCATGACATCACTGATGACAGAGAGACTGACCTACTTTCACTCGCTAATATATGTATTCACTAAGATACTCTTAATAAGGCAGATATCCAATTATTTTTTTAAAAAGAAACATCCATTAAGACAATAATTTAAACAAATATTCTTCCATCGACCTTAACATACATATATAAAACATATTTATTTATCTGAAAGACACACATTCACTGGATGGTGTCATCAGTGCATTACACGTGCAAGTTATAGTGAGTCCAACTAACTATAACGTGGGAATTTCAATGGTTTTATGTCAGTAAAATTTCCAGCTAACTATAACTGGTGTTAAACCTATGGTTTTTTCAGTGAATTTAATAGGTTTTTTAAATGCTAATTCCTAACTATAACTGGTGTGAAACCTATAGTTTTTTCAGTGAATATATATATATATATTCACTGAAAAAACCATAGGTTTCACACCAGTTATAGTTAGCTGGAAATTTTACTGATATAAAACCATTGAAATTCCCACGTTATAGTTAGTCGGACTCACTATAACTTGCGCGTGCAATGCACTGCTGATGACATCACATATTACATCACTCATGACATGGTCAGTGACATCACTCATGACACCATCCTTGTGACATAGTGACAGACCTCCTTTCACTATAATGTAACCCTTGAAACACATATTCAAAAATAGAAACTGAAATTTTTTAAAAAATGGAGATACCTATATCAGTTACAACAAGCAATTCAGTAATTCCACTATCTATATACACATCCACTCATTCACCAACAGTTCTATATAGTCACTCATACATATACTCACTCATCATATGAAGTGATACAGCTATACATCCTGTTACACACCGACATTCATCCAAAAGTTACTCACACACATATTCACACGTGCAAATAAACTATTGGACATCCATTTATTTGAATATAGAGTTATACACACACTTCCACCTTACTTCTATTTAAAATTACACATATTTATTCTCTTAAACAATCACTTATAGAAACACATACTTATTTAAACAGGAACTCTTACAATCTCTTACTCTCACATATACTCACTTATATACATCAATATTCATATATACTAGATTAAAACATATGTAGTTACTGATAAAGACACTAGTGAGACAGTCATTCACTCACTAACAAACACATATAGACACTCATCCACCCATACAGTCCTGTACATATGTTGTCTTCAAAACACATACAAACAAAGAGTCAGTCACTCATGCATCTATGTGCTAAGTAATACCCCCACCAAACCATACAGACACTCATACTGATACTAATAAAAATATCTAATAACCCATATACATACACATGAGTGGATGTGTATTAGATGGTGGTATTACTGAATTGGTTGTTGTAACTGGTATGGGTATATCCACTTTTTTGAAAATATTAGTTTCTATTTTTGAATATGTGTTTCATGGGTTACATTACACTGAAAGGAGGTCTGTCACTGTGTCACAAGGATGGTGTCATCAGTGATGTCATGAGTGATGTCACTGACCATGTCATGAGTGATGTAATATGTGATGTCATCAGCAGTGCATTGCACGCGCAAGTTATAGTGAGTCCGACTAACTATAACGTGGGAATTTCAATGGTTTTATATCAGTAAAATTTCCAGCTAACTATAACTGGTGTGAAACCTATGGTTTTTTCAGTGAATTTAATAGGTTTTTTAAATGCTAATTCCTAACTATAACTGGTGTGAAACCTATGGTTTTTTTCAGTGAATTTCATAGGTTTTTTAAATGCTAATTCCATACTATAAGTTTCACTTTATAAATAAGACTGTTAGCACTCTAGTTGTTCTTTTTAACACTCTAGTACATTCTGTCATTGGGCTACAGTTGTGCTACATCTAGTTGAATTTTGGGCTACATTTACAATTTTTGATCTCTGGTGGCCATCTTTGGGCTTCATTGGGCTACTTTGAGCTACATTTGGGCTACATTTTGGCTCTAACATATATTAAGCCCAATGTAGCACAATACATATTTTTATAAAGTTAATTTTTTTACAAACCACTTCAGAATAGGGCTACCTGTCTCTACAATTATCCCATTTTTTTTTTTTTAATTTTTGGGGGGAGCGCTCCCAGAGCGCGCCCCGGAGTGCGCCCCGAAAAGCGTATTTCTGAAAAGCGCCCCCGGGCGCGCTCCGGGGAGCGTCTCGTAAGCGCCAATATCGCAAACGAAAACATGATCGTGACGTATCGCGTAGCCGCGACCGCGTGATACGCACGGCGTAAGCGCACCCGGAAGTACTCGAGCGAATACGATCGCACAACGTAAACTTCCGACGCGCTTACGCTGCGCGCCCCCGGGCGCGCCCCGGGCGCGTAGCGTAAGCGCGTCGGGTCATGTGAGCAGAAAATAACACTTTTCATTGGTTCATAACAGTTTTAGTTTCATAATGATGAAGCCCCTGGTCTTGTGACCTGAAAATAACACTTCTCATTGGTTCAGTTTTCCAAATGATGAAAGCCCCCACCTTTTTGCCTTATTCTGACTTTGTCCTTTGACTGAGGAAGATCTGTTTGGAACTCTCTGTACCTTTTTGTACTTTAAAATGGCTTCAGTAGCAGCAGCAGCAGGAGCATCTCAGCCACCACCACCACCACCACCACCAAGAGGACCAGCTCCAAATTATATTGGTGGTCAAGAACAGGAGGAGGAGGAAGAGGAAGAGGAGGAGGGGAGAAGAAGATGGCTGCCTGAAGAAAACACACCTTATAAACCCAAACCACACTTCATTTGGCAGTTTTTTTCAATTCCAGAGGGGAAAAAAAAGGTGAATGCGCCCAAAGTCACTTGCCTCATCTGCAATGATGAACTTTCACGGGGCAACCCAAATAAGAAATATTCTTTTGGTAACTATACCATGATTCGGCACATGACAAGAAAGCATCCAAACAACTACTCTCGCGCAGAGTTCCGGGAACTGGCCAGTAACCTCCCCCAGCCATCAAGGACCCCCTCCCAAAGAAACCAACCCTCTTCCTCGCAACCAGAAACATCTGAGGTGATGCCTTGCATTCAGCCGAGATTTGCTGATTTTAAAATTACTTGCACTGCTTGTGGCAAGCTTATCTCCTATGGGGAACAAAGTATTAAGCTCATCGTCCTTGCAGGTGATAATCACAAGTGCCCCAAAAAGAAATAATTTTTTGGGTTTTTTGTTTTTTTGCTCCAGTTGAGCCAGTTTCAATTCCCTTTTTTTGTTTCTCCCCCTAAAAAATACAAAAAAAATATAAAACTGTTTTGAAAAGCCAAAAAAAGTTTAAAAAGTTCCAAAAACACAAAAAAATATAAAACAACAAAAAGAAGAAAAAAAAAAGTTCTTTTAAGAACTACCTCCAATTTCTAAATGAAAACTTCATTTTTTTATAACTCTGTCATCTTTTTCCCTCATTTTACGCTCCCCGGTGCGCTACCTGGTGCGCGCACCGAGCGCTTCCCCCGCGCAAAACGAAAAAAAAAAAAATATTTTAAATGCCCCGCGGGGCCCTTTTATAGCCCCCACATCAAACCTAGGGGGTCAAAGGGGTCTATCCCTGACGCCTTATGGTCAGTTCCCACTTTGTTTTAGCCACCTCTTATGTCTCGATTTTACCGAGACACAAGATGGCGACCGCTCTGGACTGTTTGGAATGTTTACAGACACCCGAGAGCCAATCAGCTTTCCATGCGCACCTCGTGTGTCGCGCCTGGAGCGCACTCCGGTGCGCGCACCTGTGCGCTGCTATAGATATATATATTTTTTTGGACCTAAATTACTCAAAATCCACTGGAGCACATATCTTGAGACATAGCAAAGGCACATCGGGCTACCAGTCCCTACAATTTTGCCAAGTTTCGTGTAAATCCATTCAGCCGTTCGGGCTAAAAGTGAAATCGACCGCCCTATGGAAATTAACATGGGGAAAACGCGTTTTGGGACCCCCCTTTTATCTCGGCCCCCGCTTAACGTATCCCCCCCAAACTTTCAGGGAAGGACCGGAGTTCGAGGAGGCCATTTTCAGGAAATTTTCAGGCAGATTCGTCAACCGGCGCCAAAGTTATTCCAAATAGAATTTTCAGATTTAACATTGAAAAAAATCCTAACTATAACTACCTACTGGCGACCGCCAGTAGGTAATATATATATATATATATATATATATATATATATATATATATATATATATATATATATATATATATACTAGCAGCCCGTCCCAAAGGGCTGCTTCAGGGCCTCTGCCCGCCCCACAGAAGAGTTGTCTGTGCAAGTCCTGGCCCTGTTCAACTGATTTGGCCACATTGAGTTATTTTTTTAATTTGTTTGCATTGTTTTCCGCGTTTTATGTTGTTCGCAAGATGTGATGCTCTTTCCGTGTGTTCATTTTTGTATCCCTTCAAATAAGTTTCCCTTTCGTTTTGTCAATTGTGTGGTGAAGTCCTGGCAGTGCTTGAGTAATTATGGGCAGTTGTGTTATTTTCGTTATTCATATGTCTTATTGTAAGCATTTTATCTTGTCCGCAAGATGTGAGAAAAATCTTGTGAATGCGCAGTCGATTGCGTTTCTCCTTTAAGAAATGTCGGCTTTTTTTGTTCGTGTTTACCCCCCTGTGACGTCATTGGTCAATGGCCAATGGTTAAAGACTTTTCTTTTGGTAAGCCGAAGTCGTGTGTGTGTTTTCTTTAGTGCGTTGTGATTGGAGTAGTATACGATTAATCCTGCCCCCTGTGTGGCGTCATTTGACACTCCTCGTCGATGGAAGGCCCGCCTGGTTTTTAATGCGAAGGCGTCAATGTTGTCTGGGTAACTGCAACGAATGTGTGTATATTTCTTATAGCGCGCACCTCTGCTGTTTTTGTATATTGGTGTTACCGCGCTGTATGTGTGAATTTAAATTCATTGAAAGCTAATTTCCGCTGTATGTGTTGGGATTTGCAAATGTTTGTTAGAAATTCATTGAATGCGCATTTCCGCTCTATGTCTGCATATTGTGCGTTCTTAATTCCGTGAAAGCGCATTTCCGCTCTATGTGTGCATATGTAAGTGTGTTGTGAAGTCGCTTGGCCTATGTTTGTTATTTGCACTTGGCACAGCCCTGTAATCGCCCACATTTGTTGTTTGAGACGCCCACGCCCCCAAGGGACTACTTTACCACTTTTGGCGTTTTTGCTTTTTTAATGTACATGGTGTACATATCTATAGCCTATGTCCTTCTGCCACATCTTCCCTTTCAAATGGTGTATTGGGTGTAGTGATTGGTGCATTACTTGTGTAGTTTACCTGGCTCAAAGGTTTGTGTTCTCTCTTTATAATAGTAGTATTGATATATATATATATACATGAAGGGCATATATATATATACAACGAAGAGCAGTCACACAGTGTTTGGGCAGTCCATATATATATCTATACTACTATAATAAAGCAAGAACTTTCAGCCTTTGAGGCGGGTAAACTCGGGAACCACAGCGCCAATCCACACACCTGATACACCGTCGGAATCGTCAGGGTGTGAAGATGGTTTTAGGCTATATAAAAAAAAAGGTTAATTAAAACATTTACAGTAAAAAAAAAAAGGAGTCCCTCCGAAGTAGCGCCGGCCGCGACGTGCTGGCTCACGTCAGGAGCGCGGGGAGGAGCGGCGTCCAGGAGCGGGACGAGGAGCGGCGGACATGGCGCGGGGGAGGAGCGCTAACATGAGGAGCAGCGGACAGGCCAGCGGCGATGCGAGCAGGGGACAGACGGGAGGAGCGCCGGCTGAGGTAAGGGGACCCATGTCGGGGCAGGCGGAGGACGGGCTGGGCGGGGGCGCGGGCTGCAGGAGAAAAGAGAATGATCCCATGTTTTTATGATGAAACAGCAATCATTAACACACCTCTAGGCCAAAAAGATTAGCTATGATGTAAGCTTTCCCTGCCAATGTACACTCTGTAGAATGGATTGGTCAGCTGTACACCTCTGCAAAGAAGAACAGACTTATTTAAAGCAGTATATCAGCAGCGGACAGGCGGGAGGAGCGGCAGCTGAGGTAAGGGGACCCATGTCAGTGCAGGTGGGGGTCAGGGCAGGCAGGGGTCGGGGCAGGCGGGGGACGGGCCGGGCGGGGACCCGGGCTGCTGGACAATGTCGCGGCAAGCGGGGGTCGGGGAAGCCTGTTTCTTCCGGACAAGTTCGGGATGGGCTGCTAGTATATATATATATCATTGAATTGCACGAGCATCCTCTGCCACACCTAATCGAGAGTTGTGTCATCTTGCGACTTCTCCTGCCAAGCCTCATGAAATTACTACAAAAGATGACGCGCTGTGTGCGACTTTTATTTCTTTATTCCGCTGTTGCCAAACACGTTTCGACTGCCAAGCAACGGCAGAATAAAGAAATAAAAATCACACAAAGCATCGTCATCTTTTGAAGTAATACATATATATATATATATTGACAGTACTTCTAGTGGGAGAGGTAGCCCAGAGCATTTGTTAGCGGGCAGTGAATGACACAAAGCAACTTAAATCCAGCAATGGCAGCAGATTGGGAAAGCGAGCGGGAGGAAGCAGCAAAAGATATCTTTTGCATTGATGACAGTGGCGCCATTGCTACACATGCGGAAATGGGAGAAACAGCACAACAAAAGACAGATGACATTGTTAAACTAACTCACAAACTGGAAAAACCACAGAAAATTGAAATAGCCAAATGGTGGGAGTGCAAGTCACTCCAAAGATATCTGGACGTGGGACGCATTCCGAGGGGTCTGAAAATCCTACTAGCCCCCACCTACGAGAACCCTACGAGAACCCAGACCCAGCGATGCTGAAAGATTGGGCAGAAAACAGCGCCAATTCATCGTGCAGAATGCTCCAAATCCTAATTAAATATGCTACCAGCAACAGGGAGGCAACACTAAAGAAAATTGAGGCGCTCACTGAAGAGCTGTAAAAATTACCACGCCAAGAAAAAATCGGCAAAATACTCACAGACATGAAAACAAGGCTCCAAGCATGAGCAATCAATCAAAGAGAGGAAGGCAGTAAAATTCCAGAGGGACAGAAACGACTACATGAGTGGAAAAATATACACTTTTTCCAGAAAGTACAAAAATATTCGACGTCAAAAATTATCAGAGACAACATCAATGTCCCAGAGAACGACCGTACCAAGTGAATCAGAATTGAGCTCGGAAATTGAATTTGATGTGGAAACATTATTAACAGACAAAAGCAAGGAGCCGACAGTAGCACTGGAGTTTGCTTTTTTACGTCTAGAAAGACTTATGAGCCTGAGACCCCGACTGCCGAGAACGGGAAACAACACTGGCGCAAAAAATCAACAAACAGGAATCGAAAAAACAGACGGTGGGGCAAAGGACAAACAAAACAGAAACACTCGCACACAGAGAAATTACCGACGCAGATGAATGAACACACTGACATGGAGAACACAGTGATCAACCTTACTACTTCAACTGAAGAAGAACGCATCCTCCCACTTGGGCTGACCTTTTGCACCAAAAACAATTTAGACTATGCCCAGGCTAGAGTACATCTTTTCCTTTTCGTGAGAAAGCTCAAACTCCAAAAACATTTCTTTTACATGGCCAAAAACAATTATGGTAATGGGGATTTGGAACCTGACCCTAACTGTCTCACAGTGAACGACATGGCCTTCCTTTATGACCTTGCTAATATGGAAGACACCATCAATCTTGACACTATAAATGAGTTCGCTATAAGTTCTGATTTTGACACTGCCAGCACCACTACAGCACCGTTCAAACCCAGGTCTACTTTTATGCCCATGATGCCTAAAGACGGTCTGGACATCTTTGCGGAAAATGTAACAAAGGATTTTAAAGATTTGGTGTATAAGAGTAACCAGGACTTTGTGAATAACAATCAGAATAAAATGACTAAGTACAACGAACTCATGAATAAAATTAATCAAAACCAGGAAGTAGTAGTGCGCTGATCGGACAAAAGCGGCAACGTGGTCCTCTGGCCGTTGGATCAGTACAACACGGAGGCCATCGAACATCTATCTGACAAATAATGCTATAGCCGAGTCAGCCCTAACATCATTGTAGGAATCAAGGAAAGATTCTACAAGGCTCTCTATGACTAGAGAAGCACAGGACTACTCACAAAACAAGAATTTGAGTTCATCAAATGTGATTACCCTGTCCTACCCCAGTTATATTTGGTCCCCAAAATCCACAAAGACCCAGTGTGCCCACCGGGAAGACCTATCATTGCAGCTATTGGTGGATTGGTGGAGAACACGTCCAAATACATTGACCATCAAGGATACAGGGGAGTTCCTCACTAAAATCTATGATATTAACTGGGAAACAGACTCTCTACTTATGACTATCTTTTTTTTTTTTTTTTACTTTTTATTATTGAAGTTCTTGTATCATAGTTTCAATTAGTAAAGAAAAAGAAAAAATGCATATATTGACAACCAAAGAAAACAAAAATCATAGTTTACAGTTTACAATTTCCAATATTACTCAAAATACGATTTCAAATTTTGTCAAATTTCCTTATCCCCCAATTCGCTGTGCATAACGAAATTCGCTTGTTCTAACATTGCTCATTTTCTGAAGCCAGGAATTAAACGTTGGAGCTTGTGTTAATTTCCAATTCTGAAGCACCAAAGACCTCGCTACTGCCATCACAATAAATAATAGTTTAACCAACTGTTCGAGAAAACCGAGATCAGTATCATATCCATAAAGTATTAATTTGACGTTATAGGCAATCTGAATCCCACAATACTTTTGTAAATATTCAAAAATCTTATTCCAAAAAGGTACAATTTTAACACAGTGAGCTGTAGTGTGGGACCAATTAGCAGGACTGTATTGCTTACATCTAAAACAGATGGCACTAACATTCGTATACATTTTAGAAATGACGGCAGGAGTTCGATATAGGAGCCATTTAGTAAAAAAAAACATTCTCCTCCAATTAGAGCGTCGAAGAACACTAAAATTCAATTTGTTTATACATTTCCAGGTATACATAGTAAGAACATGATTCTCTTGTTCCTGCCATTTTTTAATGATTCTTGTGCTGAGATCTAATTCAGTATATTGAGATAAATAATGTTTCCATGCTCCTGGCTTCTTACTCTGAGGAATCATAAACAAATCATCCCACAACTGACAAGGAGAGTCGATCATTCTTAACTCAACTTGTCCCAGTACTTTAAAGCTCAAAGCATATGAATTGGATAACAAAAAATTTCCTGATGTTAATTGCTGCATCTCTCCTGGTAACAGCCAGGCCCCTTCTCTTAAAAAATCTGATAGAGTGCAAAACCCAGCCCGCTCCCATTGGAAAACAATATCTGCTCCGATTTTAATTCCCCAAAAAATGAGAGCATTCCTTAGAGGAGTTCTAGAATTGAACTGCGGGAGAGAATGTCTTTTTAGAAGAGCGTCGCGACGTTTAAAGAACCAATACAATATTTTATATCGGGTGAGTTTTGGCGATTTAGGGATGTGCAGAGGAACTGGGATTTGAACTTCTTGACTAATTTGGTCAAAAAAGAAATTAATAAATAATTTTGGACTAATTTAAATCGTTCTAAATATTGGGCGAAATATCCACTATAATAATCTCTATGGTTAGGAAGAGATAAGCCTCCCAGATCAGTATCTACGTAAAGTGTCTTCATTGCTATCCTGGGACGTTTTTTAGCCCATATAAAGCTTGAAAATAATGGTTCTACTTTTGAAAAAAAGTTACTAGGTAGAAAGCACGGAATAGCTGAAAATAAAAAATTAAATAGTGGAAGTACAGACATCTTTATGAATGCCACCCATCCCATAATAGTGAATGGTAGTGAATCCCATCTAGTGAATAAGGATTGTACTTTTCGTAGAAGTGGGTCAAAGTTCAGCTTAATTAAATCGGATACCAAGGTGGAAAACATAACCCCTAAATACCGTTTTGGTCTTGAATTACTGCAGCCAACTAAATCCGCATGTAAATCCACCTCCCCCCCCCCACCACACACTAATATTTCAGTTTTTTTTTTATTAATTCGGTAACCTCCTAAGGCCTTGAATTCTTCAAAAAGCTGCAAAACAGCAGTTTGAGATTGGATATCCGTCTTAATTATCAACATAATATCATCGGCATAGAGTTTAATTTTTGCCATAGATGTGATCGGTGGAGGGATATTTACAGATTCACGAATAGCTGTGGCTAACGGTTCAATAAAAAAAGCAAAAAGGATAGGGGATAAGGGGCAGCCCTGCCTGGTGCCCCGTTGGACCAATACTGTGCCTGCCATAACGGAATTAATAATTATATTTGCTATGGCACCCGTGTATACATTTTGAATTAAACTAATAATTTGTGAAGGGATAACAACGTGTTTTAAAAAAGCAAATAAAGTTGTCCATACCACTAAAGCAAAAGCTTTCTCTGCATCTAATAATAAAATTAAAACCGAGATTTTTTTAACCTGAAAATAATCTAGCGCTTCCGTGAGAAAACGGGTATTGGTCACTAACTGCCGGCCTGCCACAAAGCCATTCTGATCTAAATGAATAAGATCTGTTGCATTTGAATTAAAACGTATTGCGAGTTATTTAGTGAGGATCTTATAATCGGTATTAAGTAATGTGATAGGCCTGTACGAGTTAGGGTCTTTTAAATCTTTACCTTTCTTAGGAAAACTAACAACAGTCCCCTCCCCAAAAGAATCCGAAACTTGGCCAACCATTAACATATAATTAAATAATTGTAATAATAAATCCGAGAACGTAGTGAAGAAACTCTTAAAAAATTCAGCCGGAAAGCCATCCTAACCACTAACTCTAATTCTGATTTGGAAAATAAACGCTGCATAGAATCACTATCTACCTGCGTTAGGGAGGGCATATTATATCTGGATAAAAAATTTGAGAGCTTGGAGTGATCTATTATTTGTTGTTGACTGTTAATCTGTTTATAGTGGGACAACATAATAGTGCCAATATAATCCGTCTGTGATACTTCAACTTGAGTAACAGGGCACTTTAAAGAGTGAATTAACTTTGCGGCAACTTGCTCCTTTGCCTGCCATGCGAGGAGTTTCCCAGAGAAATTACTTTCCTCGTAAATCCTCTGAGATTTATTCGAGAATTGCTGTTCACTCTGTGTATAAAGAAACGTATTAAGTTCACGTTTAGCCACATTTAATTTTTTTGTACATCGCTGGAAGGATTGACTTGGTGCAACAGAGTAAGTGACTGGATTTTTTGAGTGAGGTCTTAGTATGTTTAATAGTGGGCCATTCTTCTGCATCTTTACTGATTATGATACCACGAATAAAAGCTTTTAGTGAGTCCCATATGATACGGAGTGGGGCTGTATCTAGATTACGTGCTATAAACTCAGTAATTTCAATTTTTAAGAAAAAGATCCAATTATTGTCCTGCAGATACATTTTTATTAAATATCCATCTTTTAGATGACTTAATCTCTTCACCTACTTCAAATTCAATTAACAGCATTGCGTGGTCTGAAAAACCATTGTGGAAAAATTTTTGATAGGAACATTTTAATAACCTTGAAGCCAGAAAAAAATCTAACCGCGATGAAGATCTATGTCTCCCAGACCAACACGTGAATTCTTTTTTCTGTGGAAATTTAGTACGCCATGAGTCACAGAGATCCAATAAAGATATATTCTGCATAATGGACCTTCTTGATTTTGGTTTAGATTGTTTCCTTGACACACCAGTGGAGTCTAATTTTATATCCATAAGGATATTAAAATCACCACCTATCACTATGTCCCCCCTAACTAACAACAAAGATTGAAATAACTCATCATAGATGGGGGCACGATCTTCCACTGGGGCATAAAAGCTGACAAACGTAAAAGGTCTTTTCCTATCTTTTATTAGGCATGTGACCCAGCACCACCGCCCTGCCCCCCCCATCTTCATACTGGGCAATTTCTGCATCTAAATTCTGATTTAGAAAAATAGCAACCCCACTTTTAGCTTCTTGAGCGCATGAAAACCCTCTATATAACGACCAGGTTTTAAACATAGAAAAAGAGTTAATTTTGGCAGTAGAATTGTGGGTTTCTTGGAGCATTACAACAGCTGGTCGTTCTGACTTAATCCAGAGCTCAATTGCTCGCATTAATATTTAGCCCATTAACGTTGAAAGAAATCACTCTAAGCCCCCCAATAGACATATATACAACTCATTGATAATTCATCAATACAAACATCTTGACAACTTTTTTTCCATCAAAATCCAACAAGAACTTCAATTCCCCCCCCCCCCCACCCCACTCCCCACCTCAGGTGCTCCCCTCCAGCACCTAGCTCAGTGGCCCTGCACTTCACCTTCACCTCCTCCCCACACTGGCCACCTGACACTCACCCTTCTCATGGAATCGCCTTGTTGTTGCGCCTCTGACCCTGTGCTCCCCCTGTTCCTCCCCTACCCTCCTCCCCACAATCATGTTTAGGTTTTAACTCTGCAGTTGGTTAAGCATCTCACAAGCCTCATCAACATCAGTGAATAAGTAGAATTTGCCTTTTATCAGAACTTTTAACTTTGCCTGTTGCGCCATTGACGCTTGGACACCCTTTTTTTTAAATAATTGCAAAATCTTTACAAAGTCTTTTCTCCGTCTCGCAGCAGCAGCCGACCTATCGGAGAAAATCCGACATTTAGTAGTTGGATTGGCATGGAATTGTCTTTGCTTGAAGGCTTGTGATAAGATTGTTTCTTTGACACGTACATCAGCAAAGTTAACAATAATTGTCAGAGGAAATGGAGAGTTAGGAAATGGATGAGCTGGAATTCGGTGCATGCGTGTAATTGTTAGGCCTCCCTTGAATTCAGGGATAACC
Source organism: Lissotriton vulgaris (assembly GCF_964263255.1). Lineage (NCBI taxonomy): Eukaryota > Metazoa > Chordata > Amphibia > Caudata > Salamandridae > Lissotriton > Lissotriton vulgaris. The sequence goes on along the minus strand of NC_141689.1, from coordinate 2,065,247,886 downwards.
TCTCAAGAAAAGTAGGAAGTAATCCATTGCAACATGTCTGATCCTTCAATATTCTCTGGCACGCCTACCACTTGAAGGTTTGACCTTGTATTATAATTTTCTAACTCATCCAGTTTAATTTCAAAGACTTTTGAAGATTTACAAATAATAGACACTTCCTTCTGCATAGTTGTCATATTATCCTCCAGCCCTGAAATTCTAGTCTCGGATTCTTGAAAACGATTTGTAAAAGAAGCCATTGAGTCTTCAGTTTTGTCCAGACGATTACTAATTACTGCCAATTCAGCCTTTTGAATTTGCTTCATTTCTCTTATTTCTCCTAGTATCAGGTTTAGCATGTCTTTCACTGAGATTTGAAAGTCCCCAGTAGTCTTAGTGTCCATCTCTAGAATCGGGCTCTGTGTCATTGCATGTGTCAAAGCATCATCATTCAAATCTGATTTAGATTGCGGCAAGATAGAGACTACAGCAGAGGGGACAGCCGTAAAAGGAAGAGTTGAGACTTCATTTTCACTCAGAAATGCAGTTTTTATATCTACAGACGGAGAGTCTATTAGATTCACTACATTACTAGTTGACGTCGTTGAATCTGTAGGATTTAAGGGGGTTAGGGCCTCTGGCGAAGTTCTGGTCCTAGCTGCATTCATGCTGGTATTAGTAGTAGTATGCCCTGTGCCCTTTCGGTCAAATAACGGGAATTGTTTAGAGGCCTTGGGAGTAGAAATTACCAGGGCATCTTTAGGAACCTGTGGATCATGTGGCGGTGTAGAATTCACCCCTTATACAATTCCTGGTGATTTAACCACTAAGCTTGATAGGGCCATATCCATTCGAACCACGGGCAGCTCTAATACCTCCGTCGCCTCCTTCCCCTTACTAGTAATAAAGTTACTGGAATCTTGTTGATGAACTTGTATTATATTATCACTTGGAAGATTGTTTTCACCTTCTCCGGAGCTCTCCGAATTTTCAGCAGAAGAGTTTTCCTTCTCTGTAGCAGATCCTGCCAGTTTAGCTTTTTCTGATTTATCTTTCAGTTGTTGACACCTTTTTATCGCCCTGGTCCTAGCAGTCAATTGCTTGCCCATAATCAGAACACAAGGTGAAGTATTCTCACCTCAAAGTCTCTGATCTTCACTTTTTAACAGGGCAGAGTCGGTGTATTAAATACCAAGGAAAGCCAGATCGTCAAAAAAATGTTAGAAATTGTGATTCACTATAATTCGCAATATTCCCTATCCCTGGCAGGACCTCAATTGTTCGATGCCTTGAACACACAGCAATCTCAGCACAATACTATATAATAAAGGTAGCATGGCAAAATATCAAAAGCAGAAAGTCCAATAACCTCTCGGAACGCTAGGAATGCTGGGACTTGTAGTTTTTTTTTCCTTTTTTTCACTGCATTATTAACATCAGTGTTCCGTAATATAGGTTAGAGGTGGGTAGAACACAGTCTTAATCAGTCATCTGTCATCATTCCAAAGTTCGAATCTTTCAAACTGGTTTTTTAATACTTGCTACTCCACTCTGAGATTATAAAAATTTCTGAGCCCAGCCTCTGAGAAAAGGGTTCAGTTGCTGCAACACTGAAAAGCATTCTTCCAGAAATCGTCAATAAAGGTGTGCAAGTTCAGCAGTTCTTATCAGCGATATCGCTGACTATGATATAAGCACCCCCTGAAACGTTTAGTGGCTTACTTTTTGAATAGAGTGTCTCTCTTGATAGACGCACGGCATGCGCTTCATTGCAGGCATGTACCTTTTGGCAGAGCAGGCTGTTTCCTCGACGTTTCGCTACCTCTGCTTTTTCAGCAGCAGAAACCTGTACCACAGAGGTCACAGCTCGTTAAAAAACCCAGCGCGTATCCGGCATTTCAGTCTGCACGGATTTCGCAGGCACCAGTGAGAACGCCACAGAACACCTCCGACGCCATCATCCTCGAGGAGCCGAATGGGGGGAGGAGCAAAGAACAGGAAGCCCAGGTGCTACGTGGAGGCGTGGAGCTCCACCGTAGCGGGGACTCTACCTATGACTCTCGATGTCAATGCGCTCTATACGAGCATAAGACACTCAGATGGTATAAAAGCACTACACCACTTACTAGGGAAGAGACCTATACCCATATCCAGCATCCTGAGATGATTGTGCAAATGACTGAATTTTGCTTGGACAACAATGTGTTTATTTTTAATAATCTGACTTACAAACAATAGCAGGGCACTGCCATGGGTACCTGCTTTGCCCCCAGCTATGCAAATCTGCATATGGGCTGGTGGGAGGAGCAGGTGCTCATGGCAGGGCGCGCTGCGACTTTCGCAGAAAACATCAAAATGTATGTCCTCTATATTGATGTTATATTCATACTATGGAAAGGGTCAGAGGAAAGCGCTAGAAACTTTGCTCCTGAAATCAATGACAATTCACTTAACCTTAGTTTTACCTGTAACACTAGTGAGACCTGTATACACTTTCTAGATCTGGAGTTATACGTGGAAAGGGGTCAACTCCAGTCTAAAACCTCCAGAAACCCCACTGCTTGCATGCACATAGCTTTCACCCAACATCCCTTATGCTGAATGCCTTCGGAGGAAGCGCAACTGCAGCACAACACATAGCCTAGAACAGGCAACAGGGGAGCTCTATGACAGACTGTCATGCAGAGGCTACAGTGAAGAAACACTCGCTAAGGCTAGGAAAAAGTAGCCAACACCTCCCATAGACAGCTGTTGAAATTGGAGCCCAAGACTAAAGAAGGTGTCACCACTGAGGGAGTTAAGGACATCTAGACCCCTAGATTAATAAAAGGTTTTAATGCCTACCATGCCCAAATCAGAAAAATAGTGTACAGACACTGGAATTCTGTTAGAAATGACCCCGTCATTGGCACCATTAGCAAAAAGAATCCCCAAATCACGTTCCGACGGGCTAAGTCTATGAGACAGGAAATAGTGAACAATGCCCTCTGTATAACCAAACCTAGCAACACGTGGTTGAAATCTCACAAAGGCTTCTTCAAATGCTCTAATTGTAAAGCCTGTAGACACGGTATCAATACCAAGGGGGTCAGGCTACCCTCCAACAGTCGCCCTATATAATCAGAGGGCATTATACTTGTAAAACTGACTACCCAGTGTTTGTACTGACTTGTACCTGTGGCAAAAACTATGTGGGTAGCACCATCCACCAAGTCCATGTACGTATTTTGCAACATTTGAGAGCATTTGCTAAGAACGACCCCTCTTACCCTGTGGCACGTCACATCAACACAGCACACAACAGGAGGGCTCAGGACCTGACGTTTTATGTAGTTGATACCATCCCCAAAAATCCTAGAGGGGGTAACAGGCTGCTTGCACTTAGAAGACTAGGGTCGCGATACATCATCTCATACAACTCTAAAATCCCAAATGGGATGAATGCAGACGAAGCACTTAACCCCTTGCATGCTTGTGACGGCTCCCGTCCGTCATGGCACACAGTGCTCGTTTGCTGATGACGGCCGGGAGCCGCCACGACCACGCCCACGATCAGAATGTGCCGCACAGGAGCGGAATTCTGACCGCAGGCAAGGGGTTAATGTATATCTATAATGTTTCTTCTGCTGTCTGAACCCGCTTCTCTTTCCAGATTCTGCAATGCTTGGACACACTACTTTTTTTAATCACATACTTATATTTTTTCTGTTCATGTTCATTTACCACCGTGTGACATCCTGTGTTCCCCCATCACCTTTATGATTTGATTCACAGCGCTTGCCCATTCTATCCGGCTCCCACCAGACTGTCGCCACCTCTGAGGGCAACTGCGTCACTCTCTACCCTTTACTGTCTGTGCAACTTCACATCTTACTGCTGGACTCATTTGGGCATGATCCCAGTACCCTTCCAGTAATCTTAGATGGGCTCACTTGGTTGTGACTTCACTTACCGAGACCTAGTACTTCTTGCCAGCTCCTGACTTACACAAACGCGCACTAGAGCAGTGATCCCCTACCCATGCTGCGATACATTATTCCATGTCTTCTGTGCTTTTCACTCAGTTATATGCCGCGTGTTAATTGCATCTAGCAGCCACCCGCACACACTTTCTCCCTATCGTCAGGCCTATGAAAGCAGTACACTAGCTCTACACACCACTCTGTACACTGGATACAGCACTTACTGAATGCATGGCAAAAACTCCTTGGCGCGCCCTTACTTTCTTTCATTTTTACTAATTCACAGCCCATTGTATGATGTCACACCGGGACTTTTTTCTTTTTTCTCTAAAAACTATTTTCATAACAGTCTACGTTATTTACGGACATGAGTCATATTCACTGATGTAAAGTGGTTTATTTTGTGTTCTGACCCTTGCAATACGCACTGTCATGTCCGTGTTTTCTGCTTTGTCCATGGTGATGTCTGTGTGGTAACCATGACAACCTCTCCTCGAGCAGAGCGTATTTATTTTTGTAAAACAGTGTGTTCAAGACGTAGTGACCAAGGCGGTTCGGCATCGAAATGCGTCTTGCTTTTGCTTTGGATCATTAAATACGTTTTGTCAGTACATCACGGAGACTGTGCCTGACTGTTCGTCGCCGTCAGGGTTGGGAATTTTTTATATATATATATATATATATATATATATATATATATATATATATATATATATATATGTATGTATGTATGTATGTATGTATGTATGTATGTATGTATGTATATATATATATATATATATATATATATATATATATATATATATATATATATATATATATATGTATATATATATATATATATATATATGATTCCACAGGACTCAGGACTGCCCAAACGCTGTGTGCATGCCCTTCGTTGTCTGTGCCAGCTGGGGCAGCAGAAGCCACAAAATGTCCAGAAGATCCTGATCCCATTGAAAAGTAGGCGGCACACCAATTCTGTTCACAAGTGGTTTATTTGTGCAAAACAACATGTTTCGGCTGAGGCGGACTCTGTCAAGTTTGCAAACATGAACCAGCATAGCCATTAAGTACACACAGCTTCATAAAAGGCATCAAGAAAATCCTACAGTACAATAATGTCACTGGGCTAAAATTACGACCTAGACCATGACAAGTCAAATATTTTGACCATAATTGTATCCATATACATGATCATTTCAATTTGTAAATACAAATAAATTTGAACGGAAGGGAAAATTCAAAAATAGAAAATAGACTCAAAATTAACGGTGGGCGTAGTAGGCGTAGTGGGGCTACGCGAAGCTACGTGAAGTGGGCGAGAAACTACGCCCACCTACGCACTTCGCGTAGCCCCACTACGCGCCACCCGCCTCCCTCCTGCCCTCCCTAAATACTTAAATTACCTTTTAAAAATGAATAAAAACCACTTACCTTGTATGCTGCATCCCCCGGGGCTCCATCTCGTAATCGCGCTGCCGTCTTGGATACTAATGCGCATGCGCGGCTGCCCGCATATGCGCATTTCTTGGAGAAATGCGGGAGGGAGGCCGGGGGCAGGCAACTTCGTTACACCCACGGAGTGGGCTTAGTGTTGCCTGCTACGCCTTCTTCGCAAAGGGCGAAGTAGGCAACACTACGCCAACTCCATGGGCGTAGCGAAGTACTTAGCCCAGGGTTACTCAAAATAAACAAACGACTATGGAACATCATCCATTGTATTCGGGTGACCTCTGACCTCTAATTCATCAACATTACTAATTGGCAATTCTTATCGAACACTATTGGTGTGGGGTCAAATGTCAACATGGCCGCTATCTTTAGTCTTCATTTTGCAATAGCGACCAATGTTATAAATGGAAAGTTTCATAGAAGCACAATATTTCATTGAAAAATCATAATATTAATTAATTTAGTGCCCATTATTCATAAATCGCATGTACAAATCGCATGGAATTAATTTGATAAATTCCAGAAAAGCAGAATTTGGATCACTCCATGTTCATGATTGTAATAAAGTTATGCCCATGGTAAAAATACCTTGTGACGTGAACATGTAACCCACAGGCTCATGAGAAAATATTCATTTTACAGAATGAATATACAAGTGAGAAAGGTGAAAAATTCGAAAAATGTCATCACAAGTTAGAAAGACCACCTCGACAAAGTAGGGTCTTCCTAGATCAAGACCATGATTAAATGGGGCCACCCAATTATGAATGAACCAATTTGGATGGGAATACAATTAACGTCAAGTGACTAAATCCATCCTATTGTAGAACAATTGGTCTAATACACTATCCCAGGACAAGGATCTTCACTCACACGTCGTTGTTCCTCTGTGCACCCACAATAAAATTACAGTAGGAGATACAAAAGAAACAGGGAACTGATATGTCATCGAAGAAATACTATTTGAAAATTAAAAACAACAGATTCAAAAAGCACATGGGAAAGCAACTGGTAATTAAACCCTTACGTATGTCAACATTTCTTCCTACCTATTCAAACCAAAGGGCATTCTGGTATTTAATTCAATAATATACCAGGACTCAAGGATCTACAATTATTTCTCCCTGTCTCCTCCTCTCATGCGTTTCATTACCCTGATAATACCAATGAACATGAGTAATTTATTGTTGCTATTGTGAGCATTGTAAAAATGCCTGGCTCACTCATAATCGTTTTAGAAACACTCACAGTCTCTGGTTTTGTGTGAGTGAAATGTCATCCTAACTATAACATCTCTATAACGTCTGATTTTTTCAGTGAATTTCTAAGGTTTTTTAAACATTTTATTTCTTAACTATAACTTCCCTGGTACCTTTGGTTATATAGGTATATATATATATATATATATATATATACGCTTCACAGTCCTGCTCCGCTGCATCAGAAAAAGGACCAAGATCCAATCTGCATCAACGAAACCCACAGGTACAGACCACTCCACAGCGCAAAAGTGAAATTAAAGTGGTTTATTCACACGAACTCGCCAGCATGACGCGTTTCGGTCACTACACGGTGACCTTGATCACATGCCAGACAAAACCAATGAAAATGCTTATAAAGGGTGACCAATTAACACAGAAGGCTGGGCATACATAATGATAGAAACTGAAAAAGCACTGAAATGTAATTCATCCACAGTTGAAAACAGACCCATATTTACAAAGGTAAAAAATGAGTATATACAATTAGAAAATAACCTAAGTGTACATATATACAATCACCAAATAATATACAAATTTACAACGCAATCTTAGACCTTTACATGTACAATATTTACAAGTTGCTATTCTTATTTGTGTCCGTTTTCATAAATTACAAACACAATTAATTCGATGTCAGAATTTTACGATCACCGGATGATAGTGCAAAATAGTATTTGTTATCAAATTAGCCCACTCACATAACTGTGTAAATTGATATAAACCCACAAGTGCCAAACCCTAGTGCAAAGATTAAATAAAGTGCCAAAGTGCAATTGAATCCAGCTCAAGAGTCAGATCCCTGACCCTAAAGTACCTCATATGTGGCTGACCAATTTATTACAAGAAAAAATAAGTCGGGGAAAAAATGTGAGGGAAAGCTCAAGCCCCACCATGTTACACCCTATTAGGAGGTTTACATGTATATGGGTTCATATTAGAAACTACCCAAAATCCTATATAGATAATGTGACTACAGTGATGAGCAAATTAGTATCCCACAATCATATGTTTATATAATTGAAACGTTTTTTTCTTCTCTATTTGAGAGAACACAAATTAGGACATAGTGCCTTAATAATTTTCCAAAGGATACTACATGATAATTTTATGGAAATTACAAACCTAGACGGATCAGTCATACCAATTTGTGGCACATATATATATATATAGTCAAAACAAGGTTCCCCTTAAGGAAGTGCTGTGTTTAGCGGCCTTCCCTGGTCGCAAAAGATGCCCCACTTAATCTCGTTTTCACTAGGGAGGTAGTCACGAAGATGCAGCATGTTCGGTGAGAGACTTTACATCAGCCCACTGGGGTGTTCAAAAACTGTAAACTGCATGCACTAAGAGAACGGACTCACTCGAGTTTTTTTTAAATCTGCAACTTTAAGTACCATGAGGCCACAGGAGTGGCCACGCCCACTAGGGAGTTGTTTGGGATTTAAAATGTTGAATTTTTCCGGTCCTGCTGTGCATGTCAATTGCCAATAATTAAGGGTCTCGAAGACCCAAAACGCATCTGGCAGCATTGTGAGATGTTGGTTTTTTCAAGTTCTGCTGGCAACCTTTGTGATTAAAGAAAGGAGAAACAACCTACCTTTGTGGCACTTCCTTAAGGGGAACCTTGTTTGAATTTATAAAGCCCCTGGTTACACTAGGCTAGTGTGTCCCTGTGCTGCATTACGGGTCTAACCAGAGCACCACAACACTAGTAAAACAACCCTCCCCCTGCTACCTAGCCCGGCCTACTTTTTGGTAAAGAGCTACGTTTTTAACTATTTGCGGAACACCAGCTCCTACGTCTTCAGTCGGAGTCTAAGAGGAAGTTTGTTCAAGTGTTGGGCTGCCGGAATGTGAAAGGAGCGCCCTCCCAGCCTTGCTTTTATGAACTTTGGAACCTTGACCTGCCCTGTCCCGCTAGATCCCAGTTGCCGGATTGGGTTGTAAGGGTTTATTAGGTCATGGAGATAGATGGGCCCTTTCCCCTCTGTGATTCGGTGACTGACACATAAGGCTTTGAACAACACCCGTTACCTGATTGGGAGCCAGTGTAGCGATTCCAACGCCCTCTTCGAGAAGGCTCTCTTGGGCAGCATCCAAACCAAGTATGCTGCCGCATTCTGTATCCACTGCAGCCTTTGAATACACTTAGCATTCGCTCCCAGATACAGGACATTCCCATAGTCCAGCCTCGATGTTATTAAGGCATGGACCATGGTTTTCCCGGCTGTCCTTGGCAGCAGGTGCAGTGTCTTCCTGAGACCCCTATATATATATATATATATATATATATATATATATATTCACTGAGAAAAACATAGGTTTCAGGGGTGTTATAGTTAGTTGGACATTTCACTCGTACAAAAAGATTGAAATTCCCCCGTTATAGTTAGTTCAGCTAACTATAACTTGCGCGCCCACAATGCACTGCTGATGACTTCACGTATTACATTACTCATGACATGGTCAGTGACATCACTCACGACATCTCTGATGACTTCTCAAATTACATCACAGACATCATCCTTGTGATAGAGTGGCAGACCTCCTACCACCCTAATATAGCCTTTGATACACACACTCAAAAATAGAAACTAACATTTTCAAAACAATGGGCATACCAATACCACTTACAACACACCTATTTAGTAATTCCAAGACCTACACACACATCCACTCATTCGCCAACAGTCCTATACAGTCAATCATACATGTACTCACTCATCATATGTACTCATGCACCTATACATCCTGTTACACACATTGTCACACATGTACACAAAGTATCAAACATCTATTAATTGCATATACAGTTATACACACACCAACACACTTACTGCTACAGAATCTTAAACATCCTGTACCCTCAACTTTTTCCGATAGGTACTGGTAGTAACTGACTCTGACTAGCCAGTGCTATGCTAAAATACACTTAGAATACAGTTAAAACACCTACATAGACTAGAGAACACTATGCGTCGGGGTACCCCCATGATTAACATGGCCTGCTCTGTAAGCCCCTAGTACATAATAGGGCAGGGGGATTACAACTACCTCTTAAAACGCGCCATAGGGCGCGTTTGCACAATGGTGAAGGGAGGGGGGTCTGAGGTGACATGTGTGCAAACACACCCTGTGGCCGTGTGAATTTGGGGGATGAAGTCCAATTAGCCCACCAGGTATCTCCAGGTAGTACCACAGAGCTTTGTTGCAGAGAGGTGTAAAAAGGGGCATGTCCTCGGACCACCTCTCTGCAACGCAGCGCCGTAGCGCTTACTGGAAGCACCTGGTGGGCTAGTTGGCCCACAGGGACCCCCAGGATTGAAGGGGAATCATTTCCCCAAGTTAAAACGTGCCACAGGGCATGTTTGCACAAGGGCCCATTCCCTCCCTTCACCACTGTGTTACACGCCCTGTGGACATTTTAAGTTGGGAGATTATGTCTACTTGAATCCTGAGGGTCCCTAGGGCCCAACTAACCCACTAGGTACCTGCAGCAAGCGCCACAGAGCTGCGTTGCAGAGAGGTGTAAAAAGGGGCACGCCCTGGACCACCTTTCTGCAACGCAGCTCAGTGGCGCTTACTGGAAGCACCTGGTGGGCGTGTTAGACCTTAGGGGCCTTTAGGATTGAAGGGTAATTATTTCCCCAACTTAAAAAGTGTCACAGGGCGTGTTTGCACACGTCACCTCAGGTCCCGTCCTCTCCCTTCCCCACTGTGTAAACACGCCCTGTGGTCGTTTTAAGTTGGGTGATTAAGTCCCCTTGTATCCTGAAGGTCCCTAGGGTCAAACTAGTCCACTAGGTACCTCTAGTATGTGCCGTTGCAGAGAGGTGTAAAAAGCTGTACGGCCTGTACCACCTCTCTGCAACGCAGTGCAATGACTCCTACTGGAAGCACCTGGTGGGCTAGTTAGCCCCCAGGGGCTCTCAGGATTGAAGGGCAATTATTTTCCCAACTTAAAACACGCCCAGAGTGTGGTTGCACACGTCACCTCAGGCCCCGTCCCCTCCCTTTGCCACTGTGTAAAAGCGCCCTGTGGTGGTTTTAAGTTGGGATATTAAATCCCTTGAATCCTGAGGGTCCCAAGGCTCAAACAAGCCCACTAGGTACCTCCACTAAGCGCCACAGAGCTGCGTTGCACAAAGGTTTAAAAAGGGGCGTGGCCACTGAACACCTCTCTGCAAAGCAGCACCCTGGGGCATACTGGAAGTACCTGGTGGGGTAGTTGGTCCTCAGGGACCCTCAGTATTGAAGAGGAATTAATTCCCCAACTTACAACTGGCCGGGGGCGTTCCGGTCCGCTCCTGTCTTGAAAGTTTTGGGGTGATTCATCAAGCGGGCCGAGGAAAAAGGAGGGGCCCAAAACATGTTTCCCAATGCAATTTCCCTTAGGAAACTTTAGACACGGCTACAGCCCAAACTGCTGAACGGAATTACACTCTATGTGGCTGGAGTCAATGCAACAAAGCCAGCTTCTGTCAGGCTAACGTTGCGTTGACTCCAGTCACATAGAGCCTGACTGACGCCGGCTCTAACGTTAGCACCATATTCACCAGCTACCCTATCTTCAAGGACTGCAGCCTTGGACCCTTCTGAGACACGCCACCGAGCGTGTCTCCTTCTCTCGTTGGGGACTTCCAGCCTTCTGAGTTAACACAGCCTTGACGCGCTTAGGTTCCCTAAAAACCTATGCCCTTCCACCCCGGACTATTGACGGTGTGGCCCCAGACCACTGCGATAAACCAATGTAACCTGGTCCGGATGAAGGGCCAAACATTCCTAGAAGCCGAAATGCTGTCGACTCCACAACGAAATTCCAGGCGCTCTCTTCAAGGATTTCTACACAAATTAATTGTATATTACACTTTCATTGACTGTTAGGGTATCCTGAATTTGTACAATTTTGGTTCATTTGTTCGCCATAGCACCCTCCACAGTCGCTGTACATACCACCTCATGTTGTCACTTGCGCCGTCACAAGCCTTCACGAGCACCTGTGCACAGTATCCTAAAGGTTACATGCCATTTAATGTAATGCAAAAACACAGTTGATTGACAGAATGCAGAACAATGTCTTACATTCACCCCAGTACAAAGATCTGGGCCTAAATCCATCGTTTTTTTGCACTCCACACCACCCTAGGTCAGACACTGGCTATATGCAAATCAGCCTTGACCCTGTGCCTCATGGGAACAGTCCAGCCCGAACTACCAAGCCATGTCTTTCCTAGACCGGAATCAAGCATCCAAGGACCGGTTTCTGGCTATCAGCCTTCTTCAGCCAGGATAGCTTGACTCCAGTGATGTGGAGAGCTTGGGGCTCACGTCTGAGCATACCCAGTACACTCGGGGTGAAAATTGCAAAAAACACAGTTGATGGACAGAATGCAGAACAATGTTTTACATTCAACCCAGTACAAAGATCTGGGCCTAAATCCATCATTTTTTTGCACTCCACACTACCCTAGGTCAGACACTGGCTATATGCAAATCAGCCTTGACCCTGTGCCTCATGGGAACAGTCCAGCCCGAACTACCAAGCCATGTCTTTCCTAGACCGGAATCAAGCATCCAAGGACCGGTTTCTGGCTATCAGCCTTCTTCAGCCAGGATAGCTTGACTCCAGTAATGTGGAGAGCTTGGGGCTCACGTCTGAGCATACCCAGTACACTCTGGGTGAAAATTGCAAAAAACACAGTTGATGGACAGAATGCAAAACAATGTCTTACATTCACCCCAGTACAAAGATCTGGGCCTAAATCCATCGTTTTTTTGCACTCCACACCACCCTAGGTCGGACACTGGCTATATGCAAATCATCCTTGACCCTGTGCCTCTTGGGAACAGTCCAGCCCGAACTACTAAGCCATGTCTTTCCTAGACCGGAAAAAAGCATCCAAGGACCGGTTTCTGGCTATCAGCCTTCTTCAGCCTGGATAGCTTGACTCCAGTGATGTGGAGAGCCTGGGGCTCACGTCTGAGCATACACAGTACACTCGGGGTGAAAATTGCAAAAATCACAGTTGATGACAGAATGCAGAGCAATGTCTTACATTCACCCCAGTACAAAGATCTGGGCCTGAATCCATCGTTTTTTTGCACTCCACACCGCCCTAGGTCAGACACTGGCTATATGCAAATCAGCCTTGACCCTGTGCCTCAGGGGAACAGTCCAGCCCGAACTACCAAGCCATGTCTTTCCTAGACCGGAATCAAGCATCCAAGGACCGGTTTCTGGCTATCAGCCTTCTTCAGCCTGGATAGCTTGACTCCAGTGATGTGGAGAGCCTGAGGCTCACGTCTGAGCATACCCAGTACACTCGGGGTGAAAATTGCAAAAAACACAGTTGATGGACAGAATGCAGAACAATGTCCTACATTCACCCCAGTACAAAGATCTGGGCCTAAATCCATCGTTTTTTTGCACTCCACACCACCCTAGGTCGGACACTGGCTATATGCAAATCAGCCTTGACCCTGTGCCTCATGGGAACAGTCCAGCCCGAACTACTAAGCCATGTCTTTCCTAGACCGGAATCAAGCATCCAAGGACCGGTTTCTGGCTATCAGCCTTCTTCAGCCTGGATAGCTTGACTCCAGTGATGTGGAGAGCTTGGGGCTCACGTCTGAGCATACCCAGTACACTCGGGGTGAAAATTGCAAAAAACACAGTTGATGGACAGAATGCAGAACAATGTTTTACATTCACCCCAGTACAAAGATCTGGGCCTAAATCCATCATTTTTTTGCACTCCACACTACCCTAGGTCAGACACTGGCTATATGCAAATCAGCCTTGACCCTGTGCCTCATGGGAACAGTCCAGCCCGAACTACCAAGCCATGTCTTTCCTAGACCGGAATCAAGCATCCAAGGACCGGTTTCTGGCTATCAGCCTTCTTCAGCCAGGATAGCTTGACTCGAGTAATGTGGAGAGCTTGGGGCTCACGTCTGAGCATACCCAGTACACTCGGGGTGAAAATTGCAAAAAACACAGTTGATGGACAGAATGCAGAACAATGTCTTACATTCACCCCAGTACAAAGACCTGGGCCTAAATCCATCGTTTTTTTGCACTCCACACCACCCTAGGTCAGACACTGGCTATATGCAAATCAGCCTTGACCCTGTGCCTCATGGGAACAGTCCAGCCCGAACTACCAAGCCATGTCTTTCCTAGACCGGAATCAAGCATCTAAGGGCCAGTTTCTGGCTATCAGCCTTCTTCAGCCTGGATAGCTAGACTCCAGTGATGTGGAGAGCCTGGGGCTCACGTCTGAGCATACCCAGTACAATCGGGGTGAAAATTGCAAAAAACACAGTTGATGGACAGAATGCAGAACAATGTCCTACATTCACCCCAGTACAAAGATCTGGGCCTAAATCCAGCGTTTTTTTGCACTCCACACCACCCTAGGTCGGACACTGGCTATATGCAAATCAGCCTTGACCCTGTGCCTCATGGGAACAGTCCAGCCCGAACTACTAAGCCATGTCTTTCCTAGACCGGAATCAAGCATCCAAGGACCGGTTTCTGGCTATCAGCCTTCTTCAGCCTGGATAGCTTGACTCCAGTGATGTGGAGAGCCAGGGGCTCACGTCTGAGCATACCCAGTACACTCGGGGTGAAAATTGCAAAAAACACAGTTGATGGACAGAATGCAGAACAATGTCCTACATTCACCCCAGTACAAAGATCTGGGCCTAAATCCATCGTTTTTTTGCACTCCACACCACCCTAGGTCGAACACTGGCTATATGCAAATCAGCCTTGACCCTGTGCCTCATGGGAACAGTCCAGCCCGAACTACTAAGCCATGTCTTTCCTAGACCGGAATCAAGCATCCAAGGACTGGTTTCTAGCTATCAGCCTTCTTCAGCCTGGATAGCTTGACTCCAGTGATGTGGAGAGCCCGGGGCTCACGTCTGAGCATACCCAGTACACTCGGGGTGAAAATTGCAAAAATCACAGTTGATGGACAGAATGCAGAACAATGTCTTACATTCACCCCAGTACAAAGATCTGGGCCTGAATCCATCGTTTTTTTGCACTCCACACCACCCTAGGTCAGACACTGGCTATATGCAAATCAGCCTTGACCCTGTGCCTCATGGGAATAGTCCAGCCCGAACTACCAAGCCATGTCTTTCCTAGACCGGAATCAAGCATCCAAGGACCGGTTTCTGGCTATCAGCCTTCTTCAGCCTGGATAGCTTGACTCCATTGATGTGGAGAGCCTTGGGCTCACGTCTGAGCATACCCAGTACACTCGGGGTGAAAATTGCAAAAAACACAGTTGATGGACAGAATGCAGAACAATGTCTTACATTCACCCCAGTACAAAGATCTGGGCCTAAATCCATCGTTTTTTTGCACTCCACACCGCCCTAGGTCAGACACTGGCTATATGCAAATCAGCCTTGACCCTGTGCCCTCTTGGGAACAGTCCAGCCCGAACTACCAAGCCATGTCTTTCCTAGACCGGAATCAAGCATCCAAGGACCGGTTTCTGGCTATCAGCCTTCTTCAGCCTGGATAGCTTGACTCCAGTGAAGTGGAGAGCCTGGGGCTCACGTCTGAGCATACCCAGTACACTCGGGGTGAAAATTGCAAAAAACACAGTTGATGGACAGAATGCAGAACAATGTCTTACATTCACCCCAGTACAAAGATCTGGGCCTAAATCCATCATTTTTTTGCACTCCACACTACCCTAGGTCAGACACTGGCTATATGCAAATCAGCCTTGACCCTGTGCCTCATGGGAACAGTCCAGCCCGAACTACCAAGCCATGTCTTTCCTAGACCAGAATCAAGCATCCAAGGACCGGTTTCTGGCTATCAGCCTTCTTCAGCCAGGATAGCTTGACACCAGTAATGTGGAGAGCTTGGGGCTCACGTCTGAGCATACCCAGTACACTCGAGGTGAAAATTGCAAAAAACACAGTTGATGGACAGAATGCAGAACAATGTCTTACATTCACCCCAGTACAAAGATCTGGGCCTAAATCCATCGTTTTTTTGTACTCCACACCACCCTAGGTCGGACACTGGCTATATGCAAATCATCCTTGACCCTGTGCCTCTTGGGAACAGTCCAGCCCGAACTACTAAGCCATGTCTTTCCTAGACCGGAAAAAAGCATCCAAGGACCGGTTTCTGGCTATCAGCCTTCTTCAGCCTGGATAGCTTGACTCCAGTGATGTGGAGAGCCTGGGGCTCACGTCTGAGCATACACAGTACACTCGGGGTGAAAATTGCAAAAATCACAGTTGATGGACAGAATGCAGAGCAATGTCTTACATTCACCCCAGTACAAAGATCTGGGCCTGAATCCATCGTTTTTTTGCACTCCACACCACCCTAGGTCAGACACTGGCTATATGCAAATCAGCCTTGACCCTGTGCCTCAGGGGAACAGTCCAGCCCGAACTACCAAGCCATGTCTTTCCTAGACCGGAATCAAGCATCCAAGGACCGGTTTCTGGCTATCAGCCTTCTTCAGCCTGGATAGCTTGACTCCAGTGATGTGGAGAGCCTGAGGCTGACGTCTGAGCATACCCAGTACACTCGGGGTGAAAATTTCAAAAAACACAGTTGATGGACAGAATGCAGAACAATGTCCTACATTCACCCCAGTACAAAGATCTGGGCCTAAATCCATCGTTTTTTGCACTCCACACCACCCTAGGTCGGACACTGGCTATATGCAAATCAGCCTTGACCCTGTGCCTCATGGGAACAGTCCAGCCCGAACTACTAAGCCATGTCTTTCCTAGACCGGAATCAAGCATCCAAGGACCGGTTTCTGGCTATCAGCCTTCTTCAGCCTGGATAGCTTGACTCCAGTGATGTGGAGAGCTTGGGGCTCACCTCTGAGCATACCCAGTACACTCGGGGTGAAAATTGCAAAAAACACAGTTGATGGACAGAATGCAGAACAATGTTTTACATTCACCCCAGTACAAAGATCTGGGCCTAAATCCATCATTTTTTTGCACTCCACACTACCGTAGGTCAGACACTGGCTATATGCAAATCAGCCTTGACCCTGTGCCTCATGGGAACAGTCCAGCCCGAACTACCAAGCCATGTCTTTCCTAGACCGGAATCAAGCATCCAAGGACCGGTTTCTGGCTATCAGCCTTCTTCAGCCTGGATAGCTTGACTCCAGTGATGTGGAGAGCCTGGGGCTCACGTCTGAGCATACACAGTACACTCGGGGTGAAAATTGCAAAAATCACAGTTGATGGACAGAATGCAGAGCAATGTCTTACATTCACCCCAGTACAAAGATCTGGGCCTAAATCCATCGTTTTTTTGCACTCCACACCACCCTAGGTCGAACACTGGCTATATGCAAATCAGCCTTGACCCTGTGCCTCATGGGAACAGTCCAGCCCGAACTACTAAGCCATGTCTTTCCTAGACCGGAATCAAGCATCCAAGGACTGGTTTCTAGCTATCAGCCTTCTTCAGCCTGGATAGCTTGACTCCAGTGATGTGGAGAGCCCGGGGCTCACGTCTGAGCATACCCAGTACACTCGGGGTGAAAATTGCAAAAAACACAGTTGATGGACAGAATGCAGAACAATGTCCTACATTCACCCCAGTACAAAGATCTGGGCCTAAATCCAGCGTTTTTTTGCACTCCACACCACCCTAGGTCGGACACTGGCTATATGCAAATCAGCCTTGACCCTGTGCCTCATGGGAACAGTCCAGCCCGAACTACTAAGCCATGTCTTTCCTAGACCGGAATCAAGCATCCAAGGACCGGTTTCTGGCTATCAGCCTTCTTCAGCCTGGATAGCTTGACTCCAGTGATGTGGAGAGCCAGGGGCTCACGTCTGAGCATACCCAGTACACTCGGGGTGAAAATTGCAAAAAACACAGTTGATGGACAGAATGCAGAACAATGTCCTACATTCACCCCAGTACAAAGATCTGGGCCTAAATCCATCGTTTTTTTGCACTCCACACCACCCTAGGTCGAACACTGGCTATATGCAAATCAGCCTTGACCCTGTGCCTCATGGGAACAGTCCAGCCCGAACTACTAAGCCATGTCTTTCCTAGACCGGAATCAAGCATCCAAGGACTGGTTTCTAGCTATCAGCCTTCTTCAGCCTGGATAGCTTGACTCCAGTGATGTGGAGAGCCCGGGGCTCACGTCTGAGCATACCCAGTACACTCGGGGTGAAAATTGCAAAAATCACAGTTGATGGACAGAATGCAGAACAATGTCTTACATTCACCCCAGTACAAAGATCTGGGCCTGAATCCATCGTTTTTTTGCACTCCACACCACCCTAGGTCAGACACTGGCTATATGCAAATCAGCCTTGACCCTGTGCCTCATGGGAATAGTCCAGCCCGAACTACCAAGCCATGTCTTTCCTAGACCGGAATCAAGCATCCAAGGACCGGTTTCTGGCTATCAGCCTTCTTCAGCCTGGATAGCTTGACTCCAGTGATGTGGAGAGCCTTGGGCTCACGTCTGAGCATACCCAGTACACTCGGGGTGAAAATTGCAAAAAACACAGTTGATGGACAGAATGCAGAACAATGTCTTACATTCACCCCAGTACAAAGATCTGGGCCTAAATCCATCGTTTTTTTGCACTCCACACCGCCCTAGGTCAGACACTGGCTATATGCAAATCAGCCTTGACCCTGTGCCCTCTTGGGAACAGTCCAGCCCGAACTACCAAGCCATGTCTTTCCTAGACCGGAATCAAGCATCCAAGGACCGGTTTCTGGCTATCAGCCTTCTTCAGCCTGGATAGCTTGACTCCAGTGAAGTGGAGAGCCTGGGGCTCACGTCTGAGCATACCCAGTACACTCGGGGTGAAAATTGCAAAAAACACAGTTGATGGACAGAATGCAGAACAATGTCTTACATTCACCCCAGTACAAAGATCTGGGCCTAAATCCATCATTTTTTTGCACTCCACACTACCCTAGGTCAGACACTGGCTATATGCAAATCAGCCTTGACCCTGTGCCTCATGGGAACAGTCCAGCCCGAACTACCAAGCCATGTCTTTCCTAGACCAGAATCAAGCATCCAAGGACCGGTTTCTGGCTATCAGCCTTCTTCAGCCAGGATAGCTTGACACCAGTAATGTGGAGAGCTTGGGGCTCACGTCTGAGCATACCCAGTACACTCGAGGTGAAAATTGCAAAAAACACAGTTGATGGACAGAATGCAGAACAATGTCTTACATTCACCCCAGTACAAAGATCTGGGCCTAAATCCATCGTTTTTTTGCACTCCACACCACCCTAGGTCAGACACTGGCTATATGCAAATCAGTCTTGACCCTGTGCCTCATGGGAACAGTCCAGCCTGAACTACCAAGCCATGTCTTTCCTAGACCGGAATCAAGCATCTAAGGACCGGTTTCTGGCTATCAGCCTTCTTCAGCCTGGATAGCTTGACTCCACTGATGTGGAGAGCCTGGGGCTCACGTCTGAGCATACCCAGTACAATCGGGGTGAAAATTGCAAAAAACGCAGTTGATGGACAGAATGCAAAACAATGTCTTACATTCACCCCAGTACAAAGATCTGGGCCTAAATCCATCGTTTTTTTGTACTCCACACCACCCTAGGTCGGACACTGGCTATATGCAAATCATCCTTGACCCTGTGCCTCTTGGGAACAGTCCAGCCCGAACTACTAAGCCATGTCTTTCCTAGACCGGAAAAAAGCATCCAAGGACCGGTTTCTGGCTATCAGCCTTCTTCAGCCTGGTTAGCTTGACTCCAGTGATGTGGAGAGCCTGGGGCTCACGTCTGAGCATACACAGTACACTCGGGGTGAAAATTGCAAAAATCACAGTTGATGGACAGAATGCAGAGCAATGTCTTACATTCACCCCAGTACAAAGATCTGGGCCTGAATCCATCGTTTTTTTGCACTCCACACCACCCTAGGTCAGACACTGGCTATATGCAAATCAGCCTTGACCCTGTGCCTCAGGGGAACAGTCCAGCCCGAACTACCAAGCCATGTCTTTCCTAGACCGGAATCAAGCATCCAAGGACCGGTTTCTGGCTATCAGCCTTCTTCAGCCTGGATAGCTTGACTCCAGTGATGTGGAGAGCCTGAGGCTGACGTCTGAGCATACCCAGTACACTCGGGGTGAAAATTTCAAAAAACACAGTTGATGGACAGAATGCAGAACAATGTCCTACATTCACCCCAGTACAAAGATCTGGGCCTAAATCCATCGTTTTTTGCACTCCACACCACCCTAGGTCGGACACTGGCTATATGCAAATCAGCCTTGACCCTGTGCCTCATGGGAACAGTCCAGCCCGAACTACTAAGCCATGTCTTTCCTAGACCGGAATCAAGCATCCAAGGACCGGTTTCTGGCTATCAGCCTTCTTCAGCCTGGATAGCTTGACTCCAGTGATGTGGAGAGCTTGGGGCTCACGTCTGAGCATACCCAGTACACTCGGGGTGAAAATTGCAAAAAACACAGTTGATGGACAGAATGCAGAACAATGTTTTACATTCACCCCAGTACAAAGATCTGGGCCTAAATCCATCATTTTTTTGCACTCCACACTACCGTAGGTCAGACACTGGCTATATGCAAATCAGCCTTGACCCTGTGCCTCATGGGAACAGTCCAGCTCGAACTACCAAGCCATGTCTTTCCTAGACCGGAATCAAGCATCCAAGGACCGGTTTCTGGCTATCAGCCTTCTTCAGCCTGGATAGCTTGACTCCAGTGATGTGGAGAGCCTGGGGCTCACGTCTGAGCATACCCAGTACACTCGGGGTGAAAATTGCAAAAAACACAGTTGATGGACAGAATGCAGAACAATGTCCTACATTCACCCCAGTACAAAGATCTGGGCCTAAATCCATCGTTCTTTTGCACTCCACACCACCCTAGGTCGAACACTGGCTATATGCAAATCAGCCTTGACCCTGTGCCTCATGGGAACAGTCCAGCCCGAACTACTAAGCCATGTCTTTCCTAGACCGGAATCAAGCATCCAAGGACTGGTTTCTAGCTATCAGCCTTCTTCAGCCTGGATAGCTTGACTCCAGTGATGTGGAGAGCCTGGGGCTCACGTCTGAGCATACCAAGTACACTCGGGTGAAAATTGCAAAAAACACAGTTGATGGACAGAATGCAGAACAATGTCTTACATTCACCCCAGTACAAAGATCTGGGCCTAAATCCATCGTTTTTTTGCACTCCACACCACCCTAGGTCAGACACTGGCTATATGCAAATCAGCCTTGACCCCGTGCCTCATGGGAACAGTCCAGCCCGAACTACCAAGCCATGTCTTTCCTAGACCGGAATCAAGCATCCAAGGACCGGTTTCAGGCTATCAGCCTTCTTCAGCCTGGATAGCTTGACTCCAGTGATGTGGAGAGCCTGGGGCTCACGTCTGAGCATACCCAGTACACTGGGGGTGAAAATTGCAAAAAACACAGTTGATGGACAGAATGCAGAACAATGTCATACATTCACCCCAGTACAAAGATCTGGGCCTAAATCCATTGTTTCATTGCACTCCACACCACCCTAGGTCAGACACTGGCTATATGCAAATCAGCCTTGACCCTGTGCCTCATGGGAACTGTCCAGCCCGAAATACGAAGCCATGTCTTTCCTAGACCGGAATCAAGCATCCAAGGACCGGTTTCAGGCTATCAGCCTTCTTCAGCCTGGATAGCTTGACTCCAGTGATGTGGAGAGCCTGGGGCTCACGTCTGAGCATACCCAGTACACTCGGGTGAAAATTGCAAAAAACACAGTTGATGGACAGAATGCAGAACAATGTCTTACATTCACCCCAGTACAAAGATCTGGGCCTAAATCCATCGTTTTTTTGCACTCCACACCACCCTAGGTCAGACACTGGCTATATGCAAATCAGCCTTGACCCTGTGCCTCATGGGAACAGTCCAGCCCGAACTACCCAGCCATGTCTTTCCTAGACCGGAATCAAGCATCCAAGGACCGGTTTCTGGCTCTCAGCCTTCTTCAGCCTGGATAGCTTGACTCCAGTGATGTGGAGAGCCTGGGGCTCACGTCTGAGCATACCAAGTACACTCGGGATGAAAATTGCAAAAAACACAGTTGATGGACAGAATGCAGAACAATGTCTTACATTCACCCCAGTACAAAGATCTGGGCCTAAATCCATAGTTTTTTTGCACTCCACACCACCCTAGGTCAGACACTGGCTATATGCAAATCAGCCTTGACCCTGTGCCTCATGGGAACAGTCCAGCCCGAACTACCAAGCCAAGTCTTTCCTAGACCGGAATCAAGCATCCAAGGACCGGTTTCTGGCTATCAGCCTTCTTCAGCCTGGATAGCTTGACTCCAGTGATGTGGAGAGCCTGGGGCTCACGTCTGAGCATACCCAGTACACTCGGGTGAAAACTTGCAAAAAACACAGTTGATGGACAGAATGCAGAACAATGTCTTACATTCACCCCAGTACAAAGATCTGGGCCTAAATCCATCGTTTTTTTGCACTCCACACCACCCTAGGTCAGACACTGGCTATATGCAAATCAGCCTTGACCCTGTGCCTCATGGGAACAGTCAGCCCGAACTACCAAGCCATGTCTTTCCTAGACCGGAATCAAGCATCCAAGGACCGGTTTCTGGCTATCAGCCTTCTTCAGCCTGGATAGCTTGACTCCAGTGATGTGGAGAGCCTGGGGCTCACGTCTGAGCATACCCAGTACACTCGGGTGAAAATTGCAAAAAACACAGTTGATGGACAGAATGCAGAACAATGTCTTACATTCACCCCAGGATAAAGATCTGGGCCTAAATCCATCGTTTTTTTTGCACTCCACACCACCCTAGGTCAGTCACTGGCTATACGCAAATCAGGCTTGACCCTGTGCCTCATGGGAACAGTCCAGCCCGAACTACCAAGCCATGTCTTTCCTAGACCGGAATCAAGCATCCAAGGACCGGTTTCTGGCTATCAGCCTTCTTCAGCCTGGATAGCTTGACTCCAGTGATGTGGAGAGCCTGGGGCTCACGTCTGAGCATACCCAGTACACTCAGGTGAAAATTGCAAAAAACACAGTTGATGGACAGAATGCAGAACAATGTCTTACATTCACCCCAGTACAAAGATCTGGGCCTAAATCCATCATTTTTTTTGCACTCCACACCACCCTAGGTCAGACACTGGCTATATGCAAATCAGCCTTGACCCTGTGCCTCATGTAAACAGTCCAGCCCAAACTACCAAGCCATGTCTTTCCTAGACCGGAATCCAGCTTCCAAGGACCGGTTTCTGGCTATCAGCCTTCTTCAGCCTGGATAGCTTGACTCCAGTGATGTGGAGAGCCTGGGGCTCACGTCTGAGCATACCAAGTACACTCGGGTGAAAATTGCAAAAAACACAGTTGATGGACAGAATGCAGAACAATGTCTTACATTCACCCCAGTACAAAGATCTGGGCCTAAATCCATCGTTTTTTTGCACTCCACACCACCCTAGGTCAGACACTGGCTATATGCAAATCAGCCTTGACACCGTGCCTCATGGGAACAGTCCAGCCCGAACTACCAAGCCATGTCTTTCCTAGACCGGAATCAAGCATCCAAGGACCGGTTTCAGGCTATCAGCCTTCTTCAGCCTGGATAGCTTGACTCCAGTGATGTGGAGAGCCTGGGGCTCACGTCTGAGCATACCCAGTACACTGGGGGTGAAAATTGCAAAAAACACAGTTGATGGACAGAATGCAGAACAATGTCTTACATTCACCCCAGTACGAAGATCTGGGCCTAAATCCATCGTTTTTTTGCACTCCACACCACCCTAGGTCAGACACTGGCTATATGCAAATCAGCCTTGTCCCTGTGCCTCATGGGAACAGTCCAGCCCGAACTACCAAGCCATGTCTTTCCTAGACCGGAATCAAGCATCTAAGGACCGGTTTCTGGCTATCAGCCTTCTTCAGCCTGGATAGCTTGACTCCACTGATGTGGAGAGCCTGGGGCTCACGTCTGAGCATACCCAGTACAATCGGGGTGAAAATTGCAAAAAACACAGTTGATGGACAGAATGCAAAACAATGTCTTACATTCACCCCAGTACAAAGATCTGGGCCTAAATCCATCGTTTTTTTGCACTCCACACCACCCTAGGTCGGACACTGGCTATATGCAAATCATCCTTGACCCTGTGCCTCTTGGGAACAGTCCAGCCCGAACTACTAAGCCATGTCTTTCCTAGACCGGAAAAAAGCATCCAAGGACCGGTTTCTGGCTATCTGCCTTCTTCAGCCTGGATAGCTTGACTCCAGTGATGTGGAGAGCCTGGGGCTCACGTCTGAGCATACACAGTACATTCGGGGTGAAAATTGCAAAAATCACAGTTGATGACAGAATGCAGAGCAATGTCTTACATTCACCCCAGTACAAAGATCTGGGCCTGAATCCTTCGTTTTTTTGCACTCCACACCGCCCTAGGTCAGACACTGGCTATATGCAAATCAGCCTTGACCCTGTGCCTCAGGGGAACAGTCCAGCCCGAACTACCAAGCCATGTCTTTCCTGGACCGGAATCAAGCATCCAAGGACCGGTTTCTGGCTATCAGCCTTCTTCAGCCTGGATAGCTTGACTCCAGTGATGTGGAGAGCCTGAGGCTCACGTCTGAGCATACCCAGTACACTCGGGGTGAAAATTGCAAAAAACACAGTTGATGGACAGAATGCAGAACAATGTCCTACATTCACCCCAGTACAAAGATCTGGGCCTAAATCCATCATTTTTTTGCACTCCACACCACCCTAGGTCGGACACTGGCTATATGCAAATCAGCCTTGACCCTGTGCCTCATGGGAGCAGTCCAGCCTGAACTACTAAGCCATGTCTTTCCTAGACCGGAATCAAGCATCCAAGGACCGGTTTCTGGCTATCAGCCTTCTTCAGCCTGGATAGCTTGACTCCAGTGATGTGGAGAGCTTGGGGCTCACGTCTGAGCATACCCAGTACACTCGGGGTGAAAATTGCAAAAAACACAGTTGATGGACAGAATGCAGAACAATGTTTTACATTCACCCCAGTACAAAGATCTGGGCCTAAATCCATCATTTTTTTGCACTCCACACTACCCTAGGTCAGACACTGGCTATATGCAAATCAGCCTTGACCCTGTGCCTCATGGGAACAGTCCAGCCCGAACTACCAAGCCATGTCTTTCCTAGACCGGAATCAAGCATCCAAGGACCGGTTTCTGGCTATCAGCCTTCTTCAGCCAGGATAGCTTGACTCGAGTAATGTGGAGAGCTTGGGGCTCACGTCTGAGCATACCCAGTACACTCGGGGTGAAAATTGCAAAAAACACAGTTGATGGACAGAATGCAGAACAATGTCTTACATTCACCCCAGTACAAAGACCTGGGCCTAAATCCATCGTTTTTTGCACTCCACACCACCCTAGGTCAGACATTGGCTATATGCAAATCAGCCTTGACCCTGTGCCTCATGGGAACAGTCCAGCCCGAACTACCAAGCCATGTCTTTCCTAGACCGGAATCAAGCATCTAAGGGCCGGTTTCTGGCTATCAGCCTTCTTCAGCCTGGATAGCTTGACTCCAGTGATGTGGAGAGCCTGGGGCTCACGTCTGAGCATACCCAGTACAATCGGGGTGAAAATTGCAAAAAACACAGTTGATGGACAGAATGCAGAACAATGTCTTACATTCACCCCAGTACAAAGATCTGGGCCTAAATCCATCGTTTTTTGCACTCCACACCACCCTAGGTCGGACACTGGCTATATGCAAATCATCCTTGACCCTGTGCCTCTTGGGAACAGTCCAGCCCGAACTACTAAGCCATGTCTTTCCTAGACCGGAAAAAAGCATCCAAGGACCGGTTTCTGGCTATCAGCCTTCTTCAGCCTGGATAGCTTGACTCCAGTGATGTGGAGAGCCTGAGGCTCACGTCTGAGCATACCCAGTACACTCGGGGTGAAAATTGCAAAAAACACAGTTGATGGACAGAATGCAGAACAATGTCCTACATTCACCCCAGTACAAAGATCTGGGCCTAAATCCAGCATTTTTTTGCACTCCACACCACCCTAGGTCGGACACTGGCTATATGCAAATCAGCCTTGACCCTGTGCCTCATGGGAACAGTCCAGCCCGAACTACTAAGCCATGTCTTTCCTAGACCGGAATCAAACATCCAAGGACCGGTTTCTGGCTATCAGCCTTCTTCAGCCTGGATAGCTTGACTCCAGTGATGTGGAGAGCCTGGGGCTCACGTCTGAGCATACCCAGTACACTCGGGGTGAAAATTGCAAAAAACACAGTTGATGGACAGAATGCAGAACAATGTCCTACATTCACCCCAGTACAAAGATCTGGGCCTAAATCCATCGTTTTTTTGCACTCCACACCACCCTAGGTCAGACACTGGCTATATGCAAATCAGCCTTGACCCTGTGCCTCATGGGAATAGTCCAGCCCGAACTACCAAGCCATGTCTTTCCTAGACCGGAATCAAGCATCCAAGGACCGGTTTCTGGCTATCAGCCTTCTTCAGCCTGGATAGCTTGACTCCAGTGATGTGGAGAGCTTGGGGCTCACGTCTGAGCATACCCAGTACACTCGGGGTGAAAATTGCAAAAAACACAGTTGATGGACAGAATGCAGAACAATGTTTTACATTCACCCCAGTACAAAGATCTGGGCCTAAATCCATCATTTTTTTGCACTCCACACTACCCTAGGTCAGACACTGGCTATATGCAAATCAGCCTTGACCCTGTGCCTCATGGGAACAGTCCAGCCCGAACTACCAAGTCATGTCTTTCCTAGACCGGAATCAAGCATCCAAGGACCGGTTTCTGGCTATCAGCCTTCTTCAGCCAGGATAGCTTGACTCGAGTAATGTGGAGAGCTTGGGGCTCACGTCTGAGCATACCCAGTACACTCGGGGTGAAAATTGCAAAAAACACAGTTGATGGACAGAATGCAGAACAATGTCTTACATTCACCCCAGTACAAAGACCTGGGCCTAAATCCATCGTTTTTTGCACTCCACACCACCCTAGGTCAGACATTGGCTATATGCAAATCAGCCTTGACCCTGTGCCTCATGGGAACAGTCCAGCCCGAACTACCAAGCCATGTCTTTCCTAGACCGGAATCAAGCATCTAAGGGCCGGTTTCTGGCTATCAGCCTTCTTCAGCCTGGATAGCTTGACTCCAGTGATGTGGAGAGCCTGGGGCTCACGTCTGAGCATACCCAGTACAATCGGGGTGAAAATTGCAAAAAACACAGTTGATGGACAGAATGCAGAACAATGTCTTACATTCACCCCAGTACAAAGATCTGGGCCTAAATCCATCGTTTTTTGCACTCCACACCACCCTAGGTCGGACACTGGCTATATGCAAATCATCCTTGACCCTGTGCCTCTTGGGAACAGTCCAGCCCGAACTACTAAGCCATGTCTTTCCTAGACCGGAAAAAAGCATCCAAGGACCGGTTTCTGGCTATCAGCCTTCTTCAGCCTGGATAGCTTGACTCCAGTGATGTGGAGAGCCTGAGGCTCACGTCTGAGCATACCCAGTACACTCGGGGTGAAAATTGCAAAAAACACAGTTGATGGACAGAATGCAGAACAATGTCCTACATTCACCCCAGTACAAAGATCTGGGCCTAAATCCAGCATTTTTTTGCACTCCACACCACCCTAGGTCGGACACTGGCTATATGCAAATCAGCCTTGACCCTGTGCCTCATGGGAACAGTCCAGCCCGAACTACTAAGCCATGTCTTTCCTAGACCGGAATCAAACATCCAAGGACCGGTTTCTGGCTATCAGCCTTCTTCAGCCTGGATAGCTTGACTCCAGTGATGTGGAGAGCCTGGGGCTCACGTCTGAGCATACCCAGTACACTCGGGGTGAAAATTGCAAAAAACACAGTTGATGGACAGAATGCAGAACAATGTCCTACATTCACCCCAGTACAAAGATCTGGGCCTAAATCCATCGTTTTTTTGCACTCCACACCACCCTAGGTCGAACACTGGCTATATGCAAATCAGCCTTGACCCTGTGCCTCATGGGAACAGTCCAGCCCGAACTACTAAGCCATGTCTTTCCTAGACCGGAATCAAGCATCCAAGGACTGGTTTCTAGCTATCAGCCTTCTTCAGCCTGGATAGCTTGACTCCAGTGATGTGGAGAGCCCGGGGCTCACGTCTGAGCATACCCAGTACACTCGGGGTGAAAATTGCAAAAATCACAGTTGATGGACAGAATGCAGAACAATGTCTTACATTCACCCCAGTACAAAGATCTGGGCCTGAATCCATCGTTTTTTTGCACTCCACACCACCCTAGGTCAGACACTGGCTATATGCAAATCAGCCTTGACCCTGTGCCTCATGGGAATAGTCCAGCCCGAACTACCAAGCCATGTCTTTCCTAGACCGGAATCAAGCATCCAAGGACCGGTTTCTGGCTATCAGCCTTCTTCAGCCTGGATAGCTTGACTCCAGTGATGTGGAGAGCCTTGGGCTCACGTCTGAGCATACCCAGTACACTCGGGGTGAAAATTGCAAAAAACACAGTTGATGGACAGAATGCAGAACAATGTCTTACATTCACCCCAGTACAAAGATCTGGGCCTAAATCCATCGTTTTTTTGCACTCCACACCGCCCTAGGTCAGACACTGGCTATATGCAAATCAGCCTTGACCCTGTGCCCTCTTGGGAACAGTCCAGCCCGAACTACCAAGCCATGTCTTTCCTAGACCGGAATCAAGCATCCAAGGACCGGTTTCTGGCTATCAGCCTTCTTCAGCCTGGATAGCTTGACTCCAGTGAAGTGGAGAGCCTGGGGCTCACGTCTGAGCATACCCAGTACACTTGGGGTGAAAATTGCAAAAAACACAGTTGATGGACAGAATGCAGAACAATGTCTTACATTCACCCCAGGACAAAGATCTGGGCCTAAATCCATCATTTTTTTGCACTCCACACTACCCTAGGTCAGACACTGGCTATATGCAAATCAGCCTTGACCCTGTGCCTCATGGGAACAGTCCAGCCCGAACTACCAAGCCATGTCTTTCCTAGACCAGAATCAAGCATCCAAGGACCGGTTTCTGGCTATCAGCCTTCTTCAGCCAGGATAGCTTGACACCAGTAATGTGGAGAGCTTGGGGCTCACGTCTGAGCATACCCAGTACACTCGGGGTGAAAATTGCAAAAAACACAGTTGATGGACAGAATGCAGAACAATGTCTTACATTCACCCCAGTACAAAGATCTGGGCCTAAATCCATCGTTTTTTTGCACTCCACACCACCCTAGGTCAGACACTGGCTATATGCAAATCAGCCTTGACCCTGTGCCTCATGGGAACAGTCCAGCCCGAACTACCAAGCCATGTCTTTCCTAGACCGGAATCAAGCATCTAAGGACCGGTTTCTGGCTATCAGCCTTCTTCAGCCTGGATAGCTTGACTCCACTGATGTGGAGAGCCTGGGGCTCACGTCTGAGCATACCCAGTACAATCAGGGTGAAAATTGCAAAAAACGCAGTTGATGGACAGAATGCAAAACAATGTCTTACATTCACCCCAGTACAAAGATCTGGGCCTAAATCCATCGTTTTTTTGTACTCCACACCACCCTAGGTCGGACACTGGCTATATGCAAATCATCCTTGACCCTGTGCCTCTTGGGAACAGTCCAGCCCGAACTACTAAGCCATGTCTTTCCTAGACCGGAAAAAAGCATCCAAGGACCGGTTTCTGGCTATCAGCCTTCTTCAGCCTGGATAGCTTGACTCCAGTGATGTGGAGAGCCTGGGGCTCACGTCTGAGCATACACAGTACACTCGGGGTGAAAATTGCAAAAATCACAGTTGATGGACAGAATGCAGAGCAATGTCTTACATTCACCCCAGTACAAAGATCTGGGCCTGAATCCATCGTTTTTTTGCACTCCACACCACCCTAGGTCAGACACTGGCTATATGCAAATCAGCCTTGACCCTGTGCCTCAGGGGAACAGTCCAGCCCGAACTACCAAGCCATGTCTTTCCTAGACCGGAATCAAGCATCCAAGGACCGGTTTCTGGCTATCAGCCTTCTTCAGCCTGGATAGCTTGACTCCAGTGATGTGGAGAGCCTGAGGCTGACGTCTGAGCATACCCAGTACACTCGGGGTGAAAATTGCAAAAAACACAGTTGATGGACAGAATGCAGAACAATGTCCTACATTCACCCCAGTACAAAGATCTGGGCCTAAATCCATCGTTTTTTGCACTCCACACCACCCTAGGTCAGTCACTGGCTATACGCAAATCAGGCTTGACCCTGTGCCTCATGGGAACAGTCCAGCCCGAACTACTAAGCCATGTCTTTCCTAGACCGGAATCAAGCATCCAAGGACCGGTTTCTGGCTATCAGCCTTCTTCAGCCTGGATAGCTTGACTCCAGTGATGTGGAGAGCTTGGGGCTCACGTCTGAGCATACCCAGTACACTCGGGGTGAAAATTGCAAAAAACACAGTTGATGGACAGAATGCAGAACAATGTTTTACATTCACCCCAGTACAAAGATCTGGGCCTAAATCCATCATTTTTTTGCACTCCACACTACCGCAGGTCAGACACTGGCTATATGCAAATCAGCCTTGACCCTGTGCCTCATGGGAACAGTCCAGCCCGAACTACCAAGCCATGTCTTTCCTAGACCGGAATCAAGCATCCAAGGACCGGTTTCTGGCTATCAGCCTTCTTCAGCCTGGATAGCTTGACTCCAGTGATGTGGAGAGCCTGGGGCTCACGTCTGAGCATACCCAGTACACTCGGGGTGAAAATTGCAAAAAACACAGTTGATGGACAGAATGCAGAACAATGTCCTACATTCACCCCAGTACAAAGATCTGGGCCTAAATCCATCGTTTTTTTGCACTCCACACCACCCTAGGTCGAACACTGGCTATATGCAAATCAGCCTTGACCCTGTGCCTCATGGGAACAGTCCAGCCCGAACTACTAAGCCATGTCTTTCCTAGACCGGAATCAAGCATCCAAGGACTGGTTTCTAGCTATCAGCCTTCTTCAGCCTGGATAGCTTGACTCCAGTGATGTGGAGAGCCCGGGGCTCACGTCTGAGCATACCCAGTACACTCGGGGTGAAAATTGCAAAAATCACAGTTGATGGACAGAATGCAGAACAATGTCTTACATTCACCCCAGTACAAAGATCTGGGCCTGAATCCATCGTTTTTTTGCACTCCACACCACCCTAGGTCAGACACTGGCTATATGCAAATCAGCCTTGACCCTGTGCCTCATGGGAATAGTCCAGCCCGAACTACCAAGCCATGTCTTTCCTAGACCGGAATCATGCATCCAAGGACCGGTTTCTGGCTATCAGCCTTCTTCAGCCTGGATAGCTTGACTCCAGTGATGTGGAGAGCCTTGGGCTCACGTCTGAGCATACCCAGTACACTCGGGGTGAAAATTGCAAAAAACACAGTTGATGGACAGAATGCAGAACAATGTCTTACATTCACCCCAGTACAAAGATCTGGGCCTAAATCCATCGTTTTTTTGCACTCCACACCGCCCTAGGTCAGACAATGGCTATATGCAAATCAGCCTTGATCCTGTGCCCTCTTGGGAACAGTCCAGCCCGAACTACCAAGCCATGTCTTTCCTAGACCGGAATCAAGCATCCAAGGACCGGTTTCTGGCTATCAGCCTTCATCAGCCTGGATAGCTTGACTCCAGTGATGTGGAGAGCCTGGGGCTCACGTCTGAGCATACCCAGTACACTTGGGTGAAAATTGCAAAAAACACAGTTGATGGACAGAATGGAGAACAATGTCTTACATTCACCCCAGTACAAAGATCTGGGCCTAAATCCATCATTTTATGCACTCCACACCACCCTAGGTCAGACACTGGCTATATGCAAATCACCCTTGACCCTGTGCCTCTTGGGAACTGTCCAGCCCGAAATACGAAGCCATGTCTTTCCTAGACCGGAATCAAGCATCCAAGGACCGGTTTCAGGCTATCAGCCTTCTTCAGCCTGGATAGCTTGACTCCAGTGATGTGGAGAGCCTGGGGCTCACGTCTGAGCATACCCAGTACACTCGGGTGAAAATTGCAAAAAACACAGTTGATGGACAGAATGCAGAACAATGTCTTACATTCACCCCAGTACAAAGATCTGGGCCTAAATCCATCGTTTTTTTGCACTCCACACCACCCTAGGTCAGACACTGGCTATATGCAAATCAGCCTTGACCCTGTGCCTCATGGGAACAGTCCAGTCCGAACTACCCAGCCATGTCTTTCCTAGACTGGAATCAAGCATCCAAGGACCGGTTTCTGGCTCTCAGCGTTCTTCAGCCTGGATAGCTTGACTCCAGTGATGTGGAGAGCCTGGGGCTCACGTCTGAGCATACCAAGTACACTCGGGATGAAAATTGCAAAAAACACAGTTGATGGACAGAATGCAGAACAATGTCTTACATTCACCCCAGTACAAAGATCTGGGCCTAAATCCATAGTTTTTTTGCACTCCACACCACCCTAGGTCAGACACTGGCTATATGCAAATCAGCCTTGACCCTGTGCCTCATGGGAACAGTCCAGCCCGAACTACCAAGCCATGTCTTTCCTAGACTGGAATCAAGCATCCAAGGACCGGTTTCTGGCTATCAGCCTTCTTCAGCCTGGATAGCTTGACTCCAGTGATGTGGAGAGCCTGGGGCTCACGTCTGAGCATACCCAGTACACTCGGGTGAAAATTGCAAAAAACACAGTTGATAGACAGAATGCAGAACAATGTCTTACATTCACCCCAGGATAAAGATCTGGGCCTAAATCCATAGTTTTTTTTGCACTCCACACCACCCTAGGTCAGTCACTGGCTATACGCAAATCAGGCTTGACCCTGTGCCTCATGGGAACAGTCCAGCCCGAACTACCAAGCCATGTCTTTCCTAGACCGGAATCAAGCATCCAAGGACCGGTTTCTGGCTATCAGCCTTCTTCAGCCTGGATAGCTTGACTCCAGTGATGTGGAGAGCCTGGGGCTCACGTCTGAGCATACCCAGTACACTCAGGTGAAAATTGCAAAAAACACAGTTGATGGACAGAATGCAGAACAATGTCTTACATTCACCCCAGTACAAAGATCTGGGCCTAAATCCATCATTTTTTTTGCACTCCACACCACCCTAGGTCAGACACTGGCTATATGCAAATCAGCCTTGACCCTGTGCCTCATGTGAACAGTCCAGCCCAAACTACCAAGCCATGTCTTTCCTAGACCGGAATCCAGCTTCCAAGGACCGGTTTCTGGCTATCAGCCTTCTTCAGCCTGGATAGCTTGACTCCAGTGATGTGGAGAGCCTGGGGCTCACGTCTGAGCATACCAAGTACACTCGGGTGAAAATTGCAAAAAACACAGTTGATGGACAGAATGCAGAACAATGTCTTACATTCACCCCAGTACAAAGATCTGGGCCTAAATCCATCGTTTTTTTGCACTCCACACCGCCCTAGGTCAGACAATGGCTATATGCAAATCAGCCTTGACCCTGTGCCCTCTTGGGAACAGTCCAGCCCGAACTACCAAGCCATGTCTTTCCTAGACCGGAATCAAGCATCCAAGGACCGGTTTCTGGCTATCAGCCTTCATCAGCCTGGATAGCTTGACTCCAGTGATGTGGAGAGCCTGGGGCTCACGTCTGAGCATACCCAGTACACTTGGGTGAAAATTGCAAAAAACACAGTTGATGGACAGAATGGAGAACAATGTCTTACATTCACCCCAGTACAAAGATCTGGGCCTAAATCCATCATTTTATGCACTCCACACCACCCTAGGTCAGACACTGGCTATATGCAAATCACCCTTGACCCTGTGCCTCTTGGGAACAGTCCAGCCGGAACTACCAAGCCATGTCTTTCCTAGACCGGAATCAAGCATCCAAGGACCGGTTTCTGGCTATCAGCCTTCTTCAGCCTGGATAGCTTGACTCCAGTGATGTGGAGAGCCTGGGGCTCACGTCTGAGCATACCAAGTACACTCGGGTGAAAATTGCAAAAAACACAGTTGATGGACAGAATGCAGAACAATGTCTTACATTCACCCCAGTACAAAGATCTGGGCCTAAATCCATCGTTTTTTTGCACTCCACACCACCCTAGGTCAGACACTGGCTATATGCAAATCAGCCTTGACCCCGTGCCTCATGGGAACAGTCCAGCCCGAACTACCAAGCCATGTCTTTCCTAGACCGGAATCAAGCATCCAAGGACCGGTTTCAGGCTATCAGCCTTCTTCAGCCTTGATAGCTTGACTCCAGTGATGTGGAGAGCCTGGGGCTCACGTCTGAGCATACCCAGTACACTGGGGGTGAAAATTGCAAAAAACACAGTTGATGGACAGAATGCAGAACAATGTCATACATTCACCCCAGTACAAAGATCTGGGCCTAAATCCATTGTTTCATTGCACTCCACACCACCCTAGGTCAGACACTGGCTATATGCAAATCAGCCTTGACCCTGTGCCTCATGGGAACTGTCCAGTCCGAACTACCCAGCCATGTCTTTCCTAGACCGGAATCAAGCATCCAAGGACCGGTTTCTGGCTCTCAGCCTTCTTCAGCCTGGATAGCTTGACTCCAGTGATGTGGAGAGCCTGGGGCTCACGTCTGAGCATACCAAGTACACTCGGGATGAAAATTGCAAAAAACACAGTTGATGGACAGAATGCAGAACAATGTCTTACATTCACCCCAGTACAAAGATCTGGGCCTAAATCCATAGTTTTTTTGCACTCCACACCACCCTAGGTCAGACACTGGCTATATGCAAATCAGCCTTGACCCTGTGCCTCATGGGAACAGTCCAGCCCGAACTACCAAGCCATGTCTTTCCTAGACTGGAATCAAGCATCCAAGGACCGGTTTCTGGCTATCAGCCTTCTTCAGCCTGGATAGCTTGACTCCAGTGATGTGGAGAGCCTGGGGCTCACGTCTGAGCATACCCAGTACACTCGGGTGAAAATTGCAAAAAACACAGTTGATAGACAGAATGCAGAACAATGTCTTACATTCACCCCAGGATAAAGATCTGGGCCTAAATCCATCGTTTTTTTTGCACTCCACACCACCCTAGGTCAGTCACTGGCTATACGCAAATCAGGCTTGACCCTGTGCCTCATGGGAACAGTCCAGCCCGAACTACCAAGCCATGTCTTTCCTAGACCGGAATCAAGCATCCAAGGACCGGTTTCTGGCTATCAGCCTTCTTCAGCCTGGATAGCTTGACTCCAGTGATGTGGAGAGCCTGGGGCTCACGTCTGAGCATACCCAGTACACTCAGGTGAAAATTGCAAAAAACACAGTTGATGGACAGAATGCAGAACAATGTCTTACATTCACCCCAGTACAAAGATCTGGGCCTAAATCCATCATTTTTTTTGCACTACACACCACCCTAGGTCAGACACTGGCTATATGCAAATCAGCCTTGACCCTGTGCCTCATGTGAACAGTCCAGCCCAAACTACCAAGCCATGTCTTTCCTAGACCGGAATCCAGCTTCCAAGGACCGGTTTCTGGCTATCAGCCTTCTTCAGCCTGGATAGCTTGACTCCAGTGATGTGGAGAGCCTGGGGCTCACGTCTGAGCATACCAAGTACACTCGGGTGAAAATTGCAAAAAACACAGTTGATGGACAGAATGCAGAACAATGTCTTACATTCACCCCAGTACAAAGATCTGGGCCTAAATCCATCGTTTTTTTGCACTCCACACCACCCTAGGTCAGACACTGGCTATATGCAAATCAGCCTTTACCCCGTGCCTCATGGGAACAGTCCAGCCCGAACTACCAAGCCATGTCTTTCCTAGACCGGAATCAAGCATCCAAGGACCGGTTTCAGGCTATCAGCCTTCTTCAGCCTGGATAGCTTGACTCCAGTGATGTGGAGAGCCTGGGGCTCACGTCTGAGCATACCCAGTACACTGGGGGTGAAAATTGCAAAAAACACAGTTGATGGACAGAATGCAGAACAATGTCATACATTCACCCCAGTACAAAGATCTGGGCCTAAATCCATTGTTTCTTTGCACTCCACACCACCCTAGGTCAGACACTGGCTATATGCAAATCAGCCTTGACCCTGTGCCTCATGGGAACTGTCCAGCCCGAACTAGGAAAGCCATGTCTTTCCTAGACCGGAATCAAGCATCCAGGGACCGGTTTCAGGCTATCAGCCTTCTTCAGCCTGGATAGCTTGACTCCAGTGATGTGGAGAGCCTGGGGCTCACGTCTGAGCATACCCAGTACACTCGGGTGAAAATTGCAAAAAACACAGTTGATGGACAGAATGCAGAACAATGTCTTACATTCACCCCAGTACAAAGATCTGGGCCTAAATCCATCGTTTTTTTGCACTCCACACCACCCTAGGTCAGACACTGGCTATATGCAAATCAGCCTTGACCCTGTGCCTCATGGGAACAGTCCAGCCCAAACTACCAAGCCATGTCTTTCCTAGACCGGAATCAAGCATCCAAGGACCGGTTTCTGACTATCAGCCTTCTTCAGCCTGGATAGCTTGACTCCAGTGATGTGGAGAGCCTGGGGCTCACGTCTGAGCATACCCAGTACACTCGGGGTGAAAATTGCAAAAAACACAGTTGATGGACAGAATGCAGATCAATGTCTTACATTCACCCCAGTACAAAGATCTGGACCTATATCCATCGTTTTTTTGCACTCCACACCACCCTAGGTCAGATACTGGCTATATGCAAATCAGAATGACCCTGTGCCTCATGGGAACAGTCCAGCCCGAACTACCAAGCCATGTCTTTCCTAGACCAGAATCAAGCATCCAAGGACCGGTTTCTGGCTATCAGCTTTCTTCAGCCTGGATAGCTTGACTCCAGTGATGTGGAGAGCCTGGGGCTCACGTCTGAGCATACCCAGTACACTCGGGTGAAAATTGCAAAAAACACTGTTGATGGACAGAATGCAGAACAATGTCTTACATTCACCCCAGTACAAAGATCTGGGCCTAAATCCATCGTTTTTTTGCACTCCACACCACCCTAGGTCAGACACTGGCTATATGCAAATCAGCCTTGACCCTGTGCCTCATGGGAACAGTCCAGCCCGAACTACCAAGCCATGTCTTTCCTAGACCGGAATCAAGCATCCAAGGACCGGTTTCTGGCTATCAGCCTTCTTCAGCCTGGATAGCTTGACTCCAGTGATGTGGAGAGCCTGGGGCTCACGTCTGAGCATACCAAGAACACTCAAGGTGAAAATTGCAAAAAACACAGTTGATGGACAGAATGCAGAACAATGTCTTACATTCATCCCAGTACAAAGATCTGGGCCTAAATCCATCGTTTTTTTGCACTCCACACCACCCTAGGTCAGACACTGGCTATATGCAAATCAGCCTTGACCCTGTGCCTCATGGGAACAGTCCAGCCCGAACTACCAAGCCATGTCTTTCCTAGACCGGAAACAAGCATCCAAGGACCGGTTTCAGGCTATCAGCCTTCTTCAGCCTGGATAGCTTGACTCCAGTGATGTGGAGAGCCTGGGGCTCACGTCTGAGCATACCCAGTACACTCTGGTGAAAATTGCAAAAAACACAGTTGATGGACAGAATGCAGAACAATGTCTTACATTCACCCCAGTACAAAGATCTGGGCCTAAATCCATCATTTTTTTGCACTCCACACCACCCTAGGTCAGACACTGGCTATATGCAAATCAGCCTTGACCCTGTGCCTCATGGGAACAGTCCAGCCCAAACTACCAAGCCATGTCTTTCCTAGACATTGTTCTGCATTCTGTCCATCAATTGTTTTTGCATTTGTCACCCCGAATGGGATGGGTATGCTCAGACGTGAGTCCCATGCTCTCCACACCACTGGAGTAAAGCTATCCTGGCTGAAAACGGCTTATAGACAGAAACCGGTCCTAGGATGCTTGATTCCGGTCCAGAAAAGACATGGCTTGGCAGTTCGGGCTGGACTGTTCCCATGAGGCACAGGGTCAATGCTGACTTGCATATGGCCATGTCTGAACGGGGGTGGTGTAGAGTGCAAAATAACTATGGATTTGGGCCCAAATCTTTGTAGTGGGGTGAATGTATGACATTGTTCTCCATTCTGTCCATCAATTGTTTTTGCATTTGTCACCCCGAGTGGGATGGGTATGCTCAGACATGAGTCCCATGCTCTCCACACCACTGGAGTCAAGCTATCCTGGCTGAAGACGGCTGATAGCCAGAAACCGGTCCTGGGATGTTTGATTCCGGTCCAGAAAAGACATGGCTTGGCAGTTCGCGCTGGACTGTTCCCATGAGGCACAGGGTCAAGGCTGATTTGCATATGGCCATCTCTGAACTGGGGTGGTGTGGAGTGCAAAAAAATTATGGATTTGGGCCCAGATCTCTGTACTGGGGTGAATGTATGACATTGTTCTGCATTCTGTCCATCAATTGTTTTTAATGTAATGCAGCACAACCTTTTTGTCAAATGTGTGAATATACAATTTTTGCTTGCAAAAAATGTGGTTTCCTCCCTTTTTTTTAACCCTTCTTGATTTATCCTTTAGTTACTTTTGGTACTAGTTATATTGTCCCTCTTTTGACACCCCTTTGAGCCATTGTTGTATGTTACACATGTTTGCCCTAGGCTCATTAGGGTATATGGGCTCCCTCCTGTAGTCAGATTTTATTCTGAAGTAGACTTAAGCATGTTTAATATGCAAGGTGGATTGATATTTTAAGTCCACAGTCTCATATAAACAAGCTTTTCACTAGCGAACATAAATTATTGATGTATTTCTCGCAATATTGGGGGCATATTTACAAGGACAGCGTTAACATTATCGTTGCTTTAGCGTTTGGAAAGTGCCGTTAAAGCGGCCATAATGGGCTTAATAATAGGCTTTTGGGAATTCATGAGAATTCCAATAGAAGCCAAGGTTTACACCAGAACATTTTAACGCTGTCCTTGTAAATATGCCCGTTACAGACTCCTAATTTACCGTAAAAAAATATCACCTATTAATTTTAATCTTCATCTGAATCCCATCCCTTGGGATATAACTTTGGGGACTGTGGGTGGAGGCCCAATGTCCCTACGGTCCCAGTTAGCTCCCTGCGTCCTTCGGAAGCTGCCATTACTTTGGCACATGGGGACCAGCTAATATGCAGCTCCGTGTGGGGAAAAACATTCTGCTTTGCTTTGTAAAAGAGAGAGTAGGTTTTCGTGTTCTCTCTTTCAAAATGCAAACCAAGTTTGCAATGGCAAGGCGAGAGCCTCGGCTCTTACCCTGCCATAGCTAACAGCAGTGTTGAATTTTTTTTCCAGTAAGATAACAAAGGATTTTAAAGTCCATTATCGAAGTTTTAGTTGTAGTTTTCTGCCATTAAAGAGGCGATAATTTTAATGCCGTCTTTGTAAATATGCCCCTAAGTTTGTAATGTCGACTATTCCATCTCCCATTTAAATAGGCACAAAGTATTTAGTGAAGTGCATTGTGATTCGTGAAGCAACACTGTCTAATTGTGATCGATAAAGAATTCGAAGAGTTGTGTACTTCTTTTGCTCGAAATGTATATAGGGGCAGATTTACAAGTTCCTTGTGCCTCTATTGCATCACTTTTAACATGGTAAAAGTGACGCGAAAATGGCGCAAAGGGCTTGTATATCTGCTCCACATTGTTCTGTCGTCTCAGTTTGCTTTCCCCTTTGTCATGTAGAGGATCCTGGGTAAATATAACGGTTTCAGTAGAGCCAGTACCTTTCAACCCTACCCCCAAACTGCTTACTGCCTGTTATCATAGTAACAGTTCATGGAGCACTTGAGTGAGCACATAGGTCCCAAGTTCACCACACAATGTTGCTAATCCAAACAGTAACTGTGCTGAAGTTTTTAAAGTTTCCCACAGGAACCGTTAATCGCAGTTCCAGAGCTGGTGAAGAGTTAGCCTCAGTATTATACTTCTAGTTATAAACATCATTTCTACTTTAATTGTTAAATCTTCTCTAAGCATATGATTATCACACTAAATATTAGTGAAATGTTGTCGGAAAAAGAAGACATATACACTTTTTTAAATTAACTTTTATTACAACAAAAATAAATAACAGAAATGTAACTTTACCATAACAATATAATAAATAACTAGAAACGTAACTTTAACATAAAAATATAATAAACAAATGTGAGATGGACTCCAATGTTAGGAGGGTAGGTAACCTGCAAAATAAAGATGAAAATAAGTGTTTAAAATTAGATCGATGGGACTAAATGAGGTCAAAGTTCACAAATTAACATAACACTTGATATAGTGCATCCTGAAGCTCTATATCTAAAAGATAGTAAAAGAAAGATGTTATGATTGGTAATTGTCACTATCTTAATGTGGAGTAGAATATCATCGCCCTTTCACACACCTTCCCTCCCGCATTGTACAGTTCCAACTTGTTTAATGGGCTTCAATTTATGAAGAATTAGTAGAGTAGTAATGTTTTCCATCCGGTTGTGAAAGCAAGTGGTGCGCAGGGATACATGTGGTTTCAATCATCACGAGCGACGGACATTTAACCAGCTATAACAACTTTCCTGCTATTGGAAAAAAAATACAAATGCAATAAGATACGGTATATAAGACTGTGTACGCCTAAATCACTGCGTCTCCTTTCTGTATCCAGTCTGCTACACCCCATCTACTCCCTCCGCTGCACACCCAGGCCTCACTGCTCACCTTTTCGAAAAACAAGATACGTTTTACATCATGCAGTCCCGCTCTGCCACCATGAAGTCTCAGATTTGGTGCTGAGTCTTGATATCACTATGGCAAAGGACATACTTGTGCATCTATCTTCATCGCAGGGTCCTAACCCGCTCAGTCCTTGCAGTACCACTAACTCAGTGATGAAAGCGGCCCTACACGTGGTAGTGGGCTCCCCTGTTCGGTAGTTCAGACCTACATGAGGCGTTCAAATCACTAGGACGGGCCATTACAGTGCTTGAGATGGAAGCAACTCTAAAATGGCATAGAGCATATGCCCTCCGTCTTTTTAATTGGTTGGGTCACGTGTATAGTGAATCATGTGCTGGATGGGTGTGGTGTGGGTGTATACCAGCCATGAGGGAGTGTGTGTGTGCCGTTCTGGTAACTAGACCTGGAAGTAAGAAATCACTGCAATGGAAATCTAGGCCATGTAGCGTTGTTGTGTTTTCCTGGTAGCGTAAGCAGAGTGGGCTGGCCTGATGTATGCCAGTGCTGTGCGAGGCTGTGAATGATGACGCCAGAGCTATGGGCGTGGTAACGCCGTGAGCTATATGAGAAATCACCAGATTCGGGTGTCCATATTGTAGTGCTGCTGTCACCCGGGTCTTAAAGGTAAATGTGTCATTATGTTTGTAAAGTCCCACAACATGGCAACATGGAAGGTACGGGGTATCACTGACCCTCTATTCATCCATAGTTGCACACATAAAAGATGGTGGACATGACGCATTTCTGCGAATATGAATGTTTGTTGTACATTCAGTGGAGTGTTGTAGCTGTGGTAATACAGGGCTGTGAAAGCTTTAGGTTGCAGTTTTTGGCACATGAAGGGCTTTTAATATATGTGTCATTCAGGTATACTGTCGAACTTGGTACTGGAAATCAGTGTTCCAGGACGTCCACATCTTGTTATTGTAGAGAACTCACATGATCTACACGTGCCTGAAAATGTACTGTAAATACAGTGCTCATGTAAATTGCTGATATAGTTTTGGGTCGACTTTGTGCTATATAAATATGCTAAAAAAAAAAATAGCACACACTTATAAATTGACTATTCACTTTCTTTGCAGTATTGTAATGATCCACCTTGTACATTAGTATTTGTCGAATGAGCGAGAAAAAGTTATGTAATCGAAGTTTTTGTCACTGGCAGAGGTAATATGGTTGCATACGCTGTTTACAGCACAATATTATGTGGTAGGGCAGAGGAGCAGCATTTTACCAAACATAATAAGTACACAGACACAGATATAGTTAAAGTGGGTACACGCATGTGTGCTCAACTCCATTTTATTACGTTGCTGTTGGTAACAAGTAGAATAGTAATCATGATATCATACACAGATATTCAATCATAAACGGTTTATGACATTTGCTGTACAAAGGTAGGAGCACTATATGTGAAATAATACACAGAAGATTCTAGCGTAAATGGTTTATGAGTTGTGGTGCACTAAGGTAATGTCAGTTTGTGTGGAGCCTGCAATGATGCATGGCTCAGGCAGAGTGCAAAGGTAAGAATGTCTTTTGGCTACTGAATTTTTCCTTAATAAGGCCATGTGGCGATTATTTATGGTGCACTGAGTTAGTGCTACATCTGGTGCTCAGCGTGTGCTCACCCTGCGATGATGCGTGGTTTGAGTGGTCTGTACTCAAAGCATTGACTGTTGCATACTGGACTGCATGAACTTTGAGGAAAGAAAAATATACCATTGATGGTTATCAATTGCTCTGCATATTAGGTCTACTGATTGCTCACCATAACAAATTAAACGATTGCATTTCACGAAGTGCATTCTAGCTTTCTCAAAATTAGGTCGTATGTCTGGTGGTGATGTTAAAGGTGATGCCCCAGAGGTAGTTGGTTTTGCCAGTGGTGGAGGTACATTTTGGCGCAATGTTCTACATTCTTTGTGAGCATAGTTCACAGGATGCAGGGATTAAAGGTGCTTGCCCATACTAGCAGTGCCACAGGAGTATTTTTTGTCTCTGCCTTAAATAAATCAAGGCTGAATTCCCTACTGTCTGTAGCATAGATCCAAAGCTGAATTCAAGTTGTAAACCCTGCTGAGCGCATTATAGATCTTAGGTTGCACTGCATTATCTGTAATCACAATTGAAACATGTACGAAATACATTGTCGAAATGTTTATGTTTCAGGGACATTATAGTTCAAGTTGTGACCTGTGCTGTCCACAGTGTAGACTGCCATTGAGTGTGCCTTTGCACTTGCAGCGTGAATTTCGTTTTTCAACTAAACCTAGAACTGATATAAAAGAAGTTTTTGATGAAAGCATAGTACAGGGATATTGTATAGGCTTTGATAGACGTTTTCCTTAGTTTGTTACTGCACTCTGCATATAATGAATGAAGAGTCAGTTGAATTCTGCCTGAATACGGCCATGTGGCGATGAATTATGGTGCACTGAGTTAGTAGTACCTTTGAGACTGAGCGTGTACATAACCTGCAATGATGCATGGTATGGACAGGCGGCACTTGGGGTAATGTTTTTTGACTACTGAATTTTGCCTTAATAAAGCCACATGGCAATTATATATGGTGTACTGAGTTAGTGGTACGTCTGGTGTTTAGCTTGTGCTCATCCTGCGATGATGCATGGTCTGAACAGGCTGCACTCAAAGCATTGAATGTTGCATACTGGATTGTATGTACTTTAAGGGGAAAAAAACAAACTACCATTGATGGTTATCAATTGTTCTGCAAACTAGGTCTACTGATTGCTCCCCATAACAAATTAAATGATTACACTTCACGCAGTGCATT
The DNA here is from genome assembly GCF_964263255.1 of Lissotriton vulgaris. NCBI lineage: Eukaryota > Metazoa > Chordata > Amphibia > Caudata > Salamandridae > Lissotriton > Lissotriton vulgaris. The sequence continues at coordinate 2,065,204,575 of NC_141689.1, read as the reverse complement.
CTAACTTTCTCAAAATGGGTACATATGTCTGGTGGCGATTTTGTAGATTAGGAGGATTTGGTTCTCTTAACCGATTATAGTCTCCTACACAATTTGCATTGATACTAATCTTGAATTGTGAGCCCTACTGTTCACAGTATAGACTGGAGGCAGTCGTCAGGAAGGGCCCACAGGCCCACAGCCATGTGGCATTGACTTGAGCTGTATACAGTTAGTGCTAGGTGTGGCTCTCAGTTTCTACGCAGATAGCGATGATGCGAAGTGCGGGACAGCCGCAAAGGGAGCAATGTTTTTTGCCTAGCGAATTCTGTCTTAATAAGGCCACAGGGAGATGACTTGTAGTGCAGTGATTTAGTGGTACCCGAAGAACTCAGCGTGTGCGTATCCTGCGATGATTTATTGTTCGGCTGTGTCGCACTTGTACAATGTCTCCTGCCTACAAGAATGCGTCTTGTGCAATCGCTATTCCACCTGAATCGTGAGCCCTCAAGATGTAGATCGAAGGCAGTAGTCAGTACAGGCATTGAGGAATGTTTTTTGTTACATCCTTTAACAAAATCTGAGGACATAGAGTACAATTGAATAGTGTAGATCCAAAGCTGAATTCAAGTTGTGAACCCTGCTGTCCACAGTATAGATCGAAGGCAGTAGTCAGGACAGACATCGAGGAATGCTTTTTGTCACATCCTTTAACAAAATCTGAAGACGTATAGTACAATTGTCTCTGCATTAAATAAAGGCTTAATTCAATGCTGTCCGGATTGTAGATGCAAAGCTAAATTCAAGTTGTGAACCCTGCTGTCCGTAGTGTAGATTGAAGGCAGTAGTCATCACAGTTATAGACTAATGCTTTTTGTCAAATTCTTTTACAAAATTGGAAGACATAGAGTACAATTGTCTCTACCTTAAATAAAGCAAGGCTTGATTCAATGCTGTCCATAGTGTAGATCCAAAGCTGAATTCAAGTTGTGAACCCTGCTTTCCACAGAGCAGATCGAAGGCAGTAGTCAGGACAGACATTGAGGAATGCTTTTTGTCACATCCTCTAACAAAATCTGAAGACATGTAGTAAAATTGTCTCTGCATTAAATAAAGAAAGGCTTAATTCAATGCTGTCTGTCGAAGGCTTGATTCAATGCTGTCCGTAGTGTAGATCCAAAGCTGAATTCAAGTTGAGAACCCTGCTGTCCACAGTGTAGATCGAAGGCAGTAGTCGGCCCAGGTATAGACAAAAGACTTTTTGTGACAACCTCTTACAAAATCTGAAGACATATAGTACCATTGTCTCTGCCTTACATAAATCAAGGCTAACTTCAATGCTGTGTGTAGTGTAGACCCAAAGCTGAAATCAAGTTGTAAACCCTGCTGTCTGCAGTGTAGATCGAAGGCAGTAGTTGATACAGACATAAGTCTGTCATGCTGTGGTGCTGAGTTCGCAATGGGCCTGTATCGAGGAGGTGCGTGGTCATGGCAGCAGCCACGTGGCAGGGTAAGGACCTTCACTGTGGCAGACTCTTTTCTCTTTGCAGAAGTGAATCACTCCCAAGGCATAGGCTAGTTATTTATAGTCTTACACTGGAGTTGCATACTTTGGACCAGCCCTCTCTGCTTCTGCTTCAAGGGGGGGGGACAACACAGATACATGACCGAGATATTCCACAGTGTCTGAGATAATATAGTTGCGTCCACTGTGCAGCACACTACAGGTATCAATAGTATAGCTACACACAGAAAAGTTTTTGGTGTGTATAGTGAGTTGTGTATAGGATATCACCGGTAGTGTTATGATTGTGTACATTATTGTTTATGCGTGAGTTCCTTCCCTTATACATGGTTGATTGCCACATCTCTGAACATTAAGCTACTGTGCTGTTGAATGGATATATTACCTTGGGAAGGTTCGTTATCCTGTTTTGCGCTGCCTCTGAGGTAGTAGAGGGGGAGGGGTCAGGAGGGGTGGTTAAAGTGGTGGTTGCAGTAGGTGTTGTGATTTTGTTGGGTTTTGGAAGTGCATAATTAGTACCTTTATCACATATTCATCTTTAAATATGGGTGTGAGTTGGGTGTAATTAACACAGTAGATAGTCAACCTCCTTACACCAGTTAAATGTTAATGTTAGTTTATTACTGGTAAGTGGAGCTATCACCTGTTTTTTGAGTGGTTTGTGGCAATTTTGTTGGCGGAAGGAATCAATTGAAGAGTGGTGATATTTGCAGTTTTTACTAGGTTGAGATTGGGATGATAAAAAAGAAAGAAAAAAACAGATATGCTTAATGAACTTTATAATTAGGAATTATCATTTAAAAAACCTTTGAAATTCACTGAAAAAACCATAGGCTTCAGGCAGGGTATAGTTAGGAATTATAATTTAAAAAAACTTAGAAATTAATTGAAAAAACATAGATTTCAGGGGTGTTATAGTTAGCTGGACATTTCACTCATAGGAAACCATTGAAATTTCTCCATTATAGTTAGTTGTACTAACTTTAACTCTCGCGCCGGCAATCAATTGGTGATGATGTCACATATTACATCATTCATGACATGGTCAGTGTCATCACTGATAACATCACTGATGACATGTCAAATGACATCACTGAAGACATCATCCACATGACAATCAGATACACCTCATCATACACTAGTATAACCTTTCATCACTCACTGTAAAATACAGAGTACCGTATTTGAATCCATTGAAACAGCAATACAAGTATCTAAAAACCCACGCAGTGATTCCTAGATCTACACACACATCTAATCAATTACCTATAGATTCACTCATACATGTTGTCAATGATCAATAGAACACTATCAAATATACTTATATACCTATATTGACTTTACACACCAGCACACATCCTATTCAGTTATGCAGTCATGCTACTCACTTTTGCAAACAATGTATCCTATTTACATTTACTCAGCTACACACTTGTACAAATAGCACTTCATTTATTCATATAGATAGTAACTCATACTTAGTGTGTTATGAAATCATTATTACAAGTATACAGTTATCTATACAGTCACTCACGCAATCAATGAGTTTTATGTACACTTATTTTTATACAACAACTGTCACATACACTGTATTTAATTTTTTTCACTTTGTTGGACATGTACCATTGAGAAATGTTTTTGCTCACCACCACACCCATAAAGGTATTCACTCACAAAAACAACTATTGTAACACGTAGTCTCAACCTCATATATGTACTGAATTAACTATTCACATGCCTTTAGGCAGTCACAGATCCCCCACCGAATCACACACATATTCACTCTCCCATACAAATAATCAGTTAACTAATCCATAACTAATAAAGACTTTCACGTAGCTAGTAACCAACTGGTGCAGCAGTTCACACAACAACTGAGCAAGTAATACAGATATTCACACAGTTTAGTCACTATCCAATATATTTAGTGAGACACTATAAATTACTAAAGTAAACAATCAATCACACTGCTACTAAATCCACTATTCAGTTATTTATTTATCTACTGATTCTTCAATGCAGATTGTTGTATATATAATACATATTTAAAAAATAAACCAAACCACATTCACTGGATGATGAAATCAGTGATGTCATTTAAGATGTCATCAGTGATGTCACTGACCACGTCATGAATGAAGTAATATCTGACATCATCACCTGTGGATTGCGGGCGTGAGAGTTACAGTCAGTACAACTAACCATAACGGAGGAATTTCAATGGTTTTGTATGAGTGAAAATGTCCAGCTAACTATAACACCCCTGAAACCTATGGTTTTTTCAATGAATATATATAAATTCCATAGTAGAGTTTAGCCCTCGAAGGAAGAAGCCACAAGATCGGAAAAAAATTTGCATCCATTTAATTTAGAAATCAACTGCAACAGGAGACGCAGAGAAAACAGTCACCATCTGTTCTTTTCAGCCAAACCGGTTTCGGGAATCCTATCCCTTTCTCAATGGCATCTGCTGGCAATGATGATGCAACATGCACTGTAATTTAAAGTGCCTGCCTCCAAGGGCGTGGTCACATAAAATGGCCTTCTGGATCTTGCAGTGCATGAACCAATTGTCTCGAGTGAGTTCGTCATTGAAGCAGTAAATAACTAAGTGATTAAAACCCCTGTTGGCTGATGAAAATGTTGCACTGGGTGTCCTATTGTCTGTGGTCAGCTGTTCCTGGACACCAATCTCCCGTATATTGATATCGCCATCGGGCGCCATCACGGGTCCGCAGCAAGAGGCAGGCTTTCTTCTGCGGCTGGGCTACAGCTGCAAACATACCATCATAGAGTTTAGCCCTTGAAGGAAGAAGCCACAAGATCGGTAAAATTTGCATCCATTTCATTTAGGAATCAACTGCAACAGGAGACGCAGAGAAGACAGTCACCATCTGTTCTTTTCAGCCAAACCGATTTCGGGAATCCTATCCCTTTCTCAATGGCCTCTGCTGGCAATGATGATGCAGCATGCACTGTAATTTAAAGTGCCTGCCTCCAAGGGCGTGGTCACATAAAATGGCCTTCTGGATCTTGTAGTGCATGAACCAATTGTCTCGAGTGAGTTCATCATTGAAGCAGTTGCCAGTAGGTAGTTATAGTTAGGACCAAGTTTCCATAGGAAGAACATTTTTTGTTTTGTTTATAACTTTGGTGTTGTTTGATGAATCTTCATGAAATTTTCGAAAGTAATTGTTTGTTCATATCAGCTCCCATGTGGAAAGTTTGGGGCTGATTGGTCAAGGGGGGGCTGAGAAAAAATGGGGGTCCAATAACGTGTTTTCTCCATGTTAATGTCCATATTAAAGTTTAGACAAGACTACAGGTCGAACGGGTGAACGGAATTACCCCAGATTTGGCAGGGAGAAGGGTCTTGGTCTAGAAAACACGCTTTAGGTTAGTTGGTGTAAATCCGTTCAATAGTTTTGAGAAATATAGAAATGTATAGATATCGATATTTGGGAATTCTGCCATCTGATTGTCTGAGGCGTTACAAGCTTGCTACTTATTGGCTGTGAGCGGTGCGAGCGGTTGCAACTAGGAAGTGTTGGCAGCCAATTTGTGAATCTGTTGAAGCAAATAAGGGGAAAAAAGGGTGAAAAAAGTAGGAAAGAGGAGGACAGGAGCACAGTGTGGGGTGTTTAGGGTTTGCTATACAGGGGGTGCAAAGCGAACTACTCATACCTACTGGTCTGAAAGCTCTGGGCTATGGAAATTGAATAAGGTATTGCCTAGAGTATGATGCTGCTACGGTGGGCTGCTGCAGGACTCAGGGATTAAAGTGTGAACCCAAACTGTGTGTCTTATGCTGTGAAGTCATGTGCCCTGGCCACTGCAAAACATATGTGTAAGTAGTATCAGCATGTGTTTATACCTACCAAGACAAACCATTGACCCCTACTAGTCTGAAAGGCCTGGGGTATGGAAAGTATGTGAGGTATTGTCCAGAGTCTCACAGTGCGAAGCTGAGCTGCAGCTGGACTCAGGGATGAAAGCGTGAGTCTAAACTGTGTGTCATATGCTGTGAAGTCATGTGCTCTGGCCGCTGTGCCACATCTGTCCAAGTAGTGTCAGCATTTAGTTATACCTCTTCGGAGGAACTTTTGTTTCAAACATTGTATTTGTGTATGGTGTTATACAGGGAGTGCAAATGTAAATTCATGCATAATAAATCAATTTGGTATTTGTAAAGTGCAAACTACTCACTCCTATGGGTCTGATGGCGCTGGGGGCATAAGCTGAGCAGCTGCGGGACTCCGGGATAAGGCTGCTGAACTAATGACCCCTACCAGTCTGAAAGTGCGGGGTATGGAAATTAAGTTAGGTATTGCCTAGAGTGTCATGCTGCTAAATTGAGCTGCTGCTGGACTCGGGAATGAATCCGGGAGCCCAAACTGTGTCTCTATGCTGTGTAGTCATGTGCTCTGGGCACTGTGTCACACCTGTCCAAGTTGTGTCAGCAATATTTTATATGTAGTAGGACGAAGTTTTGTTTGGAACACAATAACTTGTTATACAGGGAGTGCGAAAGTAAATCAATACGGTATTTGTAAAGCGCAATCTACTCACCTCTATGGGTCTGAAGGCCCTTTAGCTCATCGTGGAAATTATGTGAGCTATTAAGTGAGCTATTGCCCAGGGTCACATGGTGCTGAACTGAGCTGCTGCCAGAGCAGGGGATTAAACCGTGAGCCCTGTGCTCTGAACTCATGTTTTCTGGCCGCTGCGTCACACCTGTCCAAGTAGTGTCAGCATGTGTGCATACATACTAGGAGGAACTTTTGTTTTAAACAGTGTGACGTCTGTAGGGTGATTTGGGGTGCTACAGAGGGAGTGTGAAGTTCCGTTCTGCCGTTTTGAATCAATCTGGTATTTGTAAATTGCAAACTACTCACTCGTACGGGTCTGCAGGCACTGGGAGCCGGCATGGAAATTAGTGAGCAATTGCCCAGAGTCATATGGTGCTATCCCGAGCTGTCTCTAAAGCCGGTGATCAAAGCGAGAGTTATGCGCTGCAAAGCCAGATGGTCTGGCCGCTGCACCACACCTGTGCGGAGAATTCATTTTGGCAAGGGTCCGGGAGTTGCCATTACGAGGCCCTAAAATAGCGGGCCTAGGTTGTCAGTTATAGGGTGGCTCTAAAAAGAGCCCTTGTGGTTATTAGTTGGAGCTACATGTAGGTGCGGATGCACAACTTCAGATTATTCAGAAAAACTCCTTCATCTGTGACGTGTACTACATCACTTCTGTAGATATCAGTCATATCAAAACTTATGTTAATGTTGTAGATCGACCCCATTCTATCTTCTCTGAGATATGCAGACACAACTTTGTTGACTTTCTTCCTAGATTTTTCAATCTGAGGACAACATTGGTTTGACCAATTCCACTTATGTCTTTGGCACATGTTGGAATATAGAAAGACAGTTTGAGGCAAAAGTAACATCAATTGTCCAAAGGTGCCCTTCATAGGCATTTCCAAACATACCCCAGTGAATGTGCCTAGGTCATTTCCACCACAATGCACAATCATGAGGTCAGGGTGTGGAAGATGCAAAGACGTTTTAACCAAAGGTAGCAATGGTTAGCAATTGGTGCCACTTCAATCCTCTCTGTGCAAACCATTTAATGTCCACATTTCGTAAACCTAGGTCTAAGTCAATACATCTCTGTTCTGCATACCTCTTGCACCAGAAAACATAGCTATGTCATTCGATCCACACTAGCATTTTGAAGGTATTTCTGGAGGGTATGAAAAGATGTCTGCAGCTCATGCAATTCCTTCGTAGAGTAAGAGATAAGTTTAAAGATGGGGAAAAATCTTTTTTTTTCCACAGAAAAAGATAATTGATAGGAAGATAAGAAGCATTGGGTGCTAATAACTAGGGTGCATAATAATTGCGTGAAAAAGCATGTTTGTCACTGTTAAATAAAGAGCAGCCTAAACGTGTACATACAATAGGATGAAATGTGCTCAGCTCAACTAGATGTGCTACTTGCATTTGGAAGGTAAATTTAGAACTTAAAACAATGGTGAACATTTAACCCGCAGGTGCTGTTAAATGTTCGAGAATATGCTGGAAAAAAAACGTACGTTAAGAAAAAGTATGAACTTTTAACCTGCAGGTGTCGTAAAATGTTCCAGGAAGTTTGGTGATAAAAAAGGGTTGATAATCTGACCTGTATGTGTCATAGAATATGAAGAAGCTTTTTTTATATGGAAAATTAAAAAATGACCAATGGAGATAAGTTTTGGAATGTCGATGAAGTATTTTGATTTGTTCTTTACTTGTATTTTTATGTGGAGCAACAGAGAAATGTATGCCTTTACTGGATCCATTCTTGATGAAAGCGGTGCATTACATGTACTGTGTGACAAAGAAAGAATTGCATGCGTGTGTGACATTTTAATTCTGCATACCAACTACAAAGGTGAGGTAGAAATGAACAAGGTGTGTTATGTGTTCTGTAGCAGTTATTAAGTATTCGAGGTGATATTTTTAAGTTTGAAAGTATTTTTTATTTCAAAATAATATACTATTAATAAAGTGTGGTGTTTCATATTGGTTATTAAATTATGCATATAGTTTCACTGGTTGTTAAATAAGTACTTTATATATGTTTAGGAATTATTCACAAATAAGAAGTGTAGTTTGTCATCTTTAAAGGACTGTATGGTTTTGAAAATGAGGTACAGCGTTAATTTGGGTTTGCTAATGTATTCTTGCGAGATAAACAAAATGTCCTACGTTTGCAAATTATCCTTTTTATGGAAATAGTGGGAAAGGTGATGTATGTGTTATTAAGTTAAAAGCGATAAAACCAAACCCAGAAATGTTATGTGGACAGGTTATGGTCTCATTTTTGACACTGAGAGGTAGATTTGAATATAAGTCGAGGTAGGTTTTTGTACTGTGAGGCCATCTACATGGTTTGGAGATAACATGGAGAGCAGATGGAGATTGAAAAGTGATACGTTCCTTTTATATGTACGCATAGTTTGAATCATTTGATCATAGGTTGAGAAATAATATTAACATGTTTTCTGGTTTGCATTTGGGTATAATTAATAGTTTTAGTAGTTTCTGACTAGTGAATAATAAAAAGGTAGATATACTAAAATATATGGTAGTAAATGTATTAATGATTGTCTGTTGTTATGAAATAGAAGTGGTTGTGGAGTGTTTCTTTAGAAGAGATGTTTTATTAATGTGTGAGAGATAAAAAAGAAATGAAAATGTTCGGTATATTTTTTGCATGACTTTCTTGACATTAGTAAACTACAAGTAATTATAAGTGATACTAATTGTCAGGCTGTGTCCCTGTGCTGAGTATACGTAGGTGTTTAAGTGATCCAGGTTTTATTGGTGCTCAGCTTGACTATCCCTTTTGAGACACTCGTCAATTTTTTCATTCCATTTAATTTCCTTAATATACATACAGTAAAGGGATGGTATATCAAAAGTTTGGGAATTACAACTTTGTTTACTCTCTCCATCCTCTGCTATACACTCTACAGAGTGTTTAAATGACTTTAGTAACATACAGATGTCTAGCTAGTAAAGATGGTGTAGTGCCACTGGGCCCATTTATAAACCATGCTATGGGAATGGTTTATGTTTTACCCGCCAATTTGCATTTTTGAATACTTTTTGCTGATAAGCGTTCTGCAGACACCTGTTAAAATCAACCCTGTGTATAGGTATAGTGGCACTACTAGAAATGGTGGGGGTTTCTGTTTGATTTTGTATGGTTAGGCAGGGGTGGGGGTGAAGGAGGTGGGTATGTTGGTGATTAAAATACAGACTTTAGTAACGTGCAGATGTTGAGCTACTGAAGGTGATGCAGTACCACTAGAAGCACTTATAAAGTGCCCTATGGCATGGTATATGTTCTACCCGCAAATGTGCGTGTTTTAGTACGCTTTGCTCATGAGCATTTTGAGAGACATCTGTTGAAATGAAGCCTCTGTATGGCTATAGTGGCGCTTCCAGGTTTGCTGGGGCTCTTTGTTTATTTGCGTAAAGTTAAGCAAGGGCGGGTGTGGAGGTGGTGTAGTGGTACTGGGATTATTTATAAACCACCTTATGGTATGGTGTATGTTTTACTTGCAAAGTTGCAGGCTTTATTACCTTTTGCTGATGAGCGTTCCAGCAGACACCTGTTGAAATTAAGTCTATGTATGCCAATAGTGGCGCTAACGAGAGTGCTGGGGCTCGTTGTTTGATTTCGTAAGGTTAAGCAAGAGCAGGGGTGGGGGTGGGGTAGGTGGGTATGTTGCTGATTATAACTGGAACATTTGTAACATGCACATGTGTAGCTACTAAAGGTGATGTAGTGCCACTGGGTCCATTTATAAAGTGCTTTATGGCATGATATATGTTTCATCTGGAAATTTGCATGTTTTAATACCTTTTGTTGCTGAGCGTTCTGGCAGATACTTGTTGAAATTAAGTCCCCGTATTGCTATTGCGGCTCTACCAGGTTTACTGGGGCTCCTCATTTAATATTGTAAGGTTAATCAAGGATGGGGATGAGGGGGGTGTAGTGGCCGTGGGCCCATTTATGAACTGCATTATGGTATGGTATATGTTTTACTCGCAAATGTTTTAATACCTTTTGATGATGAGTGTTGAGCTACCCAAATCACACAACATTTCTGTAGATAACAAATCTTCGTGCTGAAAGACACTCTTGCGCTGTGGTAGAAGGCTGCCAGCGTTGATGGCAAATTATGAAACTTGGTGCCATTGTAGATTTAAATGGAAGCTTGGACCATTTCTTTGTTACTACGGTGCAGTCAGGGCTTTAGGTGGGAAAACCCCCGCGCCGCACGGCCACCAGCTGCTGCGTGTGCCCCCAGTGCCTGCCTCTGCCTCAGCGCCGGCCTCGCTGCCGCCTTGAGCGCTCCCCTTTGGTTTTAGCCCGTTTTTGACAGAAATTTGTGCTTGTTTTCTTTCTGTGCCCAAGATCGTTTGCTTACTGTTTTTCCCCCGTTTTGACCTGAATTGTTGCCTGTTTTTTTTCTGTGCCGTTTTCTCTTCGTGTTTTGACCTCCATTGTGCATTGTGCCTGTCTCCTTCCTGTTTGCCCGCCTACCTCGCCGCCCTCCGCTCTCCCTCCCCGCTCCCGCTTCCCGCCACTGCCATTAGCCCCGCCCCTTTTTTCTTCTGTTCCCTCCCCGCTCCCGCCTCCCAGCTGCTCCGCCCACCCGCGCACTTGGCCTTAAATGGCGACCGTGCGAACGCGCAGCGGTCACGCGCAGCGGGTGCGCCGTTTGTGCGCCGAAGGCGCGCCAAAGGTAAGCCCGTCTGCGCCCGTCCTCGACCGGACCGCGCCCAGCGCCAGGACCCCTGGCCCACGAAGACCCCGACCTACCCGCCTGACGTACTCCGCCGCCACCCTCATCGCACTCAACACCGGCCGACTTCCAGAATGCCACCAAGCCACACCACGACGCACCCACGGACCTTTCAGCTGCCACGCCTGCAAATTCTCCTGCATCCGGACCTGCCTCACACCAGCACCCGCTAAGTCAAACACCAGCAGCACCCACCTCAAGTGCATCCTGCTCAACACCCGCTCCGTCCACAGACACGCCATCGAACTCTGGAACCTTCTAGACGCCACAGCCCCTGACGTTGCCTTCCTCACGGAGACCTGGATGAACGCCTCTTCAGCTCCCGACATCGCCATCGCTATCCCAGAGGGCTACAAGATCGTCCGGAGGGACCGAAACGCCAACCAGATGGGAGGAGGCATCGCCATCATCCACAGGAACACCATCCGTCTCACGACCAGCACCGACAACACCCTGACCAGCGCCGAACACCTGCATTTCCAGATCCACACCAACCCGAACACCACCCTCAGAGGCACCCTGATCTACCGACCCCCTGGACCACGCACACAATTCAGCGAGGACATCGCCGACTTCGTCAGCCCGCATGCCCTCCCCTCCGCTGACTACATCCTCCTGGGAGACCTCAACTTCCATCTGGAGAACAACAACGACCGCAACACCAGCACCCTGCTCGACAACCTCGCCAACCTGGGACTCAAGCAACTGGTGTCCACCCCCACCCACCTCGCCGGACACACACTCGACGCAGTCTTCTCTTCCAGCACAGACATCGACTTCAGCCACGCCACAGAGCTTCAATGGACGGACCACAGCTGCGTCCACTTCACCTTCAAGAGAACGACGACCCACCACCACCAACAACAGGCCGCCCGCAGAAGCTGGAACAAGATCACAGCAGACCAGCTCGCCACCTCCCTGAGCCAGCACCCTCCTGCCAGCTCAGCAGACCCCAGCCAGGCCGCCGACAACCTCACGAAGTGGATCAGCAACTGCGCGGACGAACTCGCCCCACTGAGGACCCCGCCTAGCAGACCCGGCAGCAAGAAGGCTCCATGGTTCACCGACGAACTCAAGAGCTCCAAGAAGAACTGCCGAGCCCTCGAGAAAGCCTGGAGAAGGGAACCGACACCGGACAACAGGACCTCCTTCAAGCTTGCCACCCGGAAACACCACCAGCTGATCCGCGCCGCCAAGAAAACAGCATTCAAGGACAGGTTGGACAACAACGCACACAACTGCAAGGAACTCTTCAACATCGTAAAAGAGCTTTCCAACCCCAGCGCAGGAAACAACGACATCACCCCATCGCAAGACCTCTGCAACTCCCTCGCTTCATACTTCCACAACAAGATCGCGGACATACACAACAGCTTCAACAACCAACCAACGCACACCATGACCGAACAACCACCCCCCACCACCACCCTCCACGCCTGGACCCCGATCAGCACCGAAGACACCATCCGCACGATGAACTCCATCCACTCCGGATCACCGACCGACCCCTGCCCTCACCACGTCTTCAACAAGGCCGACGCTGTCATCGCACCCCACCTGCGAGACATCATCAACACATCCTTCGACACCACCATCTTCCCTGAGAGCTGGAAACACGCCGAACTCAGCGCTCTACTCAAGAAACCAACAGCGGACCCCACCGACCTCAAGAACTACCGCCCCATCTCGCTCCTCCCGTTTCCAGCCAAAGTCATCGAGAAGACCGTCAACAAGCAGATGGCCGCCTTCCTCGAGACGAACGGATCCCTCGACCCCTCACAGTCCGGCTTCCGAGCCAATCACAGCACCGAGACCGCCCTCATCGCCGCCACCGATGACATCCGAGCCCTGATGGACAATGGAGAAACAGCGGCCCTCATCCTCCTAGACCTCTCCGCGGCATTCGACACGGTCTGCCACCGCACCCTAGTACGGCGCCTCAGCAACATCGGAATCCAGGACAAGGCGCTGGAATGGATCATCTCCTTCCTCGACGGAAGAACACAGAGAGTCCGCCTACCACCGTACAAGTCAGAGGCCTCCGAAGTCATCTGCGGTGTCCCTCAAGGATCATCTCTGAGCCCCACCCTCTTCAACGTCTACATGAGCCCCCTCGCGGCCATCGTACGCAAACACAACCTCAGCATAATCTCCTACGCCGACGACACCCAGCTGATCCTCTCCCTGACCAACGACCCCGCCGCCGCCAGAGCCAACCTGCACGAAGGGATGATGGAGGTAGCCGAGTGGATGACGACCAGCCGCCTAAAACTGAACTCGGACAAGACGGAGGTCCTCATCCTGGGCCCCTCACCCTCCGCCTGGGACGACTCCTGGTGGCCTCCCGCCCTGGGCACCGCACCCAAACCGACAGACCATGCACGCAACCTGGGCTTCATCCTGGACTCCTCCCTCTCCATGACCAGGCAAGTCAACAACGTCTCCTCGGCGTGCTTCAACATCCTACGCATGCTACGGAAGATCTTCTGGTGGATCCCCACCGAGACCAGGAAGACCGTCACCCAGGCCCTCGTCACCAGCCGACTGGACTACGGCAACGCCCTCTACGCCGGTACCACCGCCAAGCTCCAGAAGAGACTCCAGCGGATCCAGAACGCCTCAGCCAGACTCATCCTCGACATCCCACGAACCAGTCACATCTCCGGACATCTGAGAGACCTTCACTGGCTCCCCGTCAGCAAAAGAATCACCTTCCGCCTCCTCACCCACGCACACAAAGCCCTACACGACCAAGGCCCGAGCTACCTCAACAGCCGAGTCAACTTCTACGCTCCCAAACGCCACCTCCGATCAGCCAACCACGCCCTCGCCGCCGTCCCCCGCATCCGAAGAGCGACTACAGGAGGAAGGTCCTTCTCCTACCTGGCTGCCAAGACCTGGAACTCCCTCCCTACCGACCTGCGCCTGACCCAAGACCACCTCTCCTTCAGGAAGAAGCTGAAGACCTGGCTGTTCGAGCAGTAGCGGCACCCTCCCCCCCCCCCCCCCCCAGCGCCTTGAGACCCTACGGGTATGTAGCGCGCTTTACAAATTTCATTGATTGATTGATTGAAAAAACTGGGTGTGCTCTAAAAGGGGAGGGGCAATCCTCTTCAAGGGGTGTGGGCTATCCAAGTAGGGGCCTGGTCTAAATCAAGATAACTAGCATTGTGTGCTTACGAAAATCCCCCCCAATTATCCTACCTTTGGAAAACACAATCTTTAACGGATTTCCCTTCCTCCTAAAATGTGGCTCACTTAGCATGATGTCTCCACTTCTCAGTAGTGAGCAAAATGAGCTTGCGTACATCGATGTGCATGCTCTCACTGCAGTCCAATAAAAATAATAAAAGAAAACTGACTACTTTTGCGAGGGCCGAAAATATAGCCTGATAGAGACCCGTTTCGAGGCCCCCTGAAAATAACTGCCGGTGGTTAGACCCTGCAAACTTAAAGCTCTGCATCCATCTATCCTAGGCACTGAGCCATCCAACCATCTTTCAATTCTTCCATACATACATACATCTGTCCCTGCACTTATCCTAAGCATCCTAAGCATCTATCAGCCTACTCGCCTATGGTAAGCACTGTGCATCCATCCAACCATACACCCTTACATCCATACACACATCTGTCCAAGAACCTAACCTAAGCATCTATCAGCCCACTCGTCTATCCAAAGTACTCCTGTGAGCCCCCAAGCTGACGAGCTTTTGGAGACGCACCTGTGCGCCTGAGAGGCAGCAAGGCCAGTGACGGTTGTTTGGCGGCCTTATCTGCCACCCCAGAACTTTTCTCTACTGATGAGGGATACTATCCCGAAACACAAGCCATGTCTCGTGTCTAGAGATACTGGAAATATCGAGTACTTACTTGCACCAACCTTTGGTGAAACACTTATGAACTTTTTCCTAGCTCTTCGAGTTACACGCACTGCATATACCAGAAAGCAGAGGGGCGATCCGGCGGAGAGGCTAGCAGTGTGCTCCCATTGTTGATTCTTGTTATAGAGCTCCCGTGAGCCCCCAAGCTGATGAGCTTTTGGAGACGCACTTGCGTGCCTGAGAGGCAGCGAGGCCTGTGACGGTTGTTTGGTGGCCTTCTCTGCCACCCCAGAATGCAGAGGGGCGATCCGGCAGATAGGCTAGCAGTGTGCTCCCATCGTTGATTCCTGATTAGCACTTATCAGTTTGAAGAAGAAATTGAAAAGTTTAATGTACTGTGCTCAGAAATACAAAACTATGTTTGTGTTTATTGTCGACGTACTCAATATGAAAGTCAATGTTGATTTGTATATGAAAAGTGAAAAGGAGAACAATGGTAAGTGGGAAGAATTTGCAACTTACTTGTTGGTGTAAGGTCGATTTGAGTTAGGTAGTGGTCAATGTATATATAAATATTGTTACAACAAATTAGAAGAAAACAAAATGCCTGCTAGAGCAGTACATAATAACTTAGAATTAGTAGCTATTCCGGAGGAACTGGCAGAATTGAATACATATGAGTCGGTTCTAATTCAACCTATTCATCCTTTTCAAACTATAATTTGGATGGAGCCTAAAACAGGTAAACTGCCACCAACAGTCTTGCAAAGAGGGCTGAAAGGAAGGGTTGTGTACTTACCTTTGGATTGTAAGAAAAATATTGAAACTATTGCCGGAGAGAAAGAGGAAAATGAGGATATAGTCAATCTGGTAAATGGTGTACCAACAAAGAGTCGGAAAATATGGCAAGAATGTGTGGATGTTAATAAAGTTGAAAAAGCTACCTTATACCTTATAGAGAACAATATTTATTACAAAACTGTAAGTGTGGATGAACAGGTAAAAGGTTTAGAAGATGAATCTGAAATTTCAAGTGGGCAAATAGAGAAAGTGGACAAGTCAAGGACTGAAGGGATTTATGAACATTACACAATATGTCCTTTGCATTCAAAAGAAGTAATATGAAGCAGCATTGAATTATTTCAGATGAAAAAAGCACAAGGAACTCCAATGAGTGTATGAGAGAAAAGCTTGGAAGCTTTTTGTTTTCCACAGCTGTTTCTTACTAGAGAATGTGGACGATTAGATGACCGACCTGTACGTATTCCAGCTTCAGAATATCGGTCAACAAGATTATATTCTGAAAAACCCTGATTTTGACAGTGCATTCCATACATATTTCACCTTTTGTTTGAAAGTGATCTGTCTTCTCTGTGGTATGCAGTGAACCACATATTTAAAACTGGAGTTCATCAATCACTTCTTTCTGCGAAAGTATTTGTGGAGAAAGTTCAAGAAACAGATGAAAATTTAGAAGCCCAGTTAATCAATTTGATGGCATTGCAACGTGGAACAAATGAGTATTGGTATCATCGTCATGGAGAAGTCAAGTGTATGTTACGGACTTAGGTACACCAAAATGTTTGTCACACTTAGCTGTGCAGAGTATGCATGGGAAGATTTGCTTGATTTTTTAAGAGAAGCGAATTCCAATATAAAAAATATTGAAATAAGGTCTCCTGGTGAACTGTGCTCATTGGATCATATAAATGTGTGCAGATATTTTAATCATAGGTTTCAAGCTATGATGTCTTTTATCTGCAATAAAATTAATCCACCTCTTGGAGAAGTTACCGATTTCTTTTGGAAAAAGGAGTAGCAAGCAAGAGGTGCACCTCATATACATATGCTACTATGGATCAAGGATGCACCTAAATTTGGAACTGATTCTGATGAAACAGTATTGTCTTTCATCGAACAGTATGTGACATGTGAGATTCCTATTGCACGTTATGTTACATCGTGCATAACAAAATCAGAAAAAACAGAGATGAAACAAATGTGGAAAGAAATTGCACAGGAGAAAAGCCTTAGCAAAAAATGTACAACTTTACTTTGAAAATGCTTTCCCACCAAGAAATTGTATCCTATGAATGTTCAGACCGCTTGTGCTCTTCAAGTTTATATTGAAAAAAACTAGGAATCAGAGTGTTGAAATTGAAGAATTAGAAGCAAATGAACCAGACAGTATAGACATTCTTAAAACTAATATGTTGGACACATACTATTCGAAAAGGAGTCGACATCTGGAACAGCTATGTCTGAATGAAGTACTTCAACATTACAGCTTCAAAAGAAATGTTAAACAGAATTTAAAAGAATGAAATATACAGTAGTTGGATGTCATGGTTGTTTAGTAAAACATGCAACGGGTAATCTTATAAACCACAAGAAACTCAGTTGTGAAACTCAGGATAAGCGAGAATTTTACTATTTAGCACTTCTCCAACTCTTTCAACCATGGCGTTGCGAAAGTGAATTACTTGGAGACTTTGACTGCTGCGAATATTCATTTAATGCATGTAAAGATAGCATTGCATTTACAATTTTCCCTACATATTTAATGTTGAATGATGAAGTTTACCAGGAAAATACTATTACAGCTGAAATAGCTAATGAAAGTTCTCAAGATAGTCAAAGTAGTGGTCCATGTAGTCAAGATCCTCTTGGACAACCAATACTGGAAAGTAAAACAGTGATTGCTATGCATGAAGTCGAAATTGCAATGCAACAAGCACACATGGATATTACATTGGAAAACTCCTGCATAACCTTGTTCAGTTGCTGCACACTATCTGAATGTACTGCAATGTTGGCTGCCATCTTCCCAATTTGTATCTGTACTAAACGTGTGTTTTTGGTCTGCAGGTGCTGCATATGGAGTATCTGTCCCTCAAGTCCACCCCAGATATCATTTGGTTTGTCCTCCTGCTGTGTTCTGAGTGATCTAGCTCTTCTACGCCGGACTCTGACATTGCTTCTGTGGACCTGCGTTTGTGGATTTGGGATGAGAGTAGCTTGGCCATAGTTGGCCTCTGGTGTTGCATTTGCCTCATCATCAGAATCCATGGTGACCAGTGGTGGGGCAGTTGCCCTGCGTGTGTTTGGGACACGTGATGGATTTGTTGGCAAAACCGGTGTGCCCATATTTTCAACTACGCTGGTGTCCTGTATGTCCTGGTAGTCACTATCCTCACCTTCTACATGTCTCCCATAATGCACTTCCTTTTATGAATACATTGTGTACGGGATGTTCAAAGTGTGCACTTGTGCTGTACTGAGGTGATGTTCTACCTAGCAAACCACACCTTAGCCCGACTGCGCAAGTCGTACCATCTTTTTTTCATCTCTTCGATGGTGCGGAGTGTCACCCCAATGGTATTCACCCTGTTTTGGATTCGGATCCATATTTTTCTTTTCTCTTGCTCTGCCACTTTTAATGATAATTTACCAAACAGTTTATCATCGCTGTGGACAACTTCCTCAATGAGGGTGTCCATTTCTTTTTCAGAAAATTAAATGTTCCTCTTCCTGCCTGTTTGGCTGTCCTCTGTAGTTTGTGAAGTATCCATTTTCTTACAAATGCCAGGTGTTTTCAATGTCTCCATCCCACTCCTTTTCAGCTCCCAGAGCCAGCTCCCTCCTTTCCCAATGACTGTGCACAGAAAATGAGGGCGTGTGCTGCTCACTTTCTGATTGTGATGTCATCAAGATGCATCAAAAGCGACTTCGGTAATTGCGAGTTCGCAATTACCGAAATTGCCATTATTTTTGCGATTTTTAGCGATTCTTTATTTTTTTGCAATTTTTTGTTGCATCAGGTTTTGCGATTCTTCATTTGCGATTCCTTAAAAATCACAAATAAAGAATCGCAATCTTAAACAATGATGCATGTGCCTGAAAGTCTCCAAATAATTCACTTTCACTACATCATGGCTTAAACTGTTGCAAAGTGCTAAATAGTAAATAGTAAAAGTCTCACTTATCTGAAGTTTCACAACTAACTATCTTGTGGTTTATGAGATTACTCTCTGCATGTTTTATTAAACAACCAACATTCAACTACTGCATATTTTCCTTCTTTTACTTTTCTTTTATTTTCAAGCTGTAATGTTGAAGTACTTCATACGGACATAGCTTTTCCAGATGTTGACTTCTTTTCGGTTAGTATAAGTCCAACATATTAGTTTTAAGATTGTCTGTAATGTCTGTTTCATTTACGGATAATTCTTCAATTTCTTCAAATGATTTCAAGATTCTATTTCGTTTGCAGGAAAGACCTAAACTTACCCAAATGAATCTTTGTGACTTTGAATTCAAACTTGAAGAGCGCAAGCAGTCTGAACATTCATACAATCTAATTTCTCAATGGGAAAGCATCTTCAAAGTAAAGCTGTACAATTCTTTACTAAGACTTTTCTCGTGTGCAATTTCTTCCCACATTTCTTTCATCTTTTTTTCTGATTTTGTTATGTACGATGTAACATAACATGCAACAGCAATTGAGTTATCTGCAACATACTGAATGTCCATGTTTGCATTCCACATTTTAAAAATGACTGGATTGTAATCATTGATATATTTTGACACTTCATTTCTTTTTAACTTGTAGTTATTTTTGGGAGATTTTCAAGTTAGTGTGTGCATTACAAAAGAAAAAAAATAATTTACTCTTCCTTTACAAATAACTGGACAGAATAACCAAACTGACATCTGGTGTAAAATGTTCCTTTAGACTCGTATTTTCTTCTGCAATACTTTCAGCAACCTTGACTTTGGAAATGTAGCACTGTGTTTCTCAAGCTTCTATCTCCTTCTTCTCATGGCATCTCACATGTCACATACTATTCAATGAAAGACAATACTGTTTCATCAGAATCATTTCCAAATGTAGGTTCATCCTTGATCCGTTGTAGCATGAGTATATGAGGTGCACCTCTTGCTTGATACTCCTTTCTCCAAAAGAAATTGGTAACCTCTTCTTTTTGCAAATAAAAGACATCATAGCTTGAAACATATCATTAAAATATCTGCACACATTTACAGGATCCAATGAACCCTGTTCACCACGAGTATTTATTTAAAAAAATGTTATATTGGAATTTACTTCTCTCAGAAAGTCAAGCAAATCTTCCCATGCATACTCTGCACAGCTAAGTGTGACAAACCATGTTGGTGTACCTAAGTTCCGTGACATACACTTGAGTTCTTCATGACGACAATACCAATACTATTTTGTTCCACGTTGACATGCCATCAAATTGATTAAGTATCCTTCTACATTTTCATCTGTTTCCTGAACTTCCTCCACAAATTCTTTCGCAGAAAGAACTTATTGATGAGCTTTAGTTTTAAGTATGTGGTTCACTACATACGAGAGAAAAGACAGATCACTTTCAAACAAAAGGTGAAATATGTATGAAATGCGTGGTCAAAATCTAGGATCTTCAGAATATAATCTGAAGTTTCAAGTGGTCAAATTGAGAAAGTGGACACGTCAAGGACTGAAGATATTTATAAACATTACACAATATATCCTTTGCATTCAAAGAAGTAATAGGAAGCAGCATTGAGTTATTTGAAATGAAAAAATCACAGGGAACTCCAATGAGTGTACGGGAAAAAGCTTGGAAGGTCATTTCTCCCACAGTTGTTTCATCTAGGAGAAGGTGGATGGTATATTGATCAACCTGTACAGATTGCAGCTTCAGAATATCTGTCAACAAGATTTATCTTCTAAACTTATTACCTGTTCATCCACATTTACAGTTTTGTAATAAATATTGTTCTCTATAATATATAAGGTAGCCTTTTCAACTTTATTAACCCCCACAGATTCTTGCCATGTTTTCCGACTTGTTGTTACTACACCATTTACTAGAATGACTACTGCCTAATTTTCCTCTTTCACTCCAGCAATAGTTTCAATATTTTTCTTAAAATACAGAGGTAAGTACACCATTTTCCTTCAAACCTCTTTGCAAGTCTGTTGATGGCAGTTCACCTGTTTTAGGCACCATCCGAATTTTTGTTTGAAAGAATGAACACTTTGAATTAGAACAGACTCATATGTATTCAATTCTGCCAGTTCCTCCGGAATAGCTAATAATTCTAAGTTATTATGTACTGCTCTAAAAGGCATTTTGTCCCTTCTAATTTGTTGCAACAATATTTACATATACGTTGATCACTACCTAACTCGAATTGACCTTCCACCAACAAGTAAATTGCTAATTCTACCCACTTACCATTGTACTCCTTTTCACTTTTCAAATACAAATTAACTTTCCTACTTTGACTTTCATAATGAGTACGTCGACAACAAACACAAACATAGTTTCATATTTCAGACCACACTACATTAAACTTTCCAATTTCTTCTTCAAACTGATCAGTGCTAATCACTTTCCCATCTCATCCAACATCTGTAATTGTCAAATTTTCACTTTCTATTACTGCTCCTCAGAAGTAGAAGATGTACCTTTGTTTAAAACACCAACAGAGAAGGGTGGTGAAGTATGCTCCACAAAGAGTAACTCAAAGCTTTATTATTCTTTGTAAAAAAATCTGCCTGTCAATACTTTTCGCAAGCCTTTTCGACCCCTTAAAAGGCTGGATGGATGAGTATAATACGTCGTATTTAGGATCGGGGCGGACGATGCACAGAAATAAGAATGTATAGTTCAATAAAGGGTGAGTGGATGCATGGCCAGATGCAAAAATGCATAGAAAGATAGATGGCTGTATCAATGTATGGATGGATGGAAGGAGGATCGCAAACATAGTAATTTTTTTTTATTGCACTGCAGTGAGAGCATGCACATCGATGTACGCATGCTTATTTTGCTCACTACTGAGAATTGGAGACATCACGCTAAGTTATCCATGTTGTAGAAGGAAGGGAAATCCTTTAAAGAATGTTTTTTTCCGAATGTAGGATAATTGAAAAATATTTTCCAAAGCACACAATGATACTTATCTTGATTTAGACCACGACCCAACTTGCATAGCCCACACCCCTTTAAGAGCTTTGCCACCCCATTTTAGAGCACTCCCACTTCTTTTTCTCCCACTTAAAACCCTAACTACACCATAGTAACAAAGAAACAGTGTAAGCTTCCATTGAAATCTACAAAAACCATTCAACAGAAAGCTGTGTTTTGCACCTGAGGGTCGGTAGACTACCCGTCAGGTCATTCACCAGCAAATGGACAGGGGTGGTTGAGAAGGTGTGTCCAAAATGTCAAGAAGTACAGGAAACAACTAGCCATCCGTTGTTCTTTTGCTCTTTGTATAGGAAACCCTGTGCTATGTGGGTAATACATATTTGTAAATTACTTGGCTTTAGTAGGCATGGAGAGGCGCTGAGAGTACTTACAACGGATTCATCGCCACTAATAGCAACTGCAGTTGCCAAATTTTTGGGTTGGGCCTGGTCTATCCGGGCAAAGGCACTTTCTTATGTCTGTTTATTGATCTATTTTATAATGTCATCTTTGCACTCCACTATTTACAATGAACTGGGGTTATAAAATATCTGAGGAATATTGCTGAATTTTGATTTTTTTTTATTAATTTTGATAAGAGCCTTCTCCGGCAGTTATATGACGTTTAATATTTTCTTAAATTGTTCTTAAAAATTGAAATATTTATTGTCTTAAATTGTGTGTATCTGTATGTTGTGCTTTTATGACAAATCTGTTGAATAAAGCTATTTTGACTTTAAATCTACAATGGCACCAAGTTTCAACGCAATCCGCCTTCTACCACAGTACAAGAGTGTCTTTCAGCATGAAGATTTCTTATCCACAGAAATGTTATGTAATTTGTGAACATGTCTGCTGGAACACTCATCACCAAAAGGTATTAAAACATGGGAATTTGCCGGGAAAACATATACCAAAGCATAAAGCAATTAAAAGATGGGCACACTGCCACCGCACCACCCTCTTCCCCTTCCTTCCTTAACCTTACAAAATCAAAGAAATAGCCACACCAAACCTAGTAGACACACTATAGCAATACAGGAACTTAATTTCAACAACTGTCTGCTGGACCGCTCATGAGCAAAGCATATTAAAACATGCCAATTTGCGGGTAAAACATATACCATGCCATAGGGCACTTTATAAGCAGCATGAGACTCTAGACACTACCTCACATATTTCCGTACCCCAGGACTTTCGGACCAGTGCGGGTCAGTAGTTCGTTCTAGTAGTTATAAACACAAGCTGACACTACTTCCACAGTTGTAGTGCAGCGGCCACTGCACATGACTTCACAGCATAAGACACACAATTTGGGCTCACCCTTTAATCCCTGAGTGCTGCACCAGCTCACCTTAGCAGCATCAGACTTTGGGCAATACCTCACTTCATTTTCATAACCTAGTACTTTAAGACTGGTAGGTATGAGTAGTTCACTTTGCACCTCCTGCATAACACACAATAAACACCCCACAGAAGTTACAGTGCTCCTACCCTCCTCTTTCCTATTTTTTCGCCCTTTTTTCCCCTTACTCGCTTCAACGGAATCACAGAGTAGCGGCCAACATTTCCTAGTTCCATGAGACTCTAGGCAATACATCACATATTTTCTGTACACAGGACATTCCCACCAGTACGGGTCCGTAGTTCATCCTAGTAGGTATAATCACATGCTGTATAGCGCAGCGGCAACAACACATGACTTCATAGCATAAGACACACAGTTTGGGCTCACGCTTTAATCCCCGAGTCCCGTACCACCTCACCTTACCAGCAACAAACTCTAGGCAATACCTCACTTAATTTCCTTAAACCACCACTTTCACATCGGTAGGGGTGAATACTTCGCTTTGCACCCCCTCTATAGCACACCTTAAACACCCCATATAGGTTACAGTGCTCCTACCCTCCTATTTCCCACTTTTTTCACTCTTTTTTCCCCTTACCTGCTTCAAAGGAATCACAAAATGGCGGCCAACACTTCCTAGTTGCAACCACTCACAGCCAATAAGCGCAAGCTCGTGCTCGTAACCCCTCAGCCAATCAGATGTCAGAATTCCCAAATATCAATATCTGTAAATTTTAATATTTCTCAAAAACTACTGAACATATTTACACCAAATAAACAAAAGCGTGCCAAGGCCAAGACCCTTCTCCCTGCCAAATTTGGGCTAATTCCGTTCACCCGTTCGACTTGTAGCCTTGTCATAAGTTTCCTATGGAAATTAACATGGAAAAAACATGTTTTGGGACCCCCCTTTTTTCTCATCCCCCTGAACAAATCACCCCCAAACTTTCAACATACGAGCTGATATCAACAAAGAATTATTTTTGAAAATGTTACGAAGATTCGTCAATCGGTTGCCAAAGTTATTGGGAATAGAATGTTGCTATTTTCCTTTGGTAACTAGGTCCTAACTATAACTACTGGTGCTCACCAGTAGGTAATACATACACACACACATATATATATATATATAACATGAAAGTTAGGCTGACCTAAGCCACAAATCCGGCGGGCACACGGCTGGGGTAGCCACCCCCTTTAAATCAAACAAGCTGTCACCTCGTAGAAAACTCACTGGATTCGATCGAGTTTATCAACAAAGGAGCCGTGGCCACAGTATTCTCAGTGCAAGGAAGTTTATTCAGGCACGATGTCCAACGCGTTTCGGAGTTGTAGTCACTCCTTCATCACGGGCAATAAACATTGTTGAAGTGCAGGTAAATAAAGTGAAAGTCACATGATCATGAATATGAAAAACAGACTCCCTCACAGGGGATTACTGTGTGATCGCCTTGGTAATATACAAATTAAAACAATTTATGTATATTGTTAGTGCTGTAGTTTATGATAAACAATATATACAATACAATATATATATTACCTACTGGCGGTCGCCAGTAGGTAGTTATATTTAGGATTAATTTCAATGCAAAATCTCAACATTCTATTGTGAATAACTTTGGCGCCGGTTGAGGAATCTGCCTGAAAATTTCCTAAAATTTGCCTCGCGTTTGGGGGGGATTTATCAAGCAGGGGCCAAGATAAAAGGGTGGTCCCAAAAAGTGTTTTCCCCATGTTAATTTCCTTCGGCGGTCGACCTCACTTTTAGCCCGAACGGCTGAATGGATTTCCACCAAACTTGGCAAAATTGTAGGGACTGGTACCCCAATGTGCCTTTGCTATGTCTCAAGATATATGCTCCAGTGGTTTTTACGAAAATTAACTTTGAAAAAATATATATTGGGCTACATTGGGCTATATATATGTTAGAGCACAAATGTAGCCCAATGTAGCCCAATTTAGCCCAAAGATGGCCAACAGAGACAAAAAAAAACAAATGTAGCCCAAATATCAGCCAGATGTAGCCCAACTATAGCCCAATGACAGAATGTCCCAGAGTGTTCTAAAGAACAACTAGAGCGCTAACAGTCTTACTTATGACAAAGGTATGGCACACCTGAAGTCATCTTGATTGGAATAAAGTGTTAACACTTAAAACATTTAATTTGCAAAGGAACAAAATGAGGGGGTTCATTTTGCCATAGAAATTATGATTAGTGCTGAAGAAAGAAAAATTAGGGTACATTTTGAGTGACTTCTCAAATCCTCTTATATTTCATTAAAAAAATTCTGATATGCAGTCTCCCAAGATGGCCACCAGAGACAAAAGAGCCCAAATGTAGCCCAAATATAAGCCAGATGTAGCCCAACTATAGCCCAATGACAGAATGTCCCAGAGTGTTCTAAAGAACAACTAGAACGCTAACAGTCTTACTTGTGACAAAAGTATGGCACACCTGAAGTCATCTTGATTGGAATAAAGTGGTAACACTTAATACACTTAATTTGAAAAGGAACAAAATGAGGGGTTTCATTTTGCCATAGAAAGTTTATATATATATATATATATTTTTCCAAAGCAATATGAAATAAATCACCGCACTCTTCTAGGTTTGATTAAGCTTTTTTAATCCATCAGGGAAACGACTTCCTCACCTACGCGTTTCAAACGCATTCATACAGCGAGCGAAATAAAAATTCGACCCGCTATGTAATGGTTTTTATTCAACGAAACCACAGGCACTTAGCCTTCATAAGTCATTCCCTAGTCAATCAATTGACAGTGATATCTTGTAAAAGAGACCTGACATGGTTTGTTTTCACCAAAAACTACCCCTCCCATAATGCATCCTAACTGCTAAATGGGTAGGAGGGTATAAATACTAAAAAGTAAAAATGGACTTGTAACTACCGTGAGCAAGAACAGTAATCTGTTTGAAACGCGTAGGTGAGGAAGTCGTTTCCCTGATGGATTAAAAAAGCTTAATCAAACCTAGAAGAGTGCGGTGATTTATTTCATATTGCTTTGGAAAATTGTAACGAGTCCTGTCCTAGACTCGGCACCGGCACCAGCTGAATGGTCGCTCCTCCTCCAGCAAGGGACAATTGCTTGAACATATATATATATATATATATATATTCACAGAAAAAACCATAGGTTTTAGGCCATATATAGTTAGGAATTTGCATTTACAAAACCTTGAAAATTCACTGAAAAAACCATTGGTTATAGACCATATATAGTTAGGGATTAGCCTTTTCAAAACCTTATTTTACTCACACAAAACCATTGAAATTTCATATATAGTTAGTTGCACTAACTATATATCGCGCACCCGCAATCCACTGCTGATGATGTCACATGATTCATGACATGGTTAGTGACATCACTGATGACATCACTGATGACATCTTAAATGACATCACTGATGACATCTCAAATGACATCACTGATGACATCACTGATGACATCTCAAATGACATCACTGATGACATCACTGATGACAACATCCAGTGACTGTATGTTTCTGTAAAGTTAAAATATGTCTTACATATTGAAGAATGAGTGGATGTATAAGTGTCTGGAAGAAGGATTTAGTAGGTGCATGACTGACTGTATGAGAGAATGATTAAATGTGTCTTACTGAGTGCATGGGTTAGTGACTAAACTGTCTTAATTTGTGCATCATTATATCTGTTGTTCTACAAACTGCTGCATGTGTTAATCAGTAGCTATATGAGTAACTGTATGGGTTATTCATTGGTTGTCCAAGTATTTGTATGGGAAACTGAGTGTGTGTGTATGGGTGGCTGGGAGGTGTGTGACTCTGTACATAGATGTGTGAGTAGTTGATTCACTATATGTATGGGTTCAAAAGTGCATGTGGAAACAGCTGTATGGGCGGTTGACTGTGCATGAGTGTATTGGTGAGTGAATGGATATCTCAGTGCTACATGTCAAAGTAAGTACATATGTAAAACACAGTACATGTGAGAGTTGACATATATAAATAACTGTGCATAAGAGCCAGTGAATGTGTGAGTGGCTGTATGGATCATTGTGAACATGTATCAGGGATTGTATAAGAGAGTAAATATGTGTTAGTATATGTTTGAATAAGTAAGGTGTGTATAACTGTATAGTTGAGAAAATGGAGGTGTGATAGATTTTTTGCATAACTGACTAGGTGTGTGAGTAACTCCATGGATGAGTGACAGTCTGTGACTGTCTGTTTACACTGATTGTATCTAAGGTTATATTAGAGTCTGAAGAGGTTCATGGTATTATCACATGAATGATATCATCAGTGATGTAATCAGTAATGTCAAATGAGATGTTATCAGTGATTTTATCAGTGATGTCATTTGAGATGTCATCAGTGATGTCATCAGTGATGTCATTTGAGATGTCATCAGTGATGTCATTTAAGATGTCATCAGTGATGTCATCAGTGATGTCACTAACCATGTCATGAATGATGTAATATGTGACATCATCAGCAGTGGATTGCGGGTGCGCGATATATAGTTAGTGCAACTAACTATATATGAAATTTCAATGGTTTTGTGTGAGTAAAATAAGGTTTTGAAAAGGCTAATTCCTAACTATATATGGTCTATAACCAATGGTTTTTTCAGTGAATTTTTAAGGTTTTGTAAATGCAAATTCCTAACTATATATGGCCTAAAACCTATGGTTTTTTCTGTGAATTTCAATGTTTTTTTTAATAGCAAATATCAAAAGCTGTCAAATGTCAAGTACGTGATAGGTAAAAACTTTTTCGTGTTTATGCACGCTGATGTGCTTTGAACGCTGCCCCCCCTCCCCTCTTTTCTCTTAGTAGTACTCTCTCTTTGCAGATAGTGAAGGGTAGTTAACGCAGGCCTTTACCCCCGTTGTAATCCGTCGTGCCTGCTTGTCTCTCCATTTGATTGATTGTTATCCAAGCATTTACTGTTTTACAATTGATTCTCTTTGGTTCATTCTCTATTTACAAACAAGCACAAAGTCGCAATACTCTGTTTAGTCTTTGCAGATAGTGAAAAATCGTGAAAAATCGTGTAAAAAAATAAAAGTAATCGAGCAAAATCAGTAGGCCACTAATTGGATCTCTTTTTGACCTCGCTAAAATAGAAATATTAGGAACAACCCTTCATGAGAAATACGAAAATAGTGAGATGAACTGAGCTCCACACCATGAGGGCTGCAAGACAGCTCGGCTCCGTCACCCACCCCGCCCAAAATAACGACAAACCCTATGCAAATATTAAAAATATATACAACACACCAGCAAAGTAACAGGGTAAAACATTTTATTAAATAACTATTTACATAACTATTTTATACTTTTTGTTGCCCGATCCGGGTAGCTCAATCGATCGAGCATGAAACTCATGCACTCTGATAGCAAGCATTGCTACTGATGCTATGCAGACCAAAACTGGTTTTCAGTTTGTACATTTTTCTAGATTTTTCCATCCGAGGTTGGTTGAGTTTGTAGAACGATGGCTTCAGATTTTCCACATACGGTGTGGTGGCGCGGACTGGGAGGGGTAGGCATGGGCGGAAAATCCGTTCCGCTCGCGGATTTTGCGGATTTTCGGGAAATCCGCAATCCGCGAGATTTGCGAATTTCCCGCAAAATCCGCAAATCCGCGAGCAGCGGATTTTGCTCGCACTGCTCGCACTGTTCGCGTGAGTTCGCGCCCCGCGAATAAGTGCAAAATTGCAGAAATACGATCTTAGCAAAACTGAAAGTAACTACTTACCAGGTTCAAAAGTTCAGGCTCATCATTAGTAGCCATTTCCTGTAGTGCTTCCTGAGGGGCCCCTCCAGAGTTCAGTTGCCAGTTGAAACTATTATGTGACCCTGCTCTGAACCTCAGAATAGTTACACATATGCCACAAAGGTCCTGAATTACAGCTAAGGGAGACAAGCAGGAGCCAGGCTGGAAGTTAAAATCCATTAATCAGCCCCTAATTCATTATTGTCAGTTGGGGCAGGGCAGGTGTTGTAACTAATTTTGCAACAATGAAAGCACTTAGCAAGTGCAAAAGATCACTAATCAGGGCGCACTAAGGAAGCAGGTGCCAGCTAAAAAAATATTCTGTGACACATTAATCAGCCCCAAAATAATTCAGGTCACTTGAGGCAGGGAAGGTGTGCTTTGCTTTGCCGAAAATAATGTACACTGGACAACCAGAGGGTGTGGTGATGAAACAGAGGGTGGCATGGGTGGGCCAGAGGGTGGCATGAGTAGTCAGAGAGTGGCAGTGGTGACAGAGAGTGGCAGTGATGAAGAAGAGTGTCCCAAACAGGCTGGACACGTAGAAACAACAAGTTCGCGAAACTTGCGACCCGACAGGTAAGTTCGCAATTTGCGAAAGTGTACAAAACCCTCGCGAACTGGCAGAAACACGGGCGAACACAAAAAAAAAAAAAATCCGCAAATTCGCGGGAATTCGCGGATTTTGCGGATTGCGAATCCGCAAATCCGCAAAATTCGCGAACGCAAGATCCGCAAAATTCGCTCATGCTTAGGGAGGGGGCGCTTCGCTCCTGCCCCCTCCCCAAGTAAGATTTTCATACGTGAAAGTACGTTAATGGTTTTGGTCCCTGAGTTGCTTCGATGTCACTGCCATTCTCAAATGGCATAAGTTCTGGATGTTGGGTGCCATAGTTCAGAGTTCTGAGCAGCGCTTGTAACACTGTCTGAAGCTTATTTCCACCTACTGCAGCTTCACTATTCTCAAAGTAAGTGAGGGTCGTTTGTGGACCTGACTGCATTTGAAAACAATGTGATATGGTACCTCCCTAAACCGCTTGACGGAGGCCCCCGAGGGGCGATGTGATGGCACGGACTCGGAGAAGACGCTTGGCTCCGACCCCCTCCCCAAGTCTTATAGCACTGGTGTAGCCTGAGATCGCCCCCGACATAGGCGGCCGGCTCCCGGGGTCCGGCGGAACTTTTTGCCTTTTGATGACTCTTCTATTCTGGACCTTGTCCCACAATCCGTTTGACCTGAAGACACGCTGTAGTGGGGCACCCCTTTACCGTTTTAGTTGCCATTCCGCCCGCTTTTGCTACACTGTGCCTCTTCGGCCATTCAGCTGTTTACCGCCCGCTCTTGCGACTACAGCGTCTCGCTCACCATGTAGTTCAGTTGCTCCCGCTCTTGCGATGCAACGATAAGCGACTGCCACAGGACTCTCAAAATGGCGGTCGGCTCTTCAGATTTGGGCGTGGTCCACTAAAATGGCCCTGGGACACCTTGAAACTCGGACGCTTCCCTGATAGGGCTTGGGTCCCATTCTCGAAAGCGTCCCCTCAGCCGTGAAGATTCTACAAAAGTCTTGGGGGCCCCCGACTCCCGCAGGCTTCTGGTGGGGAGCGGCTGCCATGTTTGCTCGTGGAATGGCCACGACGGAGCTACGAGATGGTGGTGCTCTCATGCTGACGCCAGCTTTAGTCTGAAACATCCAGAAACACTGTAGACTACCAATTCGATCAGTTCCGGTAGCGCCCCAACATGACCCGGTAGAGAAGAACTTGCCCTCCCCTCTTTGACTGATGGTTCTTGTTGCCTGTCCCCTCTGTTGTCATTTAACAGAACTTTTTGGACTGCTGAAAGGGGTTGTGTTCCGTACGCTGGTTGGTGGAGACATTTTGACTATATTCTTGACCTACGTTGTCGCATAATGCGTAATATGACACGCCGCGTTAGCGCACCCGGAAGTGATCCGGGGCGCGGCGCGCAGCGCGTAACGTAAGCATAACAGGTCATGTGACTTGTTAATAAAACTTTTTATTGGTTCATTTTACTTTTGTTATTTTAATAATGAAAAGCTTGGTCATATGACCTAAAAAATACGCTTTTTATTGATTTCGAACATTTTTTTTTTTTAAAACATATATGTTATAATGTTCCAGGCTAATGTACTTTCCCGGAAAATTTACAACTGTCCTGCAAGTAAAATATATTCCTTTTTCGAGAAAAAGGGCGTTTCTTCGT
This sequence comes from Lissotriton vulgaris, assembly GCF_964263255.1. Taxonomy (NCBI): domain Eukaryota; kingdom Metazoa; phylum Chordata; class Amphibia; order Caudata; family Salamandridae; genus Lissotriton; species Lissotriton vulgaris. The sequence continues at coordinate 2,065,173,538 of NC_141689.1, read as the reverse complement.
CCCATGACGGGGCCGTTGAGTAAAAGAGGCTCGGCCTGCTGTCTTACTCGCCGATACGCCTGATTATCAGATTCTTATCGATCACTTTATGTTGCAGGAGTGGAAAACACAACTGCCCTTGACCATTTATCTTTACTGCGTTCCTACGTATTATACCTTTTATCCGTCATGTAATTGGACTGCTTTATTTCACTTGCCTTTTACTGATTCGAAAACAGTGACTAAAAGTAAAAACTTTACCAATGTAAATACTACTACCATGTTTTGTTTTAAAAACCTTTATTGTGAAAATGTCAGTATACAAATACGGGCCTATAACCAAGTGGGCCGGCCACGGAGCAAACTGGAAACGTATATGATGAGGAGACATTTACACTGTAGAGGAACGTAACGAGCGGGCCATTAGGTTGCAAGAACTAAGGTGTCTAACAGTTGCGGAATCGGTGGACGTACATTTTGTCATTAAAATACGACAAAGCCACTTACAAAAAAAATCATCTAGATATACATTTGCGGGCAAGTACCATGGGTGACGTTAATTCGAACTTTCAATAGTACAGTAATCAATAACACATCAGAACTTAATATCAATAGGGATGTCGAAATATTCAATCAATTCTCGTCCCCGCCCGCCATGAGCATCAAAACTGCATTCATATCTCGTGATATCAAGGTTGTTCAACCAGTACACAACAAGGAGTTACGAGTCCCATTTATACCGGCGCCATTTTGGGCGAGGCCGGGCAGGTCCAAGATATAGTCAAAATGTCTCCACCAACCATCGGCCAGACCAGAACACCTTTCGGCCCTTTATGCTACAAGATGGTGTCTTCCATTCAGAAAATATTGTTGGCAGCATTTTGAAAGGAAAGATAAACAGCCGTTCTCCTAGTGAGTCTCACATTGTTACATTTAGGAAGAATGTTGAAGAGTAGTATGTTGAAAATCTGAAGCCATTTTTCTACAAACTCTCAATCAGCCTTGGAAGGAAAAAAAAATCCTGAAGAATGTACAAACTGAAAACCAATTTTTGTCTGTATAGCATCAACAGCAACGCTTGAGTCAGCTTTGTGTGAAGCCGCCATTTTGATTCAATCAATAACGTCCCCCTGCACACATTCAGGGACCTGGTCGTGTCTTCAGGTCAAACGGATTGTGGGACAAGATGCAGAAAGGAAAAGGAAAAAAGTTCCGCCGGACCTCGGGAGCCGGCCGCCTATGTCATGGGCGATCTTTGGCCACACCAGGGCAATAGTGAAGCTGCAGCAGATGCAAATAAGCTTCAGATAGTCTTACAAGCACTGCTCAGAACTCTCAACTATGGCACTCAACATCCAGGACTTGCCATCCGGATCTTGGCGCCTTGTGCTGGTTCCGACCTATTCACACATCGGTCCACTACTGACATCACCTCATAAGCCAACGGGGCACCCCACGCCGACTTTCGGCGCAGCATTGTAGGATGGCCACACCAGTGCGGCAACTTGCTGGACACCACCTCGGTGCCATCCGGATCTCGGCGCGTTCGAGTCACTGTACCGCAAAAGTGACCGGAACTCAGCTGGACACGCCGTCTTTCGGCGCAGCATTGTAGGATGGCCACACCAGTGCGGCAATTTGCTGGACACCACCTCGGTGCCATCCGGATCTCGGCGCGTTCGAGTCACTGTACCGCAAGAGTGACCGGAACTCAGCTGGACACGCCGTCTTTCGGCGCAGCATTGTAGGATGGCCACACCAGTGCGGCAACTTGCTGGACACCACCTCGGTGCCATCCGGATCTCGGCGCGCTGTGCTGCCTTCGGCCTACTGTAGCCGCAAGTGCGGACGCAACTCAGTTGGACGGCGAGTGAAAAGATAAGGGGCGCCGCACTGCAGCCGAGGAGCCTCCATCTTGGGGGAGACGCACAGCCCCCACTGACTGACGCGACCTTACAGGCCAACGGGGCACCCCACGCCGACTTTCGGCGCAGCATTGTAGGATAGCCACACCAGTGCAGCAACTTGCTGGACAACAACTCGGTGCCATCCGGATCTCGGCGCGTTGTGCTGCCTTCGGCCTATTCGCACATCGGTCCGCTACTGACGCCGCCTCACGTGCCAACGGATTTTCTACGCTTTTTGTAGCCCTATGCCGCATAACAGGTCATGTGACTTGTTTATAAAACTTTTCATTGGTTCATTTTACTTTTGGTTTCCTAATGATGGAAGGCTTGGTCATATGACCTAAAAATAACACTTTTCATTGGTTTAGAACATTTTTTTTTCCCAAACGATGAAAGCCCCACCTTGTTTCTGGATGTTTCAGACTGAAGCTGGCGTCAGCATGAGAGCACAACCATCTCGTGGCTCCGTCGTGGTCATTCCGCGAGCAATCATGGCAGCCGCTCCCCACCGGAAGCCTGCAGGAGTCAAGGGCCCCCAAGACTTTTGTAGAATCTTCACGGCTGAGGGGACGCTTTCGAGAATGGAGCCCAAGCCCTAGCAGGCAAGCGTCCGAGTTCCAAGGTGTCCCAGGGCCATTTTAGTGGACCAGGCCCAAATCCGAAGAGCCGTCCGCCATTTTAAGAATCCAATGGCAGCCGCCTATCGCTGCACCGCAAGAGTGGGCGCAACTCAACTACATGGTGAGCGAGACGCTGTAGCCGCAAGAGCGGGCGATAAACAGCTGAATGGAGGATGAGGCACAGTGTAGCAAAAGCGGGCGGAATGGCAACTGAAACGGTAAAGGGGCGCCCCAGTACAGCAGACGAGCCTCCACCTGGGGAGGCCCGTTCACGCCGCCTCCCCCACGCCCCCCCCGGGGCGCCCCACGCCGTTTTTCGGAGCAGCATTGTAGGATACCAAAACCAGTGCGGCAAGTTACTGGACATCACCTGGGTGCCATCCACATCTCAGCGCGTTCTGCTGCCTTGGGACTATTCGCACAACAGACCGCTACTGACAAGGCGTCCCCCCGCACCACCCGGGACGCCCCACGCTGTTTTTCTGAGCTGCATTGTAGGAAACCAAAAACCAGTGCGGCACCCAGGTAACATCACCTGGGTGCCGTCCAGAACTCAGCACGTTGTGCTGCCTTGGGACTATTCGCACAAAAGACAGCTACTGACCATTGTTGCTTCTTTTTGCCAAAAAATGTTTAAATGTATTTACAGTTTTTGTTGCGTTCGATATATTTATAAAGTTAATAAAGTTTTATAATCCTACTTTGTTGGAGTACTATATATTTTTAAAAAATCGGGTGAATGGGGCCTTGAATCGGGTTATTGTCATGTGTGGGCTTTGGAAGTGTGCTGCTACAGGATCGGACATTTCAAACTCAAATGCACGTTCTTTTTCTTACCTTTCCGAAGCATGGAGCGCAATAGCAGGCAGAGAAAGGGTGATGCAAGTGTTGAACACTGCCTGGCCTGGCAAGTTGCTGGCAGTGCCCCCCCCCCCCGCCCGCTCCTGAAAGAGGGCACACACACACCGCCGCCCCGAGTACTTCACATATCTTTAAAAGACCATGCGCTTGTTAATGAGGCTTAAATGGTTTATCACCCCTTCTAGAGCCCCTGCATCGGCCCTCTGACGTTTCCTGGAAGAATTAGCACGTAACACAATACCAAGCCCTGTCAGCTGAAACCCCCGAGGAATCGGGTTTTTTTGCTTGCAGGAATCGGGAGGCGGGAGACTAGCACTGAAATCGGTAGTCTCACGCCTGAATCGGGAGGGTTGGCATGTCTGGATTCTCTGCAGCTGGGGCCATAAACTACATCCGCAGGGCTAGGTGATAGCCTGGGACCGGCCTGGACAATCGGACACAGAGGAAGAGGAGTGTCAGAGGGTGCGGTAGTGAATAGGGTGAAAGGGAGGTGTCGGGCGGGCACAGGGTGTGATTCTCAGAGAAGAACAGCGCAGATGGGGGGAGGTTTATGGACCATGCATGAGAGAGAGAGCGGGGGTGACCAGTGCGTGGGGGAGATGCTTGCGAGGGTGGGGAGCCGTGCTGAGAATCGACGGCGTGCAGAGAGTGGGTCTGGTCAAGGCATCTAAAATGGCTGCCGTGCACGACAAAATTGTGCCATTGGAAAAAAGGCAAGATGGCGCATACAATGTTTATCAATAAGGATTCATTTATAACAAAATATTTTATCGCAGTGACAAATTGGCGGTCAACACTTCCTGATTTCCATCGAATCGAACGTTAACAGACGTCACGCAGCAAAAAAAAAAAAACGCTCACGCACAGCCGCTGGAAGACATGTATCAACATATATGAGCCTCCTCAGCCACCCTCAGAAAACATAAGGGATCAGGATACGTCTCCCGCACCCCCTTATACCTAGTAATTTAATTAAAACGAAACACAAAATGGCGAATTCCCGTTTCGCTACCAGTTTGCGGCCCAGTTCGCGGCCCGAGAAGCACTTCTACCGTGAAAAATCAATTTTTTTTTTTTTCCCCACGGGACCCTTTAATAACCCCAACATCATTCCTAGGGGGTCAAGATGGGTCTACCTTGCCCCCTTTCATTAAATTCCCCCTTCGTTTTTCACCTCTTCTTCTCTCTCGATCCTACCCAGAGATAAGATGGCGCACGCACAGCCGCTGGAAGACATATATCAACATATATGAGCCTCCTCAGCCACCCTCAGAAAACATAAGGGATCAGGATACGTCTCCCGCACCCCCTTATACCTAGTAATTTAATTAAAACGAAACACAAAATGGCGAATTCCCGTTTCGCTACCAGTTTGCGGCCCAGTTCGCGGCCCGAGAAGCGCTTCTACCGTGAAAAATCAATTTTTTTTTATTTTCCCCACGGGACCCTTTAATAACCCCAACATCATTCCTAGGGGGTCAAGAAGGGTCTACCTTGCCCCCTTTCATTAAATTCCCCCTTCGTTTTTCACCTCTTCTTCTCTCTCGATCCTACCGAGAGATAAGATGGTGGCCGCTCCGGACTGTTTAGAATGTTGACAGACACCGGAAAGCCAATCAGCTTCGCATCGCAAAGTTCCATTTCGCGAAAAGTAAGCGGACCGGAGCGCAGCCCGGAGCGCTGTTACAGATATATATCTTGTTTTGAACGTTAATTTCTCAAAATCCACTGGAGCACATATATTGAGACCTAGCAAAGGCACATCGGGCTAACAGTCCCTACAATTTTGCCAAGTTTCGTGCAAATCCATTCAGCCGTTCGAGCTAAAAGTGAGGCCAACCGCCCTATGGAAATTAACATGGGAAAAATGCGTTTTGGGACCCCCCTTTTTTCTCGGCCCCCCCTTGACGAAACCCCCCCAAATTTTCAAGGGCTGCTCAGAAACAAAATGTGCCATTTTCCTGAAAATTTCAGCCGATTCCGTCCACAAACGCCAAAGTTATTAGACATAGAATTTTCAAAAATCCCATAGGGAAAAAATCCTAACTATATATACCAGCCAGTAGGTAATATATGTATGTAAATTCGCCACATCCGCTGGAGCAGAATATTTATATATATATATATATATATATATTTCGTGAAGTCCAATGCGAGCGCAGCAGAAAGCGCAGCCACGCCACGCCACGCCACACAGAAAGATCGAGTAAAGCCACAGACTCCGTGCTCAGTTGTTAGTGCATTTATTCGTGAAGAATAAACAGCCCACCAGTCGCCATGACGCGTTTCGCCTCAGCCGAGGCTTGATCACATGTCATGAGAAGGAGGAAGAAGGTACTATTTGAATAGCATTATGGTCACATGACTGATAGTACTTCCTGTCAACATTAAAGGGGTATACATCATAAAATAATACTGGGCGCAGTGCCCTTGTTGACCTCCCAATAACCAAATATGCCAGTATATTGAATGTACATCAGTACTATACAAACAACCAGTCAGTTAACATGATAAAAATCACATTTCTATACCTTGAGGCAAATATATGACATATTTCATTATTTACAAGCAAGAATTGTTAAACTAATGTAGGTTATTCAAAAATATATATATACAGAGCTATGTGTATAAAAATAGAAAAAGTATATAATATTACTAATTTCATATATATACAACATGTGCAAACTACGCATAAATATTTACACCAATCCAACTTGTAAAACGCTCATTTTTAGCATTGCCTCATAAAATATATAGCTATTTCATCAATGTTTAAAAGAACTACTGACTGATAAAGGTTATAATAAACCACAAATTTCAGTTACTGGCATAATATCGAAAATCATACCACAGTGGGTAAGGAATGCACATGTTATCAGTCAATTATCACAAAGAAAAGTCTATTTGCTCTGTACCTCCCAGCGGGTTGCTAAGTCAAAAAGGAAATATAAAGTGCTCGTGCGAAAAATTATAATGAAACCTATTCAATGATATTTTATCTATTTAAAATCTGCAGGCTGCTGAAACACAACTTGTGTAATTAGATCGTTTCATCAATACACTATCCACTCTGAAATGGGAAACTAGGAACCTACTATAAACAAGTATAGAGGTCCTCCGTGCTGTTCAGCCCCCCCGGATGTTTACTGTTTAGCTCAAGTATATAGCGGGTTTCCAGAAGACGCAATTTGCTGTCTCTGTCACCCCCTCTCCTCAAAGGTAGGACTGAGTCCACCAAATAATACTGTAGCTTTTCGGGGTTGCTGTTGTGACATTTCTCGAAATGTCGAGCTACTGGATAAGCCTGGTCTTTTCCAGATATAGCCCGCAGATGTTGAAGGATGCGTTTGTGTGCTGGGAGGCGAGTACTGCCCACATACTGGAGGCCACATGGGCACACCAAGATATAGACCACAAACTCAGTTTTACATCCTAACTTCTGTCTGATCTTAATAGGCTTCTCATGGAAAGGGCTCGTGTAGTGGGTCTTATTTATGGCGTGCTTGCAGGCTTTACAGATCTGACACTTTTTAAAGCCTGTAATGCGTTCCCACCACTTTTTCGGAACGTCTAAGGTGTTATTGACAATAGCACTGCCTAAGGAAGGGGATTTTCTAAATGTGATCTCAGGTTGATTTTTTACTAGATCACCAATTGTTTGATCTCCCCGTATGAGATTCCAATTTCTGGAGAAGATTTTCCGAATCTCGGCATGCTGTTGGCTGTATGTTACTATAGCCCTACACTGGATTTTTTCTGTTGTTGGCATTTCACTAGTGTTATTCACCTCAGAGCATTTCTGTAGCAGATGTTCTCTTGCTACTTTTGAGGTCTTCAGGATAGCATCATCTATCATTTTGGCACTATACCCTCTGTCTAAAAATCGCATTTTACACTGTAGTTGGGCTGTTCTGCATTCATCATCATTGCTACAGATGCGTTTTATTCTTAGCATCTCCCCGTAGGGGATGCTATGAATAAGATGACGCGGGTGACTGCTGGAGGCATGTAGTACCGTGTTTCCAGCGGTGCTTTTCCTGTGCAGCTTGGTTTCAATTCTTTTATTTGCAACATATACCTCTACGTCCAGGAAATTAACTGAGACATCACTGATTGTAGAAGTGAATTGGAGATTAAGATCATTCACATTTAGTTTGTTAACAAAATCAGTGGCACTTTCCATGGAACCCCTCCAGATAAAAAACAAATCATCGATATATCTGAGGTACAGAATAGCATGTTGTTCCATTAGTTGTCTGTGCTGCCCCATCAGGGTTTGCTCCTCCCACAGTCCCATGTGTAGACACGCGAAACTGGGGGAGAAGCAAGACCCCATGGCCACCCCTCTGAGCTGCTGATAGGTTTGGCCCCCGAACATGAAGAAATTCTGTTGCAAGCAAATGTTAAGCATCCCCATTAACATCTTATTGTGCTGCACATTGTATATGGGGCGTTAATCCAAAAAGAATTGAGTTGCTTTTAAGCCATCTGCATGCCTGATAGATGTATAGAGTGAACAGATGTCCAGTGTCATCAATAGGTAGTTCTCATTCCAAACATGTTGAGACAGTTTACTCAAAAAATCACTCGTGTCTCTAATATAAGAGTTTAGTCCCTTGACCCATTCTTGAAGAAAGAAATCGATATACCTGGATAGGTTTTCCGTTGCACTATCAATTGCCGATATAATCGGTCTTCCTGGTGGCATAAGAGGGTCCTTATGAATTTTTGGCAGGAGGTAGAATGATGGAATCACCGGGAATTCTTTTTTAAGGAACTTAAATTCTTCCATGGAAATCAAACCACAGCTGCGCCAACCCATCAATTTCGCATTCAAGTCATTCCAAGCCATTTTCACAACTGATAAATTGGTTTTGCGATAGCAGGCAGTATCGCTGAGTTGTTTTTCAGCTTCGGCTATGTAATTACATCTAGCCCAAAGGACAATGTTGCCCCCCTTATCTGCTTGTTTCACAACTAGATTCTCATCAGACTTGAGTTTTTTCACCAACAGATTATAATCCTGATTTTGTCGTGCAATGGCTTGGTTCTTTTTGTTTGTGCAGATGTAGAGTTTCTTGAGATCCTCCACCATCAGATCTTGGTATGTATCCAAGTTATCGTGTGCTGAGATGGGGTTGAACTTAGATCTCGGCCTGAAAGGTGTAGTCACTTTTCCTCTACCAGTATTGGTGATGGTATTTGTAGTTAGTATGCCAGAGTTCGGCACACTCTGTTCTGTTTGTAATTCCCAGATTTCCTCTAAGGAGGAGGCATCCCCAGCTGTAAGAAGATCGGGACTTGAAATTACAGCAGTTTCATCTTCACTCGATTTTGGTCGCAGGCGGTGATATTTAGTCAATTTGAGCTTCCTCACAAACCTGTATATATCCATACGTGTGCCAGCGTAATCAAAGGTCTGTGGTGCACAGTAGGAAAGCCCAAGGCCAAGTATCTTCGTTTCCTTTGGGCTCAGAACAATGTTTGTTAAATTGACTATTGAGGGGCTCCCTGTTGGTTCCCCCGTTTCTTGTGTGACCACTTTCGATTTGTTCTCTTCTTGGTTGCACCACCTGTCTTTGTGGCGCTTGCGTCGCTCTGCTCGTTTTCTGTTTGCGCTTTTCCTGGTTGCGCAAAAGCAACTCGTGGTCTTAGGGTTTCTCGTCTTGCCTCGCACAGGTGACTCACCTCTTGTGCAGGCGTTAGTACTGTAAACCCCAAAGGTGCATTTCTTGTTTCACCCTCAAATTCACTGCCTTCCGTAGAGCTTAAACTTACTGAAGAGGCTGAACTCACATTGCCTTTATTGTTATTGGCACATTTATTGTTCCCTCTTGGGTTTTGCTGATCGTTTTTTTCAAATCTACGAGCAAACGTGAAGATACGCCCATTGAGGTAGTCCAACCTGTCCCTCTCAAATTTGAATGCTTTGCGCTTTTTGATAATGTCTTCCTCCTTTTGCAATCGGGATTCCATTTCTTCTCTTAGCTTTTTCATGTTAGTTTCATCATCATCCAGTTTCTCCAGTTCCGCCTCTACCATTACGATTTCGTCTTGGATTTTCATTCGGTCACTCTCGGCGTATTTAATTAGAATTTGCATCAATTTCGCCGAGGATTCCAAATTTGACGCGGCCCACTCCTCGAGCATACGAGGATCCGGGGCTTCGTAACTAGGGGCTAGGGTGATGCGGAGACCGCGTGGTACGCGGCCAACTTCCAGGTACATATATACATATATATTCACTGTAAAAACCATAGGTTTCACACCAGTTATAGTTAGGAATTAGCATTTAAAAAACCTATTAAATTCACTGAAAAAACCATAGGTTTCACACCAGTTATAGTTAGGTGGAAATTTTAGTCGCATAAAACCATTGAAATTCCCACGTTATAGTTAGTTGGACTCACTTTAACTTGCGCGTGCAATGCACTGCTGATGACGTCACATATTACATCACTCATGACATGGTCAGTGACATCACTCATGACATCAATGATGACATCTCAAATGACATCACTGATGACATCATCCAGTGAATGTGTATATTTCTGAAAAATACATATTTTTTATATATGTATATCTAAAGGTTGATGGAAGAATAAATGGGTAAATAAATGTCTAAATGGATGTTTTTTTGTGTAAAATTAATTGGTTAACTGACTTATTAAATGTATCTTAGTGAATACATATATTAGCGAGTAAAGTTTAAATATTTAAATATCTGTATCTGTGTCTCACTTTGTGTATAAGTGGCTGCATGGGTTGGTGAGTAGCTACATGAGTGTGTATATGGGTTATTAGTTGTTTTTTTGAGTATCAGTATCAGTGTCTGTATGGTTCGGTGGGGGATATTACTTAGAGCACAGATGCATGAATGAGTGACTCACTATTTGTATGTATTTTGAAGACAGCATGTGTGCAAGACTGTATGGGTGGATGATTATGTGTATGGGTGGGTTAGTGAGTATGTGTTTTTATAATTGATTGTTTAAGAGAGTAAATATGTTTCCGTTTCTGTAGAAGTATGTGTAGTGGTGTGTATATAGCAGTATAATCAAGTAAATGGTTTTTTGATAGTTTATTTGCACAAAAAATAGCTAATCGCGAACGATTTTAGCTGTTGTATGTTGCTAATGTAGAATCAAATGTCATTGGCCCCGTGTTGTCGTCATTATGTAAACAATAAGACGATTGGTTATAACACCGTAGCTGCCCTAGTGGGCCAATTGATACACGGTCTGTGATTGTAGACACAGACCGTGTATCAATTGGCCCACTAGCTATTTTTTGTGCTAATACCTGCAATACCCATATGTATTTTTAATGTTATCCATTTTACCTGAATTATGTGCATCGATTGAAGAATTTCTCTAAATATCAAATGACTCGCTTTCTATAATGCATAATTATATAACATATAACAACAAGAATGCAGGAGGAATTTATATGTTTATTCTTGCAAGTATATCAACTAGCAATGTATCTCTTCTATATAAGACATATGCAATGCCCTGTTTCAGTTACGTTCACTGCCTAGACAAAGATGTCCGCCATGCCTACACTGTATGTCACATGATTTTGCACTATGGGTGTGTTTTGGTAATTTAAAAATGACCGACTTTGTTGGTCTGACGAGCGTGAACAAGCCGTAATGGTGAAACGCGTTGTGACTTTTTACTTGCTGAAATAAAGGATTACAAGCAAGCTCTAAGTGTCTGGGTGATCTTCTTGGAACGAGAGATGATTTGGAGCGAGAATATATATATATATATATATATATATATATATATATATATATATATATATATATATATATATATATATATATATATATATATTACCTACTGGCGGTCGCCAGTAGGTATATATAGTTAGGATTTTTTTCCTATTGGACTTTTGAAAATTCTATGTCTAATAACTTTGGCGTTTGTGGACGGAATCGGCTGAAATATTCAGGAAAATGGCACATTATGTTTCTGAGCAGCCCTTAAAAATTTGGGGAGGTTTCGTTAAGGGGGGGCCGAGAAAAAAGGGGGGTCCCAAAACACGTTTTTCCCATGTTAATTTCCATAGGGCGTTTGGCCTCACTTTTAGCTCGAACGGCTGAATGGATTTGCACGAAACTTGGCAAAATTGTAGGGACTGTTAGCCCGATGTGCCTTTGCTGGGTCTCAATATATGTGCTCCAGTGGATTTTGAGAAATTAACGTTTTAAAAAATTTATATATCTGTGACAGCGTCCTGGATAGCGCACCAGTTTGCGTACTTTTCGCGTAACGGAGCTTTGCGAAGCGAAGCTGATTGGCTCTCCGGTGTCTGTCAACATTCTAAACAGTCCGTAGCGGCCGCCATTTTGTCTCTCGGTAGGATCGAGAGACAAGAGGAGGCCAAAACGAAGGTGGAAATAAAGGAAAGGGGGCAAGGTAGACCCCTTCTGACCCCCTAGGATTGATGAGGGGGATATTAAAGTGCCCCGCGGGTCCCAAAAAATAAAAAAAAATGTTTTTTTTTGGGGTGCGCCCGGTTCGCGTACCGGAAAGCGGTCTGGGGAGCGTACTATAAGGAAACAAGAATGATTGACTTTTAACTTATTGTATGTTTATTGATTGTTCGTTTTTGTTTTTTTTTGTTTTTTTTTATTTACGTAGCTACATGTAGGTACCAATGCAGAGTCTATAATTTAATAAACGCCGTCTCCTTTGTAAATATCTTGCCTATTGTTATAGAAGTTATTGTGGTATATGGAATTCATACCATAGTCTGTCTGGAAAGCCGAAACAACATGGTGCAGGAGATGATAAAGAGATGTTAAATACACATTGGGGATTATATAGTGGGAGAAAGGAAGTAACTATGAACAAAGCTAGTATGTAACACCAAAAAGTTGCACAGTATATTTTAAGTCTGACTTCACGTTATAATACATTTGCTACTAGTTTTCAATATACATATAAAAATAAATAATGTGTCAAACAATTTTTGAATTTAGAAATTAAAATTTATTTTTCATTTTGTTTTTCAAAATTTAAAAGAAAATCTAAAAAATCGTGATCATTTTTTTCTTCATTTTTTAGTAGAAAATCTACTGCATCTACACATTGCACAAGTTCATTATTTATTGTGTCGTCGTAGAAATCCATGTCAACTTCTGTCTCAATTTTTTTTTCTGTTTCAGTTTTCATGTTGTTTTGTTGTTCTTCCATTTTCAATTCTGAAAAATGAATTTTTTTTAAATATATCAGTACAGAAAGGGCATTGTTGGGTTTCAGTACAGATAGGCAGTTTGGTTATTTAAACAGTGTTTTTTTCTTTGGGCAGTGTATGGTATCAAATTAGAAGTAGAAATATGAAGAAAATTATCAAATAAACTCTTAGTCAATTCTGAATTATACTATAGAAGTCTAACTCTATCCTTAATTCAGGGCTGGCGCTAGGCATGGTCAGCGTGGGCTGCCGCTCATGGTCTCGCACTCAGCCCACCAGCATGGGGCCACGCACTGGTGATGTGTCCTTTTGTTTTCCTGGAGATCTATCATAAAGAAAGGTGTCGCCTGCAATTAAGGTCCATTGGAGGGGGCCCCCTCCTTGGGCCTCCCATGGATGGTGTCAGGAGGTATAGGGGAGGGAGAAGGAGACGCTCCTTCAATTGCAAGGAGAACATTCACAGACACTGAGGGGGCCCCATTGTCCAGCATTTTTGCGCACCCACAGTTTTAACTTTTAGACCGCAATCAATTCTCACACCTATGAAGGTGTGAGAAATGCGTGTGGAGTAAAAGTTAAAACTGTGGGGGCATCAAAATGCTGGACAATGGGGCCCCCTCAGTGTCTGTGAATGTTCTCCTTGCAAGGGGCCACTTATGTAAATTGGAGGGGGCCTCGCGCACGTTCCTTTTTAGCCTAGCGCCTCGCAAATCCTAGGACTGGCCCTGCCATAACTAAAACAGAGAAGTCTATTTTTTTCTATAAGTATTACAGAGTGATAGAATATAACTGTCAGAAAATGTTTTTCTAATTATCTCTCAGTACAGAACATACTTCAGTTTTATAAATAATATCTTACCTTTTAAATATAAGTTGAAGTTATCAGTTGATTTTTTGTTGTTATGCACTTCACGAAGTAGTAGTCAAAATGGGTGTGTTTCTCTCTCTTTGTATATATATATTCAGGTACATAACCAATGAAATGTCATGATATAATAGTAGAAATTGAAAGTAATATTTTAATTGGTTTTCATTTCCAACACTTGGTGGAGGTGGTGGAGATCCACCAGCTGCAGCTAATACAAATGCCATGTCTTAGCAAACAAAAACAGGCCTTTCTCTCATAAAAATGAAAGTCGGAGTGAGGAAAAAAGGTGGGACTTTCATCATTTGAGAAAAGAAAATGTTCTAAACCAATGAAAAGTGTTTATTTTACGTCATATGATCAAGCGTTCCATCATTAGGAAACTAAAAGTAAAATGAACCAATGAAAAGTTTTATAAACAAGTCACATGACCTGTTATGCTTACGTTCCGCGTTCCGCGCTGCGCCTCGGATCGATTCCGAGCCTTTACGTTTCGCGCCTTGGTTCGCGTTCCAGAACGCTTCCGGGTGCGCTAATGCATAACGTCTTAAGGGACATTACGTAGTAACGCGATATGTTGCGTTTACGGGATGCATCGCGATGTGCCTTTCTAACGCGGTATTTGCACTAACGGAACGTTTACCGTTTCGCGGATCGGCAGCGAAACAAGAAGAAATAATTTAAACTATAATATAAATTGAATTTAAAAAATATAATACAAATATATATAAAATATATTTATGAATTAGAATAAGAACATATGTTACAGCTATAGATATTTGCTATTAAAAAACCATTGAAATTCACTGAAAAAACCATAGGTTATAGACCATATATAGTTAGGAATTAGCATTTACAAAACCTTGAAAATTCACTGAAAAAACCATAGGTTATAGACCATATATAGTTAGGGATTAGCATTTACAAAACCTTATTTTACTCGCATAAAACCATTGAAATTCGCATATATAGTTAGTTGCGCTAACTATATATCGCGCACCCGCAATCCACTGCTGATGATGTCACATATTACATCATTCATGACATGGCCAGTGACATCACTGATGACATCACTGATGACAACATCCAGTGACTGTATGTTTCTGTAAAGTTAAAATATGTCTTACATATTGAAGAATGAGTGGATGTATAAGTGTCTGGAAGAAGGATTTAGTAGGTGCATGACTGACTGTATGAGAGAATGATTAAATGTGTCTTACTGAGTGCATGGGTTAGTGACTAAACTGTCTTAATTTGTGCATCATTATATCTGTTGTTCTACAAACTGGTGTATGGGTTCAAAAGTGCATGTGGAAACAGCTGTATGGGCGGTTGACTGTGTGCATTAGTGTATTGGTAAGTGAATGGATATCTCAGTGCTACATGTCAAAGTAAGTACATATGTAAAACACAGTACATGTGAGAGTTGACATATATAAATAACTGTGCATAAGAGCCAGTGAATGTGTGAGTGGCTGTATGGATCATTGTGAACTTGTATCAGGGATTGTATAAGGGAGTAAATATGTGTTAGTATATGTTTGAATAAGTAAGGTGTGTAAAACTGTATAGTTGAGGAAATGGAGGTGTGATTGATTCTTTGCATGACTGACTAGGTGTGTGAGTAACTCCATGGATGAGTGACAGTCTGTGAGTGTCTGTTTACACTGAGTGTATCTAAGGTTATATCAGAGTCTGAAGAGGTTCATCGTATAATCATATGAATGATGTCATCAGTGATGTGATCAGTAATGTCAAATGAGATGTCATCAGTGATGTCATTTAAGATGTCATCATTGATGTCATCAGTGATGTCATTTGAGATGTCATCAGTGATGTCATTTGAGATGTCATCAGTGATGTCATCAGTGATGTCACTGACCATGTCATGAATGATGGAATATGTGACATCATCAGCAGTGGATTGCGGGTGCGCGATATATAGTTAGCGCAACTAACTATATATGCGAATTTCAATGGTTTTATGCGAGTAAAATAAGGTTTTGTAAATGCTAATCCCTAACTATATATGGTCTATAACCTATGGTTTTTTCAGTGAATTTTATATATATATATATATATATATATATATATATATATATATATATATATATATATATATATATATAACCTTGTCTCTTCTCACCACGATTACCATGGCTGAAGTCACGGCACGGCAACAGGTCAGTTCACAGATATTTTTATTTACACACCATGTGCAAAATAACATGCATCAAAAAACAGACGGCCTACGCGTTTTGGCTAATCCTAGCCTTCCACTGGACCTTGGGTCTAGACCTCATTTTTAAAGTGCTCAGTGTAAGTACCCTCTTCCCTTTCCTTGGTCATCTAGACCAACAACCCTGCACAGTTATTTGCCGGCACACTAAGGCAGCCATTTTTCATTTCAATATTTACGTAAAGTACTCTATTTGTTCAAAACCATTCAAAACCAAATTATAATATGTACATATTGACATTTTTACAATTTTATGCATCCCATTCCTATGTTACAATTTCGATTTTGTAATAGTTCATGAATCCATTGTTACTCGACTATATTCAGTAAAGTACTCTATTAATTCCTCAATTTCGGACAAAAAGGTTTTTTAACATAGTTTTTGAGCCAAGTTGTGTTCCCGCTGGTATATATGTACACTATTTACATTTTGGTGATTACTGTGCACAGTCTGTTTAGTGTTCCATAATTATGTACATATTCCTTAGTGCCTGATTCATGTGGCTGTATTAATTGGGTGAAAGGAATGAATACTTGAGATTTCTGTAAAGTACAAGTGTTACATCTACTGAATTCATATCCTAAACACCCCTTTATTCTATGTTGTTCCGTTGTTGTCCATTTCCTTTTTTCTCGAGTTCACTCTAACAACGATTGATGATAAACTCTACGAAAAGCCTGGGATACTGCAATATTTTGGTTTTGAGTTCTGGCTGATCTGTTGTGTTTTGTTGTCCAGTTTCAAATTTCATCACATCTATTTACATAATTTTCACATATTATTTACATAGTTTTTACACTTCTCTGATTTGTGAAACAAGTCTCTCATTTTCTCTACCATTTCCTCCTCTTATATTTACAGGTGTACAAACAGTTCGGCATCTAAGTTATGTACATATGGGACCTCAGTTCCCATGCCTAATATCATTCTGGATTCAAGTTTTCGAAGTTGTAAAGTTTGATCTCCACCTCTTTCCAAGATTTTGCTTAATTTGATTCCTGAGTATTTCAATAAGGCTGGGTTACTCTGATGGTATTTGGCAAAATGTGTGGCCATCGGGTAGCTAGGGTCTTTGTTCTTAATTGACCTTAGGTGTTGTAGTATTCTTAATTTCAATTTATTAATCGTGCTCCCGATGTAGGATTTATCACAGGGGCATTGTAGTCTATAAACCACACATTTGGATTCACACATAATGTGGTCCTTTATTTTCTCTGTTTTGCCATTTTGAAGTTTGTATTCCTGGATGTTCATGCCATGCTCACAGGCCTTACACTTGTAGCACTTCCAGAACCCAGGAGCTGTTAACCAAGTTCATTTATCCGGTTCTCTTAACTCAAGATGGCTTTGTGTAAAGATATCTCCTAGAGAGGAAGTTTTCCGGTAGGTAATGCTTGGATAGGTTGTTAAGTTACTTTTCAAGGTTTCATCCAGGAGCAAGATTTTCCAATGCTTTTGTAATGCCCTTTTCATTTCATTACTTTGGTTGTCGAAATCAATGATTAATCTTGTCACTTCATTCTTATGATTACTTTCCATGTCCATGATGTTTTCAGATCTTTGGTTTTTCGGTACAAGCAAATCCACTCTCTTTTTCATGGCCATCCTTGATTTTGCAGAGGTTATTACTTCTTCAGGATATCCCCTTTCTAGAAACCGATGGCTAATTTTATTTATTTCATTCTCTAGATCCATTTGATCAGAGCAGTTTCTTTTTGCTCCCAAAATTTGGCCATATGGAATACTCCATTTTAATTTCACAGGATGTCCACTATTTGCGTGGAGGATGTTATTGCATGATGTCGGTTTCTTGTGGATCTTGGAGCACAGTTTATTGTTCTTTACAAATATATCTACATCTAGAAAGATGAGATTTGTGGAGCTGATGGTTGAAGTGAAATGCAGATTATATTCATTTACCTCCAGGGATTCAATGAATAATTGTAGTGAGTTGTTATCTCCTTCCCATATGATGAACAAGTCATCTATAAAACGACACCAAAGTTTTATTCTGGATCCATTTTCATTTTCTTCTTCTTTCTTCACTACCTCACTTTCCCAAGCCCCCATCAGGAGGTTCGCATAAGTGGGCGCAAATGATGTCCCCATTGCGGTCCCCTGTTTTTGGAGATACATTTTCCCCAAAAACAAGAAAGCATTGTGTGTTAAACAGTAGTGAAGCATATCCAATAGCATGGCTGTATGTTCCAAAAGGCTTACTGAACGTGCTCCTAGCACATTCTTGACAGTTTTTACACCATCCTCATGAGGTAGTGAGGAGTAAAGAGAGGCAACGTCTATGGTTGCCATTAAGTAAGTTGGTTTCCATCCACTCTCAGAGATCTTTTTAAGAAAATCCATTGTATCCCTCAGGAAAGATGGTAGTGCTGTCACATAGTTCATTAAAAATATATCTATGAATCTTGATGTTGATTCCAATAGTGACCCTAGGGAACTTACAATTGGTCTTCCTGGAGGTTGTATGAGGGATTATGAACTTTAGGTAAAAAGTATATTGTGGCAACAATTGGGTTCTCTGTATATTCATCAAAATCATTTAGGCCCCTTTCTTTCCAACCTCACATCAGTGATGTCATTTGAGATGTCATCAGTGATGTCATGAGTGATGTCACTGACCATGACATGAGTGATGTAATATGAGATGTGATCAGCAGGGCATTGCGGGCGCGCAAGTTATAGTTAGTTGAACTAACCATAACGGGGGAATTTCAATGGTTTTGTATGAGTGAAATGTCCAGCTAACTATAACATGTGTGAAACCTATAGTTTTTTTGTGAATTTCTTAAGTTTTTTAAATGCTAATTCCTAACTATAACGTGTGTGAGGCCTATGGTTTTTTCAGGGAATTCCTAAGGCTTTTTTAAATGCTAATTCCTAACTATAACGTGGCTGAAACATACGTTTTTTTCAGTGAATTTCAAAGGTTTTGTAAATGATAATTTTTAAATGCAATTATTGTTATATTTTTTTACACTGATTTACTTCATTTTTTAAAATTATTTTTTAAGATATTTTATTTTTGAAATTACATTACATATTTCTATTATAAATTGAAAAAAAATGTTGAAATTTTATTATTTTTTTTAGGCAATGATATCCTATGGAAGGAAATTCAAGTTACTGGTAAGTACAGTTAAATTTACTTTTCAGGAATAGTAGTGAGCTAGATTGGGGAATTAATTCCTCTTCAATCCTGAGGTCCCCTGTGAGCCAACTAGCCCACCATGTACCTTCAGTATGCGCCAGGCAGCTATGTTGCAGAGAGGTGTTCAAAGTGCAGGCCCCCTTTTTACAACAC
The DNA here is from genome assembly GCF_964263255.1 of Lissotriton vulgaris. Classification (NCBI taxonomy): domain Eukaryota; kingdom Metazoa; phylum Chordata; class Amphibia; order Caudata; family Salamandridae; genus Lissotriton; species Lissotriton vulgaris. Next base: position 2,065,154,540 of record NC_141689.1, on the reverse strand, counting down.
TCTGCAACACCGCTCTGGAGATACCTGTTGGAGATACCTGTTGGACTAGTTGCCCCCTAGGTACCCTCTGGATTGAACAGGAATTAATTCCCCAACTTAAAACGCGCCTCAGGGCATGTTTGCACTCACATCACCTCAAGCCCCGCCTCCTACCTTCACCACTATGCAAACGTGCCCTGTAGAGTGTTCTAAGTTGGGGGATTAAGTCCCCTTGCATACTGGGGGTCCCTGGAGGCCAACTAGCCCACCTGGAACCTCCAGAATGCGCCAGAAGGCTGCGTTGCAGAGAGATGTAATGAGGCCCTGCCCCTTTTTACACCTCTCTGCAACGCAGCACCCGGGCGCGTTTGCAGAGAGGGAACTAATTCCCCTTGCATACTGGGGGTCTCTGGGGGCCAACTAGCACACCAGGAATCTCCAGTATGCGCCAGGGGGCTGCATTGCAGAGAGGTGTAATGAGGCCACACCCCTTTTTACACCTCTCTGCAACGCAGCGCACCGGCACGTTTGCAGAGGGGGAACTAATTCCCCTTGCATAATGGAGGTCCCTGGGGGCCAACTAGCCCACCAGGAACCTCCAGTATGCATCAGGGGGCTGCATTGCTTTGCCCCAGGGGTGGTGGTCCCCAGGTCAGCGTGGGGGGATTGGGGCCCCCTCACACTTCTTTTTCACTATGCCCCCGGGATTTGGTCCCCCCAGGGGGTAATTTGAAAAAAAGCAGACCCGGTTAAAAAAAAAAGAAAATTTGGGCTTGGGGGTCCTTGTGAGACCACCTGAGCAGGCCTAGGGGGTCAAGGTGTTTGTACCCTGCCCCCTTTTTGCGTTCTACACGTTAGGCTCTCTAAAGCCTTTATTCATAGTCAGAGCAGTGAACAAAGTAACATTGCAATGTTGGAGCTCCAGCATTATACCATCCTTTATAAGCTTGCAGCTGTACATTGTTATCAGTGGAGCTCCCAACATTCCAATGTTGTAAAATAGCCTTATTGCCTGATGTAGAGGACTATACTAGGTATTAAAGGCCCTCTCTGGCGTTAAAGGCTTGCCTCAAAGGCAAGGGCCTTTCACAAGGGAGAGGGACTTTAATAGACAGTAAGGCCCAGATACAAAGGGCTAAAAGGCAATTAGAACATTCTACTATTAGACGTCAGAATGTTGTAACAAAAAAGAACAAAGCCTTCATGGAGTGCAAGTGGATTGGAATCCCCTCAGGCTCTCTGAAGCCTTTGTTCACAGCCAGAGTTGAGAACAAAGAAAGATTGGAATGTTGGAGGTCTAGGCTTATGCCAATCATTATAAGCCCGGAGCACTCCATTTTTATCAGTGGAGCTCCCAACATTCCAATGTTCTAATAGTTTGTAGATAAGCAGATACTACTGTATGGCTCAATACAATACTGAAACAGTAGAGTGAGAATGATTGCTGAAAGTGTAATAATACACAGTGAAGAATTTAATACATAAAAGGGTAGTTTGAAGTTACATAGAAGACTGCAAGGATAATTTATGCAGGTTTAAAGCAGTCCTAGGCCTAAGACGTACTGTCCTCCATGAATATTTGGATACTGACTACATGATTACAGTTCTGCAAGTAGACTGCCTACTGTATTTTAAGTAGCCTCATTTTTTACACACTGCATACAGAAGGACATTCTGTTGAATAGCTCTGTTTAATACTGGATCAGCAATCACAGAGACTTTGCTGGTAGTAAAAGGATATACATCTGGAAATAAAAACTATAAAACACAAGTTTAGAAATGCATAGAACAATGCATACTTAATCTATAAAGGTTTGAAGCACTCCATGCTCTAAGACTCAGTTTATACCGTATTAACTTAGCTACTAGCTCAGTGATTACAATTGCACAAGAAGACCCTTTCAAACCATTTTTAATTGTTAATCATAAATTTATTCTTGTAACATTTCATAATTTAATAGAACATCTAGCATGATTTAATCAGAAATTTCAATTTCTTCTTCATCAATTTCAAAACTCATCTCATTTAACTCGATGTCATCTAATGTTTCATCAAACTCATTGTCCAAACTTTGATCTAAAATGTCAAAGCTGATATCTGCAGCATTCATTTCTTCCTCTTCATTGTCAATACTTGTAAAAGGTATGTTCAGCTCTTCTATGAGACTGTTACTATTTTTGAAACCGTCTTCCAAATTGTTTTGTTGATTTTCCATACTGAATTTCTTAAGTTGTAGGTCCTTGCACAAAAACATAAACACTTCATTTTATCATTTTCCCTAATACATAATACAAAACTAGCTTTATCAAGTATTTTGTCCTTTAAAAAGTATCATGCAAAAACCTTTCTAAATTACTTTATATGATTATATCAATAAAATTTGCTTATATGAATTTTTGGTTGTACAATTTCCTTGCATTATCAAACCAGTCACTGTTTATCATTATAAGAATAAACTAAGGCTATTATAATAAAGTGCACTACTAAAAAAAGTAAAAATTATCTATTCAGCTTACCAGTTCCAAAGCCGTTGATGTGTTGTAGTAGAATACAAAGAACACAGGTACACTCAATATCTATTTTTTAAATTCGGCAAATGTGTTTCAAAGATACAAACCTTCTTTACAAACTTTTGTACTCCATAGACATTGTGTTAATTCACTTTTGTAGAACTACATCCCATCGATTATTTTTGATACTTAGTTATACTTACCTTCAAAATATTTAATTAAAAATAAGAATTATTGCAAATTTAGCATCTGTACAAGTAAAAAAAAAATACAATTACAATTTATCTTTTACAACACGAAATCATCTTTAAAGCATTTCATATTCCTTTTTTGCTGTTCTCAGAATGTAATGAATTTCACTAGAAACAGTAAGTTCAATAGTACTCATCACATAACAGCGGGCAAAAAAATAGACAATAAAGAAGATTATCTTAAAAAAAAAACAACATTCTCATTAACAATCTAAAAAATAGAAGGTAAACAAATGTTTTTTTCTAAGACCAATTTCTTACATAACTAGGAGGTATTTCAAACAATCCTGAAATAAAAAAACATCATCAATAATTGTATTCCATAACAAAACTTGAAAAAAAGTTATTAAAGGTTTCACAAACTTTTCCCCATGGCCAAATAGTATGTGTGAAATTGTTACGTTGAAACTTGTTCAATAGTAACTCTGAACATTTGCATTCCAGTGTTCTGATCAAAAACCATTCATAACATTTGCACCGTCCCCCAGTGCTGTTCTGTCAGCCCAACTCTATTCAACATCTTCATAGCCACCCTCACATAAATGGCCCGCCATCTCATCCATAACATTATCTCTTACGTCGACGATATCCATCGCATCCTCTTCCTCACCAAGAAACCCCATACCATAAAAAACAACCTCCACAACGTAATTAAAGACGTCACTAAGTGGATAAGGAGTAGCTCTCTAAATCTGAACTTGCCCAACATGAACATACTCATCCTCAAACCCACCTACTCAGCTTCAGATGACTTCTGCTGGCCAACTACACAATAAACAGTACCAACACCTACTTAGCATGTACACAACCTAGGAATCATCCTTAACTCCTCTCTCTGCATGTATAACCAACTCTACAGCATCTCCTCATATTGCTATAACACCCACCACATGCTCTGCAACATTTACAAGTGCAGCCTAACTAAAAGAAGAAGAACAGTGACACAGGCCATCAATAACAACACACTACACAGTGGCAACACACTCTACACAGGAATATCAAGCAAACACCTACAACGACTACAACAAATCCAAAACACCTCTACCTGACTGATCTTGAAAATCCTCTGCTACAGCCACATCACTCACGACCTCATACACCTACACTGCTTCAACATCAACATGAGCATTATCTTTCAAACTCCTCACCCTCCCTTACAAAATACTCTACAACACCAAACTAATCTACCTTAACAGCAGAAATCATGAAAGGATAAAGTTTAGCTCTTAAAATGTTGGCTTTAAAAATATTTGGTAGGAATTAGTTAACTCTTTAGGCAAAAGTTGCTTAAAAACTAATTGAGTATCATTACAAACTGTTCAACATTTCAGACATCTTAAATAAACAGTGTAGTTTCTAGATGTTGTAGAAGGTCCTTTATGAAAAATAATTACAACTGCTACCAAAGTTCTTCCTGATATTGATACTTGAGTAGCTACAAAATTAGAAATTAAAGTTTTCTATTTTCTTCCGTCAGCTCTACAACATTGCAGCATTAAAATAGCGTACTGTCCATAGCTATGTATAAATAATGTTGATGACATTTCCGATTTACATTTCCTACACTCCATGTTTTGAGTTGCACCTCTAACTAGATTATTAAAAGACACTGATTCACACTCTGGTAAAGTCAAATATATAAATCTTTCAATGTCTATGTTAGTCATACATGTAAGCAAACAATTTTGACACTCATGTTCCCATTTATAAGAAAGGCCAACAAGGGTTTCAATATCTATACCTTCTTCTTTCAATACACCAAGCATAAATATTAAAAATTCTTGACAATCTTGCTGTATATTTTGCGCAAATTGAGTAGAACTAGAACATATGTCCAAAAGATTTCAAATATCAGAAACACTTTGTATTTTAGTTCTATCATGACTACATTTCTGAAAAATAGAAAACAACAATGAAGAGAATCTTATCTCCCGATTTTCAGCAATTTGCTGTTGCAAACTTTCTAGAAAAATAACAACATTAACAACTACATTAGCATAGCAGTTGACACCACAACTATTTTCAAACCGATATCCAACAGTTTCTTCAACACTATCCTTTTTCTTTTTGCTTGCAGGCGCAACTTCATCTTGTTTTTTGCCTTTCTCTACAGTTTCAGTACAGATATTCTCTAATCTTATTTTTCTACCTACCACACGCTTTTCAAACACTGGATATTGACCTAAATTGGGTGCATATTCTCTTCTTAATCTATTATACTCTTTCACACAATTTACATCTGCAATAACATTTGTATCATCAAAATCAATAAAATACAAACCAGATAAAGTTCTCACTCGGGACAAAGCATCATATGCCATACCATCTTTAAACACAGTACTTCCAATATTCACTAAAGCACTCTCTACACTTAAACCTTGAGATTTATGAATGGTCACCGCATACGCCAAAGAAACAGGAAACTGTTTTCTGCAGACACACAAATCTTTTACAAGCAAAAATCGAGCTGGACAACGACTAAGTTGTTGTACTTCAGCAATTTCATCAAATTTGATTTTCAAAAATTCAATCCCATCTCTATTTACATAATTAACAAAACCAACAATTTTACCCATTGCTCCATTTACTAAACCTTTTTCCACATTCAAATAATGGTGTAAAATTACCCTACAGTTTACACATGCATACAAATTCTTTTCTAAGCCAGCAGTTTTACTTATCGACTTCTCTAAAGAATCCAATTTCTTCTTCAACTTTTCAGTCAAAATAATAGTGATTCCTTCATGTTCAATTTTGTCAATAGCTTCCAAGATCCTTGAGGACCAGTTTCTCGAACGTTAGGATCTCACCTTCTGCGGGAATGATACCCTCTGAGATCCTAACGTTCGAGAAACTGGTCCTCAAGGATCTTGCTAACCTAGAGCACACCAAGATGTTCATTCCCTATAACATTTCATGCCATGAAAAAGACGCCGTTGACACACTCAAAGCTAATAACTCTTTGGTAATTAAAAGTGCAGATAAAGGTGGGGGGATCGTGATCCAGGAAACTGAGGCATATAATACCGAGGTTTTACGCCAACTGAGTAACACCGATCAGTACCAAAGACTTCCGGGTAATCCAACCAAACAAATCCAAGAAACCATTGCCAAGCTTACATCTTAAGCATGTGTGGATGGGTACCTAAGCAAAAAGGAATACAATTTTCTTAATGTCAAAACTCCCTGTCTGCCAGTAATATACACCCTGCCTAAAATCCATAAAAACCCAACCAACCCCCCTGGACACCGAATTGTTTCGGCCTGTGGATCAATCCTGGAGCCACTGGGGGCATATGTAGATTTCTTCATCAAAGGGTTCATCCCAGAAACAGCCTGCTATGTGAGAGATGGTATAAAGCATGAATATTGACAGGATAATATCGACTAGCATAAATATCGAGGTAAGAATATCGACTAGCAAAAATATCGTAGTTGTAAATATCGTTGTAGTAAATATCGTTTTTTTAGAATGACAAAAATATCGTCAAAATAAAATATCGTCGAACAGAATATCGTTTAGGAAAATATCGTTGTATATAATATCGACAAAATAATAGAATGTGTTATATAGGTGTTTAAAAGTATGTATTATGTTTTAAAACTTAATAAAAAATGTCTATTAGTATTAATATGTGTTTAAAATATTTTTATAAAATTAATAATAGTAAAAATTCTAGGAGCGGGTTATTGGTATTATAGGGAATAAGGGTGGGTAGTAAATTAAAAATGTAGTTTAAATAATTTGTATAGAATAGTAACAATATTGAATTATATTAAAATTTTAAATTTGAAATGCGAAATTTCAATTTTTAAAACGAAATAAAAATTGTAATATTTAAATAAAATTTTAATAAATATTGTAGTGGGTTGTTGTTGATACAGGGGATAAGGGTGGGTAGTATATTATAATATGTGATATGAATTATAAATTAACTTTTAAATAAATTTAAATTAGAAAACGAAATGTTAGTTTTCGTGGATTTCAATTTTAGATATTATGTAATATTATTCTAATAAAGTGTGTGAAAAATGTAATATAATGTTCAAAAGTAATTAAATATTTTAAAAATGCGAAAATCAAAATTTAAAATTTTAAAATTTGTAAAATTAATTTATAAATCGAAATTTCTCAATTAATAATCAAATAAGTTATTTGTTTAGTATTTTTTGATGTGTTTTTGGTATAATATATGGTAAGAATTAATAAAAAGTATGTAAAAAATAGAAAGATAAATAAAATATTAAATTTAATGTAAATTTTTTTTTATTTCGAAACTGTAATACATTTTTTTCACAAATATTATTTATTGTTATTATAAAATTTGAATATTGTACAGTTGGAGTTAGAATAGTAAATTATTATTGTTTACTATCCAGCAGTTTCCCTGACTTATGTTGGATTGGAGTTAGAATAGTAAATTATTGTGGTTTACTATCCAGCTCTTTCTCTGAGTAATGTTATATTTGGAGTTAGAATAGTAAATTATTATGGTTTACTCTCCAGCACTTTCTCAGACTTATGTTGGATTGGAGTTAGAATAGTAAATTATTATGGTTTACTATCCAGCACTTTCCCTGAGTTATGTTATGTTTGGAGTTAGAATAGTAAATTATTATGGTTTACTATCCAGCACTTTCCCTGACTTTATGTTGGATTGGAGTTAGAATAGTAAATTATTATTGTTTACTATCCAGCACTTTTCCTGAGTAATGTTATATTTGGAGTTAGAATAGTAAATTATTATGGTTTACTTTCCAGCACTTTCTCAGACTTATGTTGGATTGGAGTTAGAATAGTAAATTATTATTGTTTACTATCCAGCACTTTTCCTGAGTAATGTTATATTTGGAGTTAGAATACAAAATTATTATGGTTTACTTTCCAGCACTTTCTCAGACTTATGTTGGATTGGAGTTAGAATAGTAAATTATTATGGTTTACTATCCAGCACTTTCCCTGAGTTATGTTATATTTGGAGTTAGAATAGTAAATTATTATGGTTTACTATCCAGCACTTTCCCTGACTTTATGTTGGATTGGAGTTAGAATAGTAAATTATTATTGTTTACTATCCAGCACTTTTCCTGAGTAATGTTATATTTGGAGTTAGAATAGTGAATTATTATGGTTTACTTTCCAGCACTTTCTCAGACTTATGTTGGATTGGAGTTAGAATAGTAAATTATTATGGTTTACTATCCAGCACTTTCCCTGAGTTATGTTGGATTGGAGTTAGAATAGTAAATTATTATGGTTTACTATCCAGCACTTTCCCTGAGTTATGTTATATTTGGAGTTAGAATAGTAAATTATTATGGTTTACTATCCAGCACTTTCCCTGACTTTATGTTGGATTGGAGTTAGAATACTAAATTATTATTGTTTACTATCCAGCACTTTTCCTGAGTAATGTTATATTTGGAGTTAGAATAGTAAATTATTATGGTTTACTTTCCAGCACTTTCCCTGACTTATGTTGGATTGGAGTTAGAATAGTAAATTATTATGGCTTACTATCCAGCACTTTCCCTGAGTTATGTTGGATTGGAGTTAGAATAGTAAATTATTATGATTTACTATCCAGCACTTTCCCTGACTTTATGTTGGATTGGAGTTAGAATAGTAAATTATTATTGTTTACTATCCAGCACTTTTCCTGAGTAATGTTATATTTGGAGTTAGAATTGTAATTTAATATGGTTTACTTTCCAGCACTCTCCCTGACTTATGTTGAATTGGAGTTAGAATAGTAAATTATTATGGTTTACTATCCAGCACTTTCCTAAATGAATGTCATATTTGGAGTTAGAATAGTACATTATTATGGTTTACTGTCCAGCACTTTCCCTGAGTTATGTTGGATTGGAGTTAGAATAATAAATTATTATGGTTTACTGTCCAGCACTTTCTCAGACTAATGATGTTTTGGAATTAGAATAGTAAATTCTTATGGTTTACTATCCAGCAGTTTCCCTGACTTATGTTGGATTGGAGTTAGAATAGTAAATTATTATGGTTTACTATCCAGCACTTTCCCTGAGTAATGTTATATTTGGAGTTAGAATAGTAAATTAATATGGTTTACTCTCCAGCACTTTCTCAGACTTATGTTGGATTGGAGTTAGAATAGTAAATTATTATGGTTTACTATCCAGCACTTTCCCTGAGTTATGTTGGATTGGAGTTAGAATAGTAAATTATTATGGTTTACTATCCAGCACTTTCCCTGAGTAATGTTATATTTGGAGTTAGAATAGTAAATTATTATGGTTTACTGTCCAGTACTTTCCCTGACTTATGTTGGATTGGAGTTAAAATAGTAAATTATTATGGTTTACTGTACATTATATTTCTTAAAAAAATATATTTAAAAGTTATAATAATAATATATGTAATGTTGTAATATTATTTTAAACAATAAACAATTAATACTTTTTTAAACATTTTTACATACATATGACAAGTTTCAACATTTATTAAATAAAATAGTTATTAAGTTTTGTAGAATAATTTTTTATTCATATTTTCATTTGTTAATGCAAACATTTTTATGATTTGATTACAAATTTAACAAATTATTTGTTTACACATTACATTGCAATTTTTGCCATATATACATTTTTTTCATACATTAATTAGTATATTACATTTTAATATTATTTATTAAAATTTAATATGTTAATTAATTTACATGCAATTGTATTTTCCAAAAATATGTACATAAAATAGTGCTTGTTTTTGTACATTAGAGAAAAATATTTAACAATCAGAAACATATTTTAATATACAATAAATAATTAATACATAATTATATTTAAAATATTATTGTATATTTTACATTATTCATATGTTTTTTCACAATAATAAGACAATTATTAGTAAACATGGAAAAAATATGCTATTTATTACAATTTTATTTGGGAAAAATGGGTATTTAGTCCTATTTTACTTTTTATTATGCTGCCATTTTGTTTTTGGAACTTCACTTTTTAGTCTATCGACATCGTTGTTTGGGTCATTTCAGAAAACGGAACCTCGCGGTTGGGAGCTGCTTCGTGTTGGTGAAGGTAAGTTTATTTTACATTAATTTTAACTACATAGTAAGGTATTTGAGAGCTAGTTGTAGTGTGTACGTGCCGATATGTGTAGTGATTTACAGTTTATGTGATAATTACGTGTTATTTCAGGTCGTTATGGATAACGTACTTTGTTAGGTATTTCTAATGAAACTAAGGTTTAGTATTGTATTAATGGATTACTTCAGGTGTTTTCATATGTTTTATATGCTATGTGTAGGCTTTGTGTATTTTGTATGTATTGTGGGTGGGTTTTGCTTGTATTTATTTACAGGTGTTCGTTTTGGTGAGCAGATGGATTTTATCTCGTTTTTTTTAAATACAGGTAAATGTTTAATTACATTTCCTGACTTTTCGCGATTTTGGAGCTTTTTTCTCGTGATTATTTTTCGTGTTTTTAATGGTTCCATTCTCCAGAGGATTGCGACGTGGGACTCTTATAAAACAGTTGTATTTTTGCATTTTGTTGGGATTTTTAAACACTATATGGATTGATTTTTGTTTTATTCCTGTGGAAACAATCGTCATGGAACATATTCAACAGCAGCAGAACCGTAAGTTATAATTATATTTAATTTTGGGTTGGATTGTGTTATAGTGTACAATTTTGTTTAATGTCGTTTTATTATGTCTTGTAATAATATATTACATTTATTTTTACATGACATAATATAACTACATTAAAAACAAAGTATGTTTTATTTATTATTTGCTACGTTTTTAGGTATTGCTTGTTAAAGGATGGATTTTGCTATTAGGTCTAAGTATTCTAGACCTTCGATACTTGGGTACATTCTGGTTTTTTGCTGTAGGTATTCGTACATATTTAATGTTTGTTTACTTAGTTTAGGGCCGATTTTAGATAGAGATTGCTCTATTCTGAGTTCTTGGTAGCTTTGTTCTTTTTTTATGCTTTGGATTAGTTTATGAAGTGTTGGTTGTGTTCTTCCTAAAGTGGCTTGGAAGGCATTATGCCATCCTTCAACTGCGTTGTTAGTGTTTGCTTTCTGTGCTATTGTACTAGCATACACATTCCACCATGGAATTTGAAATTTAGGTTGTCTGCGGTGGCCTGAACGATAAAATCTTCCCACCCAGGTATCTTCAAAATAGTCTAAGAAGGGAGTTAGTTTTTTCTCATTGGTGCGGTAGAAAGGGCTGTCAAGTAGTAAATTGTTGTAGTTAGCAACTTCTGTTGTTGGCACATATGCCAATGCAATCAACTTTTTAATCTGATAAGCAAAGTTACTGTTTGTTGAATATTCAATGCTTAAAGTAGATTTTTGTAAGTGCCTCCATATACTTTGGTTGTAGTGATAATAACAACCTTGTATTGAGGTGTGGGGATATATTTTAAGGATAGCTTGAATCATGGCAATTTCAAAGTCAATTATTATTCTTTGTGGATAGTAATTATCTGTAAATTCTTTGATAGTTGTTAAAATTTCTATGTAGGTAGCATTTGTTTTATTTGGCAGCAGAGTATAAATTAGAGGGATATTTGTTTCTTGGTATTCACCATGGATGGTGTAAAGTTGATAGAAAGGTTTGGGAAATACTTTAAAAGTTCCGTCCATCATCCAGGTTTCACATGATTTTAGTTTTTGCAAATTGCTATTTGTTGCAAAAAGTAAAATTCTTTTGTCATGACTGTGGTTATCATACATTAAGAATTTATCTTCATTGTGTGTAATAGTATATTCAGGATATATTTTTATGTCTTGAAAAGTTTCTGGGGTTGGTGGAGTTGGATCAGAAGCACGTTTTGTTTTAGCTATTAATCTTTGCAAGTTGGGGATTGAAGGTAACTGTCCTGTTACATGGTCTAGCACTTTGCTTAAAACATTTTTCAAAATACTAGTGCTTGTTTCTTGTGAGCCTGTACCAGCATCTCTCAATGTCTCTAGTGCTTCTCTAACTTCGACTTCTGTTACATTGGGCCGGTGGTTATGCTCACGTACATTTACAACATTGTTATCAACAGTAGTTGCTCTACCATAGCATGCACTTGAGTAATATTTACTACATTTCCAATGGGTCTTATTCCCTTTGATTCTTTCTTGGGTGTAGGTGTAACCCATGTAGCTCAGCATTATTTTCCCTTTTTGAGAAGTAATAAAAGTAGCTCCAGTTGCCATGTCTAAGGTAGATCTGTGGAAACATATATATGTATTTTTATTATAAGTGAAAAACATTTATAGAGATGTGTATATGAGAAGGAAAAAGTGTGAACACATACTTACAATGTTGCTTTACAGCTAATTCTTTAATTCTTATTTTTCTTTCTTGAGTTTCTCTTTTTAATGTTCTGTAGTAGTGGTAAAGAATAATAAAAAAATAATGATTTAGTGTTATAGTTGTTTGTTTTAACTTTCTGATTTTTAATACATACAGTGACTATACTTACTTGATGTAGTAGAAGATGTTGGTAGTGTAGTTGTAGATTGGTAGATGAAGTTTGTATAATCTGTTGAAAAAAAATTATTTGTGTTATTTATTGTATTAGGATAATAGTAGTTAATAACATATGAAGTCTATTGCACATTTACTTTGCTAGTTTTTAAATTATTTTACAGCTATCTAAGTAACATGGATAAGGCAGTTCATAATTTTATTTAATTATTATTTTCTGGTGGTTGTTGGTAGGTTTTTGTAGTTGTATTTTAACAGAAAAGAAGAACAGGTTTTTACATTAGGGAGTTTAGGTAGTTTTCGGCAGGTTAGAATGATAAATGAAATGGGATTTCACTTACTTGAATTGTAGTATGAAGTTTTGTAGTTGTTGTAGTAGGTTTGTATTCTCTTCTCTTCAGCAAGGTAATCGTTTTTCTCCAAGTTTGGGCCAAAAAAGGTAAATTAAGTTAAGTGTGTAATTGTTTTTATAGTAGTGAGTTAATTAATGGTAGCTTTTGATTGGTTCAATTATATATATGTTAAATTCATTGGTTGAGAACATTATTTTGAATTTAAAAGCCGTTATTTTGGGAAGAGTTTGTTGCATCAATAATTGGTTGCTAATTTAAATAGTAAAATCTATTATATGTGATTTATTTTAATATGATGACATTTTTAAAAAGTAGAAATTAGTGAAATGTGTTTTAAAATTATGCAATCGGAGTGTATGATAGTGTTTGTAAATGTATTTATTAATAAACGATATTGTATTTTTATATATAAATAAATAATAGGAATTGTAAATACATATATGTGAGAAAAGTATTTTTTACCATTAAATAATTATAAAAATGTGAATAATATGAAGGTATTGTGTATATTTTGTTGTTAATAATAGGACGATATTATTTGTATATTTGTATAAGTAGAGAGGTAGTCGATGTTAGTGTAGTCGATATTAATGTAGAAGGTAATGTTATTTTAAAGAATGTCGATAATGTAGTAGTCAATATTTATGTAGTCGATATAAGTGTTAACGATATTAGGGTAGTTGATAAAAAAAATCGATATTTGTGTGAATCTTTGTTTAAGTATATGATGACGATATTTTTGTAAACGATATTTTTGTGACGATATTTTTTTGGGACGATGTTTTTGTAATCGATATTTCATCATGGAACCGTGAGAGATAGCATGGCTATGATTAACTTGGTCGAACATTTTCCCTTTGACCCCACACATGATACCCTATGTACTATGGACGTGGAATCGTTATATACGAACATTCCACAGACAGCAGCCTTACTTGTCATTCAAAAAACCCTGGACTCACGACCGTGTCCACACAGGGTCCCAACCCTATTCCTACTTCAGTTACTCAAAATATGCCTGACTAGAAATTTCTTTATCTTTCAGAATATATATTACCAGCAAATCAAGAGGACCTCCATGGGGGCTATTTTTGCCCCCAATCTAGCAATTCTGTTTATGGACCAATTGGAAACTGGGTCTATCCTCACACCCTTCAACCCTTTCTTCGCCGGCATCAAACTTTGGCGAAGGTATATTGATGATATTTTCCTCATTTGGAACCAAGAAAGCGAGACACTACATCACCTCCTACATTGGCTAAACAACAATTGGTCTGGCCTTTCATTTACAATATGCCATGACAAATCATCAATCGCCTCTCTCGATCTAACAATCTATCACTTGGAGGGCGAGCTGCTAACACGACTCTACAGGAAGCCCACTGAGCACAACACGCTCCTAAGTAACACCAGCATTCACCACAGTGCCCTTAGGGACTCACTACCCTATTCCCAATTTCTTAGAATCAGACGCAATTGTTCTTCCAAAGAGGAGTACTTCAAAGAGGCATCAACCCTATCTAACAAACTAAAGGACCGTGGGTACTGATGGAGAATAGTCAAAATGGCCTCTAAACGAGCCTGGTATTTCCTCCGTTCGATTCTGCTTTCACCCAAAAGTAAGAGTCACAATGAGAGAATAGCCTGTGTGACAACGTTTTCCCCGGCCTCTAATAAAATAAGGAAATCCATCATCAAACACTGGCCCACAATAAATGCAGGTAACATAAATATTGACAGACCCTTATTTGCGTTTCGCAAAAGTAAGAACTTGAAGGACCACTTGGTACGAGCTGCCCTCCCCTCACCAAGCACACCCTCGACTATTGAATCTGCATGGGGTCTACCGCCCATTATAGGACATGCCAAATACGGTGGATGTAATGTGTGTGAGTACACCGTTGAGGGAAAGAAATTCACCCACAATAACACCACGGTTGAAAGGCGATTGTTCTCTAATTGTAATACCAGTAATGTAATTTATATCATACAATGCCCATGTTTAAAACTATAAGCAGGCCAGACAACCCATCAATCAATCAATCAATCAATCAATCAAGAAATTTGTATAGCGCGCTACTCACCCGGAGAGTCTCAAGGCGCTTGGGGGAGGGGGTCCGCTACTGCTGGAACAGCCAGGTCTTGAGTTGCTTCCTGAAGGAGAGGTGGTCTTGGGTCAGACGGAGGTGGATGGGGGGGGAGTTCCACGTCTTGACTGCCAGGTAGGGGAAGGATCTTCCTCCCATGGTGGCTCTTCGAATGCGTGGAACGGTGGCGAGGGCGTGGTTGGTTGATCGCAGCTGTCGGTTGGGGGTGTAGAAGGTCAGGCTGTTGTTGAGGTATCTGGGGCCCCGGTCATGGAGGGCCTTGTGTGCGTGGGTGAGGAGTCGGAACGTGATTCTCTTGCTGACGGGGAGCCAGTGCAGGTCTCTCAGGTGTCCTGAGATGTGGCTGTGTTGGGGGATGTCCAGGATGAGTCTTGCGGAGGCATTCTGGATGCGTTGGAGTCTTTTCTGGAGTTTGGCTGTGGTTCCGGTGTAGATGGTGTTTCCGTAGTCCAGTCGGCTGGTGATGAGTGCTTGAGTGACCGTCTTACTGGTTTCGGTGGGGATCCATCGGAAGATCTTTCGGAACATGCGTAGGATGTTGAAACATGATGATGAGACGGCGTTGACTTGTCTGGTCTTCGAGAGGAAGGAGTCCAGGATGAAGCCCAGGTTGCGTGCGTTGTCCGTTGGTTTGGGTGCGCTGCCCAGGGCAGGGGGCCACCATGAGTCGTCCAGGCAGAGGGTGATGATCCGAGGATGAGGTCTTGTCTGAGTTCAGTTTCAGGCGGCTGTTCATCATCTACTCGGCTACGTCTTTCATCCCTTCATGCAGGTTGGTTCTGGTGGTGGCTGGGTCATTGGTGAGTGAGAGGATCAGCTGGGTGTCGTTGGCGTAGGAGATGATGTTGATGTTGTGTTGGCGTGCGAGGGTGCGAGGGGGCTCATGTAGACATTGAAGGGGGTGGGGCTGAGTGATGATCCTTGTGATACGCCGCAGATGACTTCGGTGGCCTTGGATTTGAACGGGGGGAGGCGGACTCTCTGGGCTCTTCCGGTGAGGAACAAGATGATCCACTCTAGTGCCTTCTCTTTAATTCCGATGTTGCTGAGGCGCTTCACTAGGGTGCGGTGACAGACAGTATCGAATGCTGCAGAGAGGTGCAGGAGGATGAGGGCCGCTGTTTCCCCGTTGTCGAGCAGGGCTCGGATGTCGTCAGTGGCTACGATGAGGGCGGTCTCGGTGCTGTGGTTGGCTCGGAAGCCGGACTGCAAGTGGTCGAGAGATCCGTTCGTCTCGAGGAAGGCGGCAAGCTGTCTGTTGACGGTCTTCTGGAGGACTTTGGTAGGAAAAGGGAGGAGCGAGATGGGGCGGTAGTTCTTGAGGTCGGTGGGGTCTGCTGAAGGTTTCTTCAGGAGGGCGCTGAGTTCGGCATGCTTCCAGCTCTCCGGAAAGGTGGCCGTGCTGAAGGAGCAGTTGATGATGTCCCAGAGTTGGGGTGCGATGACGGAGTCGGCCTTGTTGAAGATGTGGTGGGGGCATGGGTCGGTTGGTGATCCGGAGTGGATGGTGTTCATCGTGTGGATGGTGTCTTTGGTGCTGACCGGGGTCCAGGCACGGAGGGTGGTGGTGGGGGGCATTGGATCGGTGGTTGGGTGCGTGGTCTGAGCGCCGAAGCTGTTGTGTATGTCGGCGATCTTCCTGTGGAAGAACGAGGCCAGGGAGTCGCAGAGGTCTTGTGATGGAGTGATGTCGTTGTGTCCGGCGCTGGGGTTGGAGAGCTCTTTGACGATGCTGAAGAGTTCCTTGCTGTTGTGTGCGTTGTTGTCGAGTCGTTCCTTGAATGCTGTCTTCTTGGTGGTGTGGATCAGCTGGTGATGTTTGCGGGTGGCGTGCTTGAGGGCGGTCACGTTGTCTGTAGTCGGGTTTTTTCACGAGGCTTTCTCGAGGGTGTGGCAGTTCTTCTTGGAGCTCTTGAGGCTGTCGTTGAACTAGGAGGCTTTCTTGCTGCCGGGCCTGCTGGGATGGTTTTTCAGAGGTGCGAGGTCGTCCGCGCAGTTGGTTATCCACTGTGTGAGGTTGTTGGCTGCTTGGTAGGGGTCCGTTGAGCTGGCGGGAGGGTTCTGGCTCAGTGATGTGGTCAGCTGGTCGGTGGTGATCTTGTTCCAGCTGCTGCGGGGAGCCTGTCGCGAGTGGTGGTGGGCCGTGGCCTTTCTGAAGCTGAAGTAGGCGCAGCTGTGATCTGTCCAGTGGAGTCCGGTGGCATGGTTCAAGGAGATGTACTCGCTGGAGGAGAAGACTGGGTCAAGCGTGTGTCCGGCGTAGTGGGTGGAGGTGTTCACCAGTTGCTTGAGTCCAAGGTTGGCGAGGTTGTCCAGCAGGGTGGTGGTGTTGTTGTCGTTGTTGTTCTCCAGGTGGAAGTTGAGGTCCCCTAGGAGGATGTAGTTAGCGGAGGGGAGGGCGTGTAGGCTGATGAAGTCTGCGATGTCTTCGCTGAATTGTGTGTGGGGTCCTGGGGGTCTGTAGATGAGGGTGCCTCGGAGAGTGGTCTTGGGGTCGGTGTGTATCTGGAAGTAAAGATGTTCGGCGGCTGTGAGGGTGTCGTCTGAGTTGGTCGTGATGTGGATGGTGTTCTTGTGGACAATGGCGATGCCTCCCCCTGTCTGGTTGATGCGGTCCCTCCGGGTGATCTTGTATCCGTCCGGGATGGCGATGGCGATATCGGGCGCTGAGGAGGTGTTCATCCATGTTTCCGTGAGGAAGGCGACGTCTGGCGATGTGGTGTCGAGCAGGTTCCAGAGTTCCACGGCGTGTCTGTGGATGGAGCGGGTGTTGAGTAGGATACACTTCAGGTGGTTGCTGGTGCGGCTCGGCTTGGCGGGTGCGGTACAGGTCCAGATGAAGGAAAACTTGCAGGATAGGCAGGTGTACGGTCTGTGGGTGCGTCTTGGGGTGGCTCGGGAGCAGCCGGGGATCCAGCCGGTGTTGTGTGTGTTGAGGTTGGCGGCGTCGTAGGTCCGGCGGGTTGGCTGGCTTCTGCGGGGGTCAGGGGGGCTGGCACTGGGCGCGGTCCAGGTGCGGACGGACGCAGACTGGCTTGTCTTTGGCGCGCCTTCGGCGCACAATCGGCGCGCCCGCTGCGCGTACGTGCGGACTCTGCCATAAATGAAGGGTGGGGGGTCGGAGCGATGGGGGGAGCAGCTGGGAGGCGGGAGTGGGGAGGACACAGAAGGAGAGAGGGCGGGGCCGCGATGTCACGGCGGCGGGGGGGGGGGTCGCACCAGGCAGGGATACTGAGTAAAACAGAACAAGGAGACAATCAGGGCACAGGGGACAAAAGAGACAGCACAACGAGCAGCAAAGAGACAATCAGGGCACAGGGGGCAAAAAGGATGGCAGGGGGGTCACACCAGGCAGGGATGCAGAGTAAAACAGAACAAGGAGACAATCAGGGCACAGGGGACAAAAAAGACAGCACAACGAGCAGCAAAGAGACAAGCAGGTCACAGGGGGCAAAAAGGACGGCACAGCAAGCAGCAGCGAGGGGGCACGGGCACACCTACAGCTGGAGGGCCGTGCGGCACCGGGGTGTCCTGAGGTCAGGTCACACTCACCTGCGCCACGCGGTCTCCATATAAGACCAAGTGGGAGGGGGGAGCAACTGGGAGGCGGGAGCGGGGAGGACACAGAAGGAGAGGGGACGGGGCTGCGATGTCCCGGCGGCAGGAAGCGGGGAGCGGGGGGGGTCGCACTAGGCAGGGATACCGAGTAAAACAGAACAAGGAGACAATCAGAGCACAGGGGACAAAAGAGACGGCACAACGAGCAGCAAAGAGACAATCAGGGCTCAGGGGGCAAAAAGGACGGCAGGGGGGGTCACACCAGGCAGGGTTGCAGAGTAAAACAGAACAAGGACACAATCAGGGCACATGGGACAAACAAGACGGCACTACGAGCAGCAAATAGACAATCAGGTCACAGGGGGCAAAAAGGACGGCACAGCAAGCATCAGCGAGGGGGCACGCCTACAGCTGGAGGGCCGTGCGGCGCGGGGATGTCCTGAGGTCAGGTCAGGCCATAAAGCCAAGACAAGAATTTGTCAGCACAGGAGCTGCATCAGATGTAAAACGCCGAATGCTCCATTGGGGGACCACTTCTCTGAAGCTGGACATAATGAGAACGATATACAATGGACTATTTTGAAAGTCTCAACCGTGAAGAATTAAAGACAATAATCCACTTAGATACCATAAGAAATGGTCTCAATAGAGCGGAGGATTGGACTACACTGATATAAGACATCTACAGGATTGTTGGGCTCAACAATCAAGACAATGTGTGTTCCCATAGAAAAATCTATAATTCTCATATGATAAAACTGTGTAATGTTCATACTTGTCAATACCAAGAACAGTGTAGCACAAAATGAAATGTAAATGTATTGTTTCACATGTATCGTCGTCTGCACCGCGCAAATAATTCACACCACGTCAAACACACCACTTTGCAACCCGGCTGATCCCCGCGCATTCCTGACCTTAAGCCACTCCTTTGCAACAGTACACAATCTCACCACTCCAAGATGGCGGCTATCCAGAGCAATCTAGCCTACCCCTTATCGATCTTTACTATCCACGTGACCAGCCCTCAAATGTCCCGGGTAATTTAATCAACTCACGCACAGTGCAACCCTGTGGCTGCGATCTGGCAGAGCACAATTGGGATTAATTTCAAATGGAGACACATGCAGATTGTTGCTGTCTCCACCACTGAAACAAGGTAAGGGGCGTCCCAGCCACTGCAAGACACAAGCGCACTTTCTTTAGCCAACACCCCTCTCTAAAATTCCTTCTCCCAACAGCGACACCTCGAGCGCGTCCATCACGCAGAGAAATGAACCGGCTCGTCCGGACTCACCCAGCACGCCGCGGAAGTGCCCGGGCAGAAACCCATCTGAGACCATCCCGGCCTCTAATATAAGGTACATCACACCAACAAACACGGTCTAATCTAGCAGTCATCACTTATTACTCTCCGATTATGTCCCGACAGCATACGCCCAGCGTCTTCCAGATCACTGACACAACTGGAACATAAGAGTCTTACAATGGGTAAGCTGGCACACCCTTTGGCATCCCGTCCTAACCATTGTAGGCCCCCCTGCTACTGACTCTCACTCCAATTCTGGTTGACTGCACGTACGCTGCCCAGACCCGGTAATCACTCTATATTTGTCCAGCCCCTTGTATATATGCAGGCGCACATGCGGCCACATTACACTCGATGTATGATTGCACAAATGCTACAAAGACCAGTGTATGTGCGCAATTGCCACCACCTCGAACTGTGCTCCGTAAATTACACTCCTTGCATGTGGGTACCCATGCTGCCCAAGACCTATATATATGCACGTAGGCCTCCTCATTATGCTCCTGAAATCACTACCTAATTAGCATGTCACAAAGACACACACGGCATGGTCTTTCACAATTAGTTAGATTGTAATCACCGAATGTACAGCATGGTATGCCGATTCCGAATATACTGTTTACCAATGTGTATAATTGCGTGCACTATTGTCAGTAAGTCTATAATTTCTTTTCTTAACTCAGCCACTGGTTGTGTTTTCTTTCCCTATTTCTCCCTAACAGGCGGTTTTAAATTGTTAAATACCAGGCAAATGTAAATATTGTCAGTCCTGATGATGATCCCAATTTATCTAGAGCAAGGGATCGGAACTTCGACTTCTTTTAGTGTCTCCACAACTTACCATTGTGTATAATTCTGTTGTGGGTAGCACTTTGGCAATACTTCTAAATTGATAAACTGACTTGAAAGTGGCCAATTTTGCTCAGCTTTTGCCTGTAACTTTTGCATGTTGTATGTGTTCCTTCCCCAGTACTTTCCACCCAAGTACGGTACAGGACTGTGCCCTACTAAAAACCAATGTTCTGATATCTTTTGTTCTCATTTTTGTGATTAACTACAAAATAAAATCCTGGTCCGGCTGGACCTAGGAGTAATATAGCTACCTATCACGGTCTATATTTTACTATTTCTTTGACCTCTCAAGTGCTAAGGACCTTTGTTCTTTGTAATATATGTTTGCCATGTTCAGTCAGTTTTCCAATCCTTATATCTTAAAGAATTTTTCCATAATCTGCATCATTTGCCTGACGCATATTTGTAATAAGTTTCTTATATTGAAAATATCACCAAATGTTAACATTTCCAAAACCCCCCAAAGACTTTTTGGTATCTTCATGTGCCAGTCTTTTAAACACTGGTTGTCCTTTTACTGGAGTAAGTTGTAGATCTCCAAAAACTATTACGTGTTTTCCTCCGAATAATACGTCATACTCTGTTTTAAGAACTTGCTGCATTCTTAAATGCACAAAGGCAAGCATTAAGTTTGATACCATGCTTACCTCATCAATAATGAGAAGCTTCATTTTCCTCAACACTCTTGAAATTTCACAAGAAGCTTCTCCAGATAGCTTGTAGTATTCCAATTTATTTTCATGCTCTACTGATAGCATTAATAAACAATGTAAAGTAATTCCTTTAATTTTGTTTGCCACCAACCCAGTTGGAGCAGTGACAACCCATGGCAAATATGAGTCAGTTCTTTTGTGTAGATAAGTTGAAATTATTTTTATTAAACAACTTTTTCCTGTTCCAGCTTGTCTACTCACGTACAATCGGATAGGTTCAAATGATGAGCAGGAGGACTCTTTCTTTTCATGAAGTAATCCATGGTTAATCTGTTCTCTCACTTGCTCATATATTTCTTTATGCTCAACATTTAGTTGTTCTTCCAAGTTTCCTAAGTTTCTTACATCTTCTAGAGCTTGATACATTGCGGTTTCCACCTCTTCCATAGCAGTTGCTGCTTAATTTTGAATAATTGGTTCTCCTAATGGATCCTGACTTAATGAAGCAGAAGTTTGACTATCCTGAGAACTGTCTCTAGCAATCTCAGCTGCAATTGCAGCTTCTTGCTCAATTTCATCATTTAACATCTTCACATAATTAGCAAAAACAGGATATCCTTTAGTGTCTTTAGTAGCATTGAAGGAATCTTCATAGCTCTCAGAATCTCCAAGTAATTCCAATTCTGAACGCCATGGCTTGAAAAGTTGCAAAAGAGCTAAATAGTAAAATTCCCTTTTGTCAGGTGTTTTCACAACTCAGTTTACGGTGATTAATCAAATGTCCTTTTCTTTGTTTCACCAGACATCCTTCAGAACCAATCACGGCATATATACAAGTATTGATGTTTTCTGTAATATTGTGTTTAAAAATATAGTTTTGTAACACTTCATACAAAAAAGTGTTCTCAAGATGATGACTTCTATTTGGATAATATGTATCCAACATATTTGTTTTCACAGTATCTGTACTTTCTGGCACCTTTTCAGCTAAATATTCAATTTCTTGTACAGATTTAAGTACTCGGTTTCGTGTTGTAGCAAGACCAAGACTCACCCAAATGATTCTTCTAGATTTGGAGTAAAGACTTGCAGATGATAAGCGATCTGAACATTCCTACGCTCCAATTTCTCGATGGAATAACATCTTCAAACTGTAAGTATATAATTTCTTACTTAGACTCTTCTCGTGAGAAATCTCTTCCCACAATGTCTTCAATTCTGTCTTTTCTGATTTGGTTATGTAAGATGTTACATATCGAGCAACAGCTATGGAATTGTCCGCTACGTATTGAATATCCATGTTAGCATTCCACATGGACAAAATTACTGGGTTGTAATCATTTATATATTTTGACTCTTCTTTTCTTCTTAAGTTGTAGATATTTTTTGACGACTTTTTTCTGATACTGTGTCACAGAGATGACATAAAATTGTTCACTCTTCCTTTCGATATTACAGGACGTGGGAATCCAAAACGACTTTTAGTATAGAATTTATCCTTTTTTTTTTTAAACCTTTATTGACAAACATGAATATACAATAGCAAGCATGCAGCCACTCAGGGTCGGCTGTCAACATTTCCAAGGATCATAACGGGTAAGTGAGTTACACGGCACTTTAGCCGACAACCCGAGGGCCCGGCGGCAATTAAACAAACATGTCATAGCCATACATTGAATCACAGGAGAAATAAGGTCTTTTTCTTTTATATTTTGAAAACCAACAAACAAGAAACTAAAAAGAGAAATAACTGTGGAGGCTAGACACAAAACTTATACACAAGTGATCCTTCTGGGGAGGGAGTACCGCATCCAAGGCTGTTACCCAGTAACAAGTGAAGTTGAAAAGCTATAGGGAGAGCAGTCAGTATGGGGAAAGGGGAAAGAGAGCAAGCCAGCAATATATGAAAATAAATCCAGACAAGAAAGAACATCACGCTAAGGGGAGTGCAACACCTCCGGCGGAGGCACAAAAGGGGGAGTACAAATCTCACCCCGGTACTGGTTCCACTGATTCCACACCCTCCCCCACTTCTTGTGCCTGCCCCGAGCGACGTAGACTGTTTTTTCACGAAACATGCACCAGTCCATGTTTCTGGACCAGGCCGACAGACTGGGTGCCCTTGACGATCCCCACAGTTGCGCAATGTACGCTTGGCGACCATATTACCCAAGGTGGCCCACTGCATCTGAGCCACGTTGTAGTCATTGGGCTCCCACACATTCAGTAGACAACTTTCGGGCCTCAGGCAAAATCAAACCCCCGTCACTTCTTCCATAACACCATGCACACAATTCCAAAAAGACACCACCGCCGGACATTCCCACAAAATATGAAGGAACGTACCCACCATTTCACACCCGCGCTTACACAGGCCATCCGAAGCATACCCCATATGTAACAATCGAGGGCCCGTCATATACACTCGGTGTAGGATTTTCAATTGCACCAGTCGCAGACGAGCCGGGATTGCCACCTCCTTCGGGGAGGATATCGCCGCCTGCCAATCCTCATCGTCAAGTTCCAATCCATCGCTGGTCCAGGCCGTACGGAGCTGTAAAAGAAGGTCTGCTCGGTCATTTATCAGTTTTTTATATATAAGGGAGATCGTACTGTCCGGGACATGGCCGTCGAGCACTCTGTCCTCCAGGGGTGAGGAGGACTCCGGAACAAGAGTGCCAGTCGGAAAGACCGAGGAAATGGCGTGTCGGACCTGCAGGTACCGAAAGTACTCTCGATTGCTAAGTTTATATTCAAGTTGCAACTCCTCAAAAGTCTTTATCCTGTCCTTCCGCCAAAGGTCCCCCTCCTTACTAATACCAATGAGGTCCCATTTTTCAAAGCCCTTGGTAGTCCACAAATTGCCTAACCTCTCGGCAGCGTAGAGTGGAGTCACTCGAGTGATAATGTCCGACCAGCCCATAGCAGCATTAGCGTTGTACCAGAACCGCACCGCAACCTTGGTGGGCCCCGTTAACGCCGCATCTGACCGTTTAGAGTAAAGTGCCCTGTTGTAGTCCCTGCCCGGCAGCAGCCATTTATCCATAGCAAAAGCCGGGTTAGAAGCTGGGCCATACAGCGCATGATTGACTGAGCTTAATTGTGAGGCCCAGTAATAGCGTCTGATATCAGGCAACACTATACCGCCATCGTACCAAGGCAGCTTGAGCTTGGCCAAGGCAATCCGGGGACATCCAGTCCACAGCAATTTTCTTTGGAGGCTCTCGATCTCGTGGAAGTTGCTGGAAGGCACAAGATCCAGGGTGTTTTGAAGCGTATATAAAAATCTAGGAAGGGACATCATTTTAAAGATAGCTGCTCTGCCCACCAGGGACAGCGGCAGTCTGCTCCAGGCTTTCACATCTGCCTTTAAGCGAAGAAGCGGGGGGAGCAAGTTGCGCTGATACCTGACTGCAGGATCACGCGAGACATATATACCTAAATACTTGAACCCGGAAGGCGAAATTTGTATTGGGCAGTTGCACGGTACGAGTGGTGTGTCGTCCGTGAGCGAGTAAACACGGGACTTACCCCAGTTGATGACAAGACCAGAGTTCCTCCCAAAGGAACTAAGGACGTCGAACAACACCCTCAGAGATTTCCGAGGGGAAGTGAGGTAAAGGAGAATGTCGTCCGCATGCAGTGAGATGCGGTCTTCAAAACCGGGAGTCCACCTGATACCCCTGAGTGATGGCTCCCACCGCAACCAAGTGGCCAGGGGCTCCAAAACCAAGGCAAAGAGCAGTGGAGACAGAGGTCACCCCTGTTGCATACCCCTCCCTAGGACAAAGGGAGCCGACACTCTACCATTAACGACCACCTGGGCTAGGGGCTCTTCATAGAGTAGCCGGATCGATCCAATGAATACCGGACCGAAGCCGAACTTCGCCAAAGCTGCCCATAGGTACGGCTATTCCACTGTGTCAAATGCCATAGTGGCATCCAGAGAGACCAAAATGGCCATCTCACATAGCATCTCCGCCCTCGCCAGCACGCCGTGGAGATGGCGTAAATTGAACGCAAGGGTTGCGGGTCGGAATAAAGCCAGACTGATCTGGGTGCACCAAGTCTCCAATCACTTTAATCAAACGATTAGCTAACATTTTTGCCAGAAGCTTAGGTTCCACATTAAGAAGTGAAATGGGTCTATAGGAGGTACACAACTCATGGGGTTTTCCTTCTTTATGTATCACCACGATAGACGCTAATCGCTCTCTCCCTGGACTCCAAGAACATCGAGCGCAGATACAACGCCATTTTGTTCGGACACAAACTGTACAGCTCGATGGGTATGCCGTTCGGGCCCGTGGCTTTTCCAGAGCGGATGGAGCTTCATCGGTGGAGAAGTCCGCCTCCATTAACTCTCTGTCAGATTCGGACAAGCAAGGCAAAGCGATATCCCTGAGCAAAAGATACAAGTCCTCCTCCGGCCGATCCGAGACTGGCGCATACACCGCTCGGATCCGTCACACGTACACCATCCACTCGCTCAACCACCGGCACCACTCGATTCAGTCTCTCCTTCTTGTCCAGCCAAGCTATCAACTTCCCCGCCTTGTCGCCCACATCATACAAACGACCCTGTTGCTCTCGACTCATGGCTTTCGCGGCATTCGTAACCAAGGCTTTATAGTCCGACTGCTTCAGTTGCAATACATGTACCTTATCACGCGTGACCCCAGACTCAAGATCTGCCACCAAAGCTACAATATCAGACTCCAGCTGCTCAACCTCTTCATTGTGGCGCTTCTTAGAACTGGCGATCAGCGATAGCGTCTGACCCCGTATAACAGTTTTAAAGGCTTCACACAGGGACCCAGACGAAGACACCAATCCCACATGTTCGACAAAGTAGTGATCAATGGCGTTAACCACCTCAGCCCTGGTCTCCGGAACACGGAGATGCCAGGGATTTATTGGGGCGACCCGGCCCCCTGCGTCCAGATGGAGGTCTATATGGATCCATAACGGGGAGTGATCCGAGATGCCTCTAGGCAAATGTCGGACCTCTCTTACCGTTGTTGCCTGGGCTGCGGGCACAGGGATATAATCAAGTCTAGCCAAGCTCCCGTGGGCCCCGGAATGGAAAGTGTATTGAGCCTGCCCGGGGTGAAGCATCCGACAACAATCAACCATACCAAACGTTTACAAGAAACCACCCAGGCAGGACTGCGACGGTGTGAGAGCCCTGGGAGGATGGCGATCCTCCAGGCCGCTTACAACCGAGTTGAAGTCCCCTCCAACCACCAGAATACCCTCCGGAAGCCTCAACACCAGTTTCCCCAGGTCAGCAAACGTGGTGGCCTGCAAACCCGGGGGGCATATATCGAGAGGATGGCGACCGCCCTCCCCTCCCACCTACTGACAATGGCCGCATATCTTCCCCTATCATCTAATATCGTATCATCAATCTACAAGGGAAGGGAACTACGGACCATAACACCAGCCCCTCTGGAGCCCAAAGTGAATCCCGAGTGTGCAACCAACCGGTAGCCCCTCCGGTTCATAGCATGGAACGTGTTCCCCACCAAGGGCGTTTCTTGTAGTAATACAACATCGGGGGAATGGCGTTTTAAATATTGAAGTACAATCCCCCATTTTATTTTGTCCCCCAAGCCGTTGACATTCCAACTCAAGACTCTCAACCCCCTACCCCCCATCCCAGAAAGAGTGGTAGGGTCCCCCAAACACCATGAAGGAAACACAGATCAAACTATGCAGCAATACGTAGCCTCGGAAACAATTCAAACAGAAAAAAAAACCACCCCCTCCCCCAAAATGCCCCGAACAAACAACCCCCTACCCTGCAACCCTGCGATAAAACAAAAAACTACCCCACTTTGCAGTGTCCCTGTCGCGCTACCCAAGAAAACTAATCTACAAGAAGAAAAGGAAACACCCCAGGAGGAGGAAAAGTCCCAAACTCCCCGCCGCCCCAGGGTTTGTCTGTAAGAGTGTCATTGACCCAAAAAAGGATAACAATCCACCGCAACAAGGTACGATGGTGACACACGCCGGTGTCCCTCCTCCTCCTGGTCCCGTTGGCTTCCTTCTGCGCCTCCGGAGTGTTCCGCATTGTCCCGTTGCGTCAATAGTGTGTCCAACCAGTCACTGACCACCTCTGGCATATCAAAAAACAACACCTGCTCATTATGTTCGATGCGCAATCGGGCGGGGAAGAGCATAGCATACTTCATGCCCAGGTCTCTCAGTCTACGCTTCACCCCAGTAAATCCCAGTCTCTGTTTCTGCACCGATTGAGTGAAGTCGGGGTAGAAGCTGATTGACGCATTCTCAAATTTGGTGGGGCCGCTAGCCCTCGAGGCCTGTAAAATGGCGTCTCTGTCCCTGTAGGTGAAGATCCTCGCAATGATGGGTCGCGGCGTAGCCCCCTGTTTGCGTCTTCCGCCCGGAACTCTATGGGCACGCTCCACTGCAAAAAAGTTACTTAGGCCCTTAAGGGCGAGGTGGTTGAGGATCAGATCTTCAACGAGTAGGTCCGTCGATTGATCGGCTGAGGACTCCGGAAATCCGATGATGCGGACATTATTGCGCCTAGCGCGACTTTCGAAATCCTCAGGCCGGCGGGCAAATTGGTCACTTGTGGTCCGAAGGGTCTGGATCTCGGTCTGGAGATCGGAAACGTCGGTGGTGAGGCTGGCAGTTTTGATATCCAGCGACTTGACTCTCTCGTTAGTCTTTGCCAAATCCGCCCTAATCAAGCCTACATCCACAGCCACAGTGTCGATCTTGGCCGCCAAAGTTTCATATTGTTGGCCCATCGACGACTTCATACTCGCAATGGCGCCCATCACGTCTCGAAGAGTCAGCTCCTCCAGCTCAGGGGGGCCACCACCAAGGTCTTCAGGGGTTTTGCCAGTCCCGCTAGGCGAGCCCTTGTTGCGCGCAAATCGATCCATAATGGTGGTCTGTGTAATGCCACCACGAGTCGTGTTCTTGAGTGACCGCTTGTCGCTGTCGGACTTGCCCGCCATGGTGGGCTGCGCGCCCCTTGGGGGCTTTTGGCACCTGGTGAAAATGGCTCCCCACGGGGAAAAACAGTGAGAAATCGAAGTGTAGGGCGCCGGTGAAGAGCAGTCAAACGAGTGCGCATACAGGCCAGCTTGATCAAGAGGCAGCCGTCTCCTAGCCCTCTTAGACAGGAAAAGCGAAACCGAAAGTAGACACCGGGTAGTCGCCCCCTTCCATACGCCGTTGTTGTTCAACTACTTTCGAGGTGCTTCAGATGCCCAAGTCCCGGGATGACTCACGGTGTAGGCCTTCAGGCTTCAGGAAGGAGTATTTGGGTGTCCGGCATCCGATTCAAATTTTGAAAAAGGCCATTCAGATCAGGAGAGTCTCAGCTACAAGAACCCGTCGTCAGAAACAGGATTCGTGCCAGGATAGACGGTGGAGGTGGCGAGGGTTTCGGGAGCTCACAGCTCACGCGACCATCTTGGATGCGCGCTAAGCTCCTCCCTCTAGAATTTATCCTTTGATTTGTACTTTCGTCGACAGTATTTGCCACAACAATGGCGTTGAAATCGTAAGACTTTTTCTCTTAAGTCCTTATCTTTTGTACTTTTCGGTATATCACATATTGTATATTCTTTGATGAAAGACATTACAGTGTCATCTGACTCTGTTCCAAATTTGGGAATATCTTTACTCTATATTAACATATGAATGTGAGGAGCACCTCCTGCTTGATACTCCTTTCTCCAAAAGAAATCCAAAACCTCTCCAAGAAGAGGATTTTTTTTATTGGTGATAAAATGTATTTATTTATTTATTTATATCATTTATAGAGCGCACTGTTATCAACCGGTGTCCTGGCGCTGTAGTGATAGCTCCCGTGGCCTCAAGACTCCAACCTAATGAGTGAATAGCCACGTTTTAAGACTTTTCCAAAAAGCCAGCAAATCGGTGCTCTGTCTCAATGCCGTTGGTAGGGCATTCCAGGCATTAGCTGCACCTCGGACGAAACTTTTGCCCACTAGCGTGCTTTCTTAATGCGTGGAGTCCTGATCAGCCCCAAGCTGGTTGAAATGAGATGTCTACCCGGCTTGTACCACTGGAAATGCTGTTGCAAAAATGATGGGCTGAAACCATGGACCGCCTTAAATACTATGCACAATGATTTAAAAGTTATACGTTTACGCACTGGGAGCCAGTGTAGCTTCACAAGTTCCCGGGAGACTGAGGCGAACTTTGGTAGGCCCGTAACAAGATGGGCTGCGGCATTCTGCAAAACCTGCAGTTTGTTAAGCAGCCCCTGTTGGGCCTCGAGTAATAAACTGTTGCAATAGTCAAGGCTGGAGAGCACAAGTGCTGTCACCACCGTTTTCTTGCACCCATCCGGAAGAAAGGGAAGAATCTTCCGGATGATTTTTTGGGACCAGTGGATGGAAGAGGTCAGCGCATTAACTTGGGGTTTGAAGGAGAGCTGGTTATCAATCAGGACTCCCAAGTTCTTAACCTTAGTTACTGGAGGGGGGGGGGGGTTCCCATCTCTTCGGGCCACCACTTGGGACTCTAGAAGTTGACATTTGAGCCGAAGAGTAAAACCTCCGTTTTGGACGAGTTCAGTTTTAGGCAGTTTCTTGCCATCCAAGTGCTGACTGCTGCCATAAAATCCTGAAACTTAGAGGCTACGCCATCTTCTCTCCCCGGAAGTAGTGATACCACGATCTGAGTATAATCTGCATAGGATGTTAATTCAAACCCGTATGATCGGATAACCGGGTCAAGAGATGAGATGACATATATATTGAATAGGGTTGGGCTTAAAGAGGATCCCTGAGGAACCACCCCGGGGAGCTCAAAAGGTCTTGACTCAAACCCTCCCATGGCCACCACCTGAACCCTGTTGGTGAGAAAGGCTTTCAGAATGCTCAGGGCCCAACCCTTGATCCTGCAGTCCTCCAAACGGTCCACCAGAATACTGTGGTGGACCGAATTGAAGGCCGCGGAGAGATCAAGGAGGACTAGTGCCTCTAGGCCCCCCGCATCCATCACCTTCCTAATCTCCTTAGTCGATTTGATCAGGGCAAACTCGGTGCTATGACCTTCCCTGAACCCATGTTGCGCTATGTCCAGGCCCTGAGTGGCCCCCGGAAATGCGCCTAGCTGAGAGTTCATGACTTTTTCTATAAGTTTGGCTGGCAGTGGTAGTCTGGCAATAGGCCGGTAGCTATTAGGTTCGGCGATATCCAGAGAGGGTTTCTTTAGCAGAGGGGTAATGGATGCCCGTTTCCGGCATGTTGGAAAGTCCCCTACTTCAAACATCTGATAAAAAAGATTAGCAAGGGTAGAGGCTATTGGGGCTGCTGCCAGCTTTGCCACTGACGCCGAGCACGGATCAAGGGGAGAACCCGATTTTGTGGCATGCAGCTGCTTCTTAATTTCTTCGGAGCTCACCGGGCCAAACTCTAAGAATTTGGCCTCCTGTAGGTTGGCCGTGTGATTCCTGTGAGTGCCTTAGAGTAAACTCTGCATGACCTGAGGCGGTGAAGATAAGTTCCACCTTACTTAGGAAGAACTTGGCTAAGTTATCGCAGAGTTCCTCACTAGGTGGAGTGATCACTGGCTTGGGAGTGGCTCGATACCATGTTAAAAAGTTCCTTGGGTGAGTTCTTAGCCCCATTAATGCGGTCGGTAAAGTATGTTTGTTTGGCCTTCTGTATCCTATCTTTATTTACCATCTGGCTAGACTTGAGTTTTCGGTTGTCTGTCTCATAATAGTTTTTACGCCAGATCCGTTCCAGTTTCTTGCAAGCCACCTTGAACTCCCTGAGCTCGTCGGAGAACCAGGGGGCTGACGGGACAGTGCGGGTGGGGCGACAGATTTTTGGTGGGGCAAGTGTAGTGCAGGCGCGATCAATCCAGTTGGCGTACATGGACGCCGCTTTGTTCACGTCTGCTGGCAGAGTGACCATGGAGGACACCAAGAGTTCCTCAAACACACTTTCTTCAACCTTATTCCAGGATCTGCAGGTCCTGGCTGTTTTCCTGACCTGCCTAGCCCTATGCTGCAAGGAGGCAGAGATATTAAAGACCACTAAGGCATGATCATTCCAGGCGACGGGATCAGTCTTAACAAACTTAAGATCAGGATTGTTTGTGAAAATTCCGTCCAGCATGTGACCTGCCAGATGCGTTGACCCTGTGACCACCTGAGTTAGTCCTACCCCATGCATCACCTCCGATAAGGCTTTTGTGTCCGAGTCTAGACTGCTCTCTAGGTGGAAATTGAAATCTCCAAGGACTTTAAACGATTTTGCACATAAGGCTTCCTCTAGGATGCTACCAGCTGTTTCTAGGAACTGGGCCAATCCCCTGGGGTCTATAAAGAAGGCATCATCTAAAAGACTGATGATCGGACAAAATAAGCTTGAACCCCAAGGCCTCACACGTCTCCGAGATCACCGGTTGGAAGGACCCTATGATGGAGGTATGATAAATGATTGCCAGGCCCCCTCCTTTTTTGCGAGGCCTGTCCAAGACAAAACTAAGGTAATTTGGAGGGGTAGCTTTCACTATATCTGGCCCAGAAGCCGCATCCGTCCAGGTCTCTGTAATAAAGGCAATTTTTATCTCCTTATCCTGGATCATCTCGGCGCACTCAAGACTATGTTTCGCAAGAGATCTTGCGTTGATCAAGAGGGAGTTTATGTTGCTCCACATCCCCTCCCCTTTGAGCTTGTAAGTGCTAGTGACAGCTCGAACAGGTCTAAGTAGAATGGCTGGGAGACTAGATTGACATGCTGAGCAGACCTGAGTGCCTACCTGTGAGGCCTTGTCCGGCCTCAGGCTATAACAACCCACTTTCCTACCTCCAGCATCCAGGCTCAATAAAAAAGGTCGCAAGCATAGACTTGGTGGAGTTTCTACTAGATGTTGACCAGAGGTCAAGGCGCTAGGAGCGTGGCCGGTGTGGACGGGCACAGACGGGCTTGCCTTCAGCGCGCCATCGGCACGCCCGCTGCGCTCGATTGCTGCGCGGTCGTGACAGCCCTGCTTTTGAAGTGCTAGCTGGGAGAAAGCCTAGAGCGCTCACCTTGGCCCACTCAAGATGGCGGCTTCCAGGTGAGTGCTGGTTCGAGACATCATAGCTTCAAATCTATTATTGAAATACCTGCATACATTAACTGGATCAAAAGAACACAATTCTCCAGGTTACTTGTATTCAATATTTACTATATTTGCATTCGCCTCTCGGAGAAATTGAAGTAACTCATCCCAAGCATATTCAGCACAGCTTAGTGTAAGGAACCATGTACGAGTTCCTAAGTTCCTTAGCATACATTTAAGTTCTCCATGACGACGGTACCAATACTCATTAGTACCACGCTGACATGCCATGAGATTAATCAGATGAGATTCCAAAACATTATCTTTCAGGTGTACTTTATCCATAAATTCCTTTGCTGAAACATTTTGCAGATGTACACCTGTCTTCAATATATGATTTACTGCATAAGAAAGTCCAGACGAGTCACTCTCAAATAACAGATGAAACAAGTATGGAATACATTGTCGAAATCTTGGATCTTCAGCAAACAATCTTTATGTTTGGTATTCAGATGCAGGAATCTGCACAGGTCGGTCATCATATCGTCCACCTTTCCCTGTTGGAAACAACTGTGGAAAGCAGTGAGCCTCCAAGCTTTTTTTTCCATATACTAATGGGATTTCCCTTTGCTTCTTTTATTTGGAACAACTCTATAGGACCCCGCCATCCCTTCTTTAGAATTAAGTGGATGAGCACTATAATGTTTGTGGATTTCTTCTGTTCTGGACACATCCACTTTTTCAATTTGTCCAGATGGCAAGTCACTGTCTTCTCTACAGTTATTTCTTCTTCTCTCAGAAACACATTTTCATAATATTGATAGTTTCTTATCAGCTACAACGTTGCCTTTTTCACTTTCCTAACCAAAATAACTAACCTCAATTTCATCACAAACCTTTATTACATCTGATACAGATCCATGCAAAAGAGCACTGTTCAACTTTTTTAACATTAGTGCTGGACTTTTTGCATAATACAACCTTCTCACTGATTTCTTCATTTGAGTAAGATGAACTGCTAACATCTTGAAATGGTGAAAAACACTTCAAGACACTTTTTTAGAAAGACAAGCTAAAGAATGTCCTTGCAATCCAGTAATTTGTCTCACTCTGCACGGGTCTAATCCTTGCAACATCTTAATCTTTTGTTTAACACTTTTCTTAGTATAGTTACGTAAGAAATTGCGAAAAAATCAATAGACTCCTGCCGTACACTACAAATACTACTACAATTCCAAGTGTACACTGGAGCTTTAGGACGTCTCCCTAAAACTTCATCAGCTAACAACTCTTCCTCATTTCTAGGAACAATTTGCTCTTTCTCAATAGGACAACCATTTTTAACTTCATAAGCACGACCAGTAGTGTCAACTGCATGCAACCAATCATTACTCTGCAGATAACTTTCTTTATTAAAAAAAGGCTTAGAACTTGAAGTATGTTTCCATTCACCCAGAAAAACCTCAGAAAAATTAGTTCTGTTAATTACTCTTCTCCACTTACTTTTGCTCTTCATTGAATGCATTGCCTTCTCTAGTGATCGAATTCTATTGATTACTAAATGAAACGTTTTTTTTTCAATTCAAATGCTTTCTCAACTACAATTTTAATACATTTTCTCTTCTTATAAAATGTGGTTTTCTTCTTACAATTCTTTATTAACTTAGTCAAATTAAACAAAATTCTATCATAAAACATCTTACTTCTTCTGTCGATAAATTGACTGATCTTTCTTTTACTATATACTTTTTATACAAAGGAGTATAAAAAGAAGTGTGACTATTAGGAGACAAATGAGACAATAAGGACTGAGAGACATTAAAGGGCCCATTACAATGGCAGGCAGATTGCCCCCACCAGGTTGCCAATACTCACCACCTAGAATGACCTCCCGCCATGACTAACAGCTCCACAGCAGTGGGAAACATTGACCACCGCTTTTCTGCCCGGTCTCCTTACAACCGGGGCAGAACGGGTTTAGCATGGTAGTGATATCTAATACACACCGCCAGTCATACCATAATGGGCCTCTGCAGATGCCTTTCCGTAGCAGCAATACTGTCACAGAAATGCATGCGGTCTTTACTGTGTGGGCCTCTTGTACGCCCCCAGAGTAAAAGTGTAATTGACAGTGCACATGAGAGAAACCTGTGGTGTCTCCCAACATTTACATACACAAAACGAAGATGATGCAGACAGAGGTAGTGATGTTACAGGAGTAGGGGAGATGGTACAGACAGAGGGGGAGATGATGCAGACAGAGAGAGAGATGATGCAGGCAGAGGGTGAGATAGTGCTGGCACAGAGGGACATGGTACAGGCAGAGGGTGAAATAGTGCAGGTTGAAGGGGAGATGGTACAGGCAGAGGGAGAGATGGTGCAGGCAGAGGGAGAGATAATGCAGACAGAAGGGAGAAGGTATGGACAAAGAGAGAGATAGTGCAGACGGAGGAGAGAACAAGCAGGCAGAGAGACGTATAATGAGAGAGAGATGATCAAAAGATCAGACAACGGATTATAAAAATAAGGGATACTATTAAGAGATAGAGGAGACAATGAGCACAGAAACACACTAAGGGGCATATTATCAAGGGGGGTTATCTCTGCTTTTTTGGCTTTAAAAGCCAAGAAAGCGGAGATAAAATTATCTCCCTATTACCTAGCTGTCGCTAACACCAGTTAGCGACAGCTAGTAGGAGATAGCGACCATCTTTGGCCCCGCCATGCATGTCAGTGAAATGTATCACTAATGACATGCAAAGTGGGCGTGCCAAGATGTTAGCGACTGGAAACAGTCGCTAACATCGCTTTCTCCTATTACCAACCTTTGGAGATATTCGCGCTAAGCGCAAATATCTCCTAAAGCTAACACCTGCCCCTGAGCAGTTCTTAGCCATGTTATCCAATGGTAGGTGGATAACACGGCTAAGAGCATTAGCTCAGTAATGCATGAATATTGCGGACTTTTCAGTGATATTCATGCATTTCGGACGATTTTTATCGCTTAGGAGATAAACCTTGATAATAGCAAGGTTCCTAAGCGATAAAAATCGCTGCAGCTAGGCGATAAAAATATTGCCGCTAAGCCAACATAGCGATAATTATCGCTAGTTGTTGGTAA
This sequence comes from Lissotriton vulgaris, assembly GCF_964263255.1. Lineage (NCBI taxonomy): Eukaryota > Metazoa > Chordata > Amphibia > Caudata > Salamandridae > Lissotriton > Lissotriton vulgaris. Next base: position 2,065,119,280 of record NC_141689.1, on the reverse strand, counting down.
TATGCCCCTAAGAGTACAGAACAGACTGTGAGAACAAGCAGCACTATAACAAAACACAAATGAAAATGAAGAAAGAGGAAAAATATCACAAGAGAGGAGTCAGTATAAGCAGAGAGAGGTAGACTGTCAGCAGAAACTGTGAAAATTATGGAAAAAGGAGCAACTATAAATCCTTAATTTACACAGATGCTCAGTGTGATTCTAGACACATTATTTAAAACCATACATTTTACCAAAACATATTCCGCACACCAAAATGATGGGGATATATATAGATGGGGAAGGGCTGCAGGCAGAAGGAGAGGTGGTGCAGGCAGAGGGGAGAAGAAGCAGAGACAGGGTGACATGGTTCAAGCAGAGAGACAGATGGTACATGCAGAGACAGAGATGATGCACACAGGGGGTGACATGATGAAGCAGAGAGGAAATGCTGCAAACATGGGGGAAATGTTACATGCAGAGGGGAGATGGAGCACACAGAGAGGGAGGTAATACAGACAAAGAGAAAATAGTACAGGCAGAGGGTGAGAGGCTACAGGCAGAGAGGGAAAGGTTTTAACATGGTAGCGCTGTCTAATACACACCACCAACCATATCATATTAGGCCTCTGCAGATGCAAAGGAGAGGAAGCAGGCAGAGGGAGAGGAATGGTGCAGACAGAAAAGGAGATGGTGTGGGCAGAGAGTACGCTGGTGCAGGCAGAGGATAGGTGGTGCAGGGATGCAGGCAGAAAGGGAGATGGTGCAGGCAGAGAAGAGATGGTGCAGAGAGAGGGTGAGATGGTTCAGGCAGAGACACAGATGGTGCATTAAGAGAGAGATGATACACACAGAGGGTGAAATGGTGCAGCAGAGAGGAAATGGAGCAAAAAGAGGGAGAAATGTTACATGCAGAGGGGAGATGGAGCACACAGAGGGAGAGATGGTGCATACAGACAGGAAGATGGTACAGACAAAGAATGAGATGCTACAGGCAGAGAAGGAGATGATGCACACGGATGGACAGATAGTGCAGACATACAGAGACATATTGCAGTCAGAGAGAGAGATGGTGCACACAGAGGGAGAGATGCTGCATCCAGAGTGGAGATAGTGTGTACAAAAAGAGAGATGATGCAGGCAGAGGGGACATGTTGCATGCAAAAACTGTTAAGATTATGGGAAAAGGTGCCACTATAAATCCTTAATTTACACAGATGCTCAGTGTGATTCTAAACACATTATTTAAAACCATACATTTTACCAAAACATATTCCCCACACTAAAATGATGGGGATATATATAGATGGGGAAGGGCTCCAGGCAGAAGGAGAGTTGCTGCAGGCAGAGGGGAGAAGAAGCAGGGACAGGGTGGCATGGTTCAAGCAGAGTGGCAGATGGTACAGGCAGAGACAGAGATGATGCCCACAGGGGGTGACATGGTGCAGCAGAGAAGAAATGCTGCAAACAGAGAGAGAAATGTTATATGCTGAGGGGAGATGGAGCACACAGAGGGGGAGGTAATACAGACAAAGAGAAAATAGTACAGGCAGAGGGTGAGAGGCTACAGGCAGAGAGGGAGAAGATTTAACATGGTAGCACTGTCTAATACACACCACCAGACATATCATAATAGGCCTCTGCAGATGCAAAGGAGAGGAAGTAGGCAGAGGGAGAGGAATGGTGCAGACAGAAAAGGAGATGGTGTAGACAGAGAGTAAGCTGGTGCAGGCAGAGGATAGATGGTGCAGGGCTGCAGGCAGAAAGAGAGATGGTGCAGGCAGAGAAGAGATGGTGCAGGCAGAGAGAGAGATGAAACACGCAGAGGGTGAAATGGTGCAGCAGAGAGGAAATGGAGCAAAAAGAGGGAGAAATGTTACATGCAGAGGGGAGATGGAGCACACAGAGGGAGAGATGGTGCAGACAGACAGGAAGATGGTACAGACAAAGAATGAGATGCTACAGGCAGAGAAGGAGATAATGCACACAGATGGACAGATAGTGCAGACATACAGACACATATTGCAGTCAGAGAGAGAGATGGTGCACACGGAGGGACAGATGGTGCATCCAGAGTGGAGATAGTGTGGACAAAAAGAGAGATGATGCAGGCAGAGGGGACATGGTGCATGCAAAAACTGTAAAGATTATGGAAAAGGTGCAACTATAAATCCTTAATTTACACAGATGCTCAGTGTGATTTTAGACACATTATTTAAAACCATACATTTTACCAAAACATATTCCCCTCACTAAAATGATGGGAATATATTTAAAGATGGGGAAGGGCTGCAGGCAGAAGGAGAGTTGGTGCAGGCAGAGGGGAGAAGTAGCAGAGACAGGGTGACATGGTTCAAGCAGAGAGACAGATGGTACAGGCAGAGACAGAGATGATGCTCACAGGGGGTGACATAGTGCAGCAGAGAGGAAATGCTGCAAACGGAGAAAGAAATGTTACATGCAGAGGGGAGATGGAGCACACAGAGGGGGAGGTAATACAGACAAAGAGAAAATAGTACAGGCAGAGGGTGAGAGGCTACAGGCAGAGAGGGAAAAGATTTAACATGGTAGCGCTGTCTAATACACACCACCAGCCATATCATAATAGGCCTCTGCAGATGCAAAGGAGAGGCAGCAGGCAGAGGGAGAGGAACGGTGCAGACAGAAAAGGAGATGGTGTAGGCAGAGAATAAGCTGGTGCAGGCAGAGGATAGATGGTGCAGGGCAGCCAAAGCATAATAGGCCTCTGCAGATGCAAAGGAGAGGCAGCAGCCAGAGGGAGAGGCATGGTGCAGACAGAAAAGAAGATGGTGTCGGCAGAGAGTAAGCTGGTGCAGGCAGAGAGAGAGATGATGCAGGCAGAGAAGAGATGGTGCAGAGAGAGGGTGAGATGGTATGGTTCAGGAAGAGACATTTCCAATATGCAGCATTACTTTTTTGCCTTCATTACATCCAAACATGAGACACAATATCAGAAAAAAACAGAACACTATAAGCAGACAGAGGTAGACTGTGAGGAGAGACAGGTGACATTATAGAAAAAGGTGCAAATATAATTCTTTAATTTACACACACACTCAGTGTGATCCTGCTGAAAAAATGTAAAACCATACATTTAAGCAAAACACATTTACCACATTAAAACGTTTAAGAGAGAGAACACAGCCCATGTATATGAGCACTACATTACAGTGCAGAAACCTGAGTCATTTTCAAAATACATTTCCAATTTGCAGCATTACTTTTTTGCCAGCATTACTTCCAAACATGAGACACAATATCAGAAGAAGGAGAACACTATAAACAGAGAGAGGTATGCTGTGAGGAGAGACAGGTGACATTATAAAAAAAGGTGCAAATATAATTCTTTCATTTACACAGACACTCAGTGTGATCCTGGTCAAAAAATGTAAAACCATACATTTTACCAAAACACATTTACCACACTAAAACGTTTCAGAGACAGAACACAGCCTATATATATGAGAACTACATTACAGTGCAGAAACCTGAGTCATTTTCAAAATACATTTCCAATTTCCAGCATTACTTTTTGGCCAGCATTACTTCCAAACATGAGAAACAATATCAGAAGAAAGAGAACAATATAAAGAGAGAGAGCTAGACTATGAGGAGAGACAGGCGACATTATAAAAAAAAGGTGCAAATATAATTCTTTCATTTACACAGACACTCTTTTTTTTTTTTTAATTTTTATTGAGCAAACTTTAGACACATAGCAGTATATAAAAATAAACATATATAGTATCAATTTTCTAGCATAATGAGGATTTTTCCCAGATTATCAAGGAACGCAAAAAGGCTGTACAAAATACAAAAATTACAATTAATAGTACAAATTATTTCTTGTTCTATGTGACAGATATAATAATATATTGCAAATAACAAATCAACATAAAATATACCCTCATTATCCTACTCCATGCTTCTTCATAGTTCCAATGTTTTAACAATCATATCATTTGCTGATTATACCAACTAGCTACGGGGGCCCAGATCATTTCCCCTTTAGCTCTGGATTTTTTCCCTCTGGTTTTATATATTGCTGTTTCTAATTTATATATTGCCAGTAATCTATTTATCCAACCCTGAAATGTAGGGGCCTCGGTATCCTTCCAGCGGGTTGTTAACATAATTCTATATATAGCTGTATTTAGATAGATTGCATATATTTCTGAGTTATTAAGCTCTAGAGAGCTATCAAAACCCAGTACAAACAAGGTTGATGATATTTGGATCTCCCGGCCAAAGATTTCAGTCCAATATTTGACTATACTTTCTTTTAGTTGTTCTAGTTTCGGGCAGTCGTAAAACATATGTATTAGATTTGCGGGGCCGAGCGCGCATCTAGGACATTTGTCGTGACTAGCCATACCCCATGAGAACAATTTATGCGGTGTATAGTATAAGTTACATACCGTTTTATATATTTGAGCTTTTAGATTACTTGCAAGTATGATTTTAGAGGATAACTGCAGTATCATATCTATATCCACATTGGAATTATTTAATTTATTAGCCCAACTTTCCTCTATTTTCCTTAGGTCATCTGGGTGGTTGTTTATGAGGATCCCGTAAATATCGCTGATTCTAATCGATCTTTCTTGCATCAAGTCTAGTAGTGATAACGAATGTGAGTTTAGATTTGTGGCGTATTGTCTGAGTGATGTGGAGATTTGAATAAATTTAAAATAGTCTGCAGGGTAAATCTGATATTTAAGGGATAACTCATCAAAGGTAATTCTACCGTCTGAATTTAGAAAATCCCCAATTGTAACAATGCCTAACTTTTCCCAACGTTTAGTAATATTATCATTAAGATATTGCGGGATTACAAAGCTATGCCATAGAGGTGTATATTTGGTATATTTAGGTATGGCCAGCATTCTAGAAACTCTAGTCCATATTTTATATGCGTCTGTCACTATTTTAAATTTAATCTTTTTATAATATGATGGCTCGATTTGTCTCAACAGTAGTCCTCGAGCTGTATCTCCTAGTGTGAGTTCGTAAATAGAGGGAATATCGTGAGGAGATCTTGTTTGATCTGTTATTTTGGGAGAGGTTAAGAACGACATCTGTTGCAAGATAGCGGCCCACATGTAATATGTCAAATTTGGGACTGCTAATCCGCCTCGGGATGTTGGTAACACTAATTTGTTTATGGCCCGTCTTGTCTTCCCATAATTCCATATAAATGATGTTATTACTTGGTCTACTTTCTTTATATAGGTATTGTCAATAAGGAAAGGGATTGCTCGAAATAGGTATAATAGTTTTGGAAATATTGTCATTTTAATATAATTTGCTCTACCAATAATGGATAATTGAAGGTTATTGACTCTGCCAATATCTTTTTTTATTTTTGTGATTACCGGGTCGTAATTAAGTGTGATTATTTCATTAGTATTAGGTGAGATATTGACTCCTAAATATTTTGCATTTCTGACTCTGTATTGACTTATATAGGGCATGTTGTCGGTACAGACAACCATCGTTTTGTCTTGATTTAAGGAGTACCCTGAATACTGCCCAAATATCCTGGTGACTATTCCTATTTCATCTATAGCCTCAGTAGGATTAGTTGTTAGAATCGCTACATCATCGGCGTAGGCCAGTATTTTAGTATTATATATTCGGGTTTTTACTGGAATTATCCTTGGTGATGTTAACAATTTAACAATTAAGGGATTAATATAAATAATAATGCAAATAAAAGCGGTGAGCACGGACACCCTTGTCGCGTCCCTCGCTGAATGTTTATATTTTCAGACTCAATACCACCCGTCAGGACTTTGGCTTTAGGTTCTACATACAAGGCTTTCACTGATTTTATAAACCCCGGGCCGATATTGTTAAGGGCTAGAAGCTCCCATAGATACTGCCATGAGACCCGGTCAAAAGCCTTTTTGGCGTCTAATAAAATCAAAGACATTTGACCTTGATCTATCTTCATGATATCAAAGAGTGTTATTACCCGGCGAATGTGATCGGTGGTACTTTTTCCTGGTATAAACCCGTGTTGCCAGGGAGACACTAATTGTTCAATGTGTCTGCCAAGTCTGTTAGCGAAAATTTTTGCGTAGGTTTTAGAATCTGAATTGATCAGCGATATAGGTCTATATGATGTGGTTAATTCCGGTGGTTTGTCCTTTTTCCCAAAAACTGCACTCAGTGTGATCCTGGTCAAAATGTTTAAAACCATACATTTCACCAAAACACAGTTCCCCACACACAAACGTTTAAGAGAGAGAACACAGCCCATGTATATGAGCACTACATTACAGTGCAGAAACCTGAGTCATTTTCAAAAAACATTTCCAATTTGCAGCATTACTTTTTTGCCAGCATTACTTCCAAACATGAGACACAATATCAGAAGAAGGAGAATACTATAAACAGAGAGAGGTATACTGTGAGGAGAGACAGGTGACATTATAAAAAAAGGTGCAAATATAATTCTTTCATTTACACAGACACTCAGTGTGATCCTGGTCAAAAAATGTAAAACCATACATTTTACCAAAACACATTTACCACACTAAAACGTTTCAGAGACAGAACACAGCCCATGTATATGAGAACTACATTACAGTGCAGAAACCTGAGTCATTTTCAAAATACATTTCCAATTTCCAGCATTACTTTTTGGCCAGCATTACTTCCAAACATGAGAAACAATATCAGAAGAAAGAGAACAATATAAAGAGAGAGAGCTAGACTATGAGGAGAGACAGGTGACATTATAAAAAAAAGGTGCAAATATAATTCTTTCATTTACACAGACACTCAGTGTGATCCTGGTCAAAATGTTTAAAACCATACATTTCACCAAAACACAGTTCCCCACACACAAACGTTTAAGAGAGAGAACACAGCCCATGTATATGAGCACTACATTACAGTGCAGAAACCAGAGTAATTTTCAAAATACATTTCCAATTTCCAGCATTATTTATTTGCCAGCATTACTTCCAAACATGAGACACAATATCAGAAGAAAGAGAACGCTATAAGCAGAAAGGGGTAGAATGTGAGGAGAGACACGTGACATTATAAAAAAGGTGCAAATATAATTCTTTCATTTACACAAGAGTGTATGCAGCAGTCTATGAATACGGACTAAACACATTCTACTTTTTTTTAGTACTGCACTTTATTCCAAAAAGCTGACTAACTAAACACAATAACTTACCAAATGATTAGACTATAATAGTTATCCAAACGCAGACATACTCAGAATATGATTCTACAAACTTTACAAAGATAAACACATTACTCTTACAATAAAAAAAATGCACCACATTCAATCCCTTTGAAGTCATCAACTCACCTTTCAAATAGTTTGGTAGATTAAGAAGAATGCCACTCACACAGCAGATAACCTTATACAGAATCTCTCTGCTCCAGTGCTTGCAGCATAACCAAAGAAATGGCAAATGATCCCTTTTTACACATATATACACATTACTAACAAATCAAATTCCTTCACACAATAATTCAAAACCAAACACACATTTCTATTGGCTCAACATTTCAAACCTTTCCAACTGACATAACTTTCCACCCTACCCCCAACAGATTATGCAAAACTCAACTATCGACAAAGGTCAAAAGTTCAGCACACTGTAAAACACTGCTCCTCAATAACTTTAGACTATGCTTAAGTATTTACTTACAAGTACTACTAAACAGAAAAAGTTTCATTAGAACCAACCAACACATAAACATAAAAAAATTAATAGATATCTGTAAAATTTATTTTTTAAATTGATTTTTACTTGGCTAGGTACACTTATGGGATGACTTACGTAATTTGCACCGTCCCTGTACGGTAAATCTATTGTTAAAAAAAAATGGCCTCTTTTACTAATTTGTAATAATCTCTGGGGACCTCATCCCCAGGGGCTCAGAGAAAACTTTGAGGGCTGTGGGGGGAGCCCCAAAGCCCCCACGGTCCCAGCTGGCTCCCCACGTCCTTAGAGAGCCGGCATTGCTTTTCATCAGAGAGCAGCTGACATGCTGCTCTCTCTGAAGAAAAGCAGTTTGCTATGGTAGGGTGGGAGCCGCAAGGCTCCTACCCTACCATAGCAAACAGCAGTGTCCCAGGGGTAGGCACCCCAGGACACTGCAGGAGCCGGTCCTGGGGAGGTAGTGATCCCCAGGGCCATCAATGGCTCCAGGAGGGGGGGCCGCGCGGCCTCCCTTCCAACATAGAATAGCCCCGGGGGTTGGTGGTTCCCCAGGGCTGCGGGGGGCCATGAGCTCCACCACAAACATATAGTTAAAGCCCCGGTGGATAGGGTCCCCGGGGATTATTAAAAAGTTAGTAAAAGAGGCTATATTTTTTCACGATAGATTTACCGTACGCGGATGGTTCCGAATTTCGGAATTTGTCCCGTAAGTATACCTAAGCAAGAAAAAATAATAATTTGAACATTTAGAATCATTGGAAAAACTCCCTAATCAACTCTAGGAGGTAAAAAAAAGTACTATACCAAACAGCAAACTTTTCCTATCAATCTACACACTCAATCTACACACATACGCAAATAAATAACAAATCACATTTATTCCCACATTAAAACAAAATGAAACACACTTTTATATTGCTTGAACTTTTCAACCCTTTCCAACTGACAAAACTTTCAACCCTTTCCCCAACCACATTCTACCAGTTACCATAGAAACACTTCAGGGAACACCCAACTGACAACACAGGTGAAAAGTTCATCATACATTGTTGCAAATCAAAACACCAAGTGTGCTTGACTTGAGAATATACCAGCTTATCTTATGTAACGTTCTTTTCTATCAGTTTTTCTTAACCAATAAAAATCTGGCTTTTAAAAAACAGAAATATGCACACTAGTTTTGTAGCTAGTAACATTTCAAACAACCAATCACATCATTGATCTTTTCAAAAGTCCACTTATCCACCATTTTAGAAAAAAAAACACTTCAAACTGCCCTTTCCTTTACAGAGACCATCTGAGTGCATCCATACCTCTCTTCAAAATGTTTAAAGTGTGGATTGTGGGACACAGCTATATTTTCTGGAGTGAATGGTATGCACAACAGAAAGGAACTCACAAAGACCTAGGTTTATCAAATGTAGACATTAAATGGATTGGACAGAGAGGGTTAAAGTGGCAGCAATTGATGCCATTGCTGAAATCCGTTATGCATCTCCAACACCCTGACCTCATAATTGTGCACTCTGGTGGCAATGACCTAGGCACTTTGACTGGGGTAGGTCTGGAAATGTTTATGAAGGACACCTTTCGACAACTGATGACACTTTTCCCCCAAACTGCCTTTGTCTATTCTAACATATGCCAAAGGCAGAAATGGAACTAGTATAAACCAATATTGTCCACAGATTGAGAAAACAAGGAAACATGTGAATAAATCGGTTTCTGCCTTTCTCTGATACTAAAGAATGGGTTCCATTTACAACAACAATCTGCGTTTCAATATGCAAGCCATCTATAGGAGAGATGGTGTACATTTTACAGATGAAGGAAACAGAGTCGTCCTTATAAACTTAAAACTCTGCATCAGTACTTACTTGTAGGTACTAAAATCTCCCAATAAACACAAGGGCTCTTTTTAGATCACCAAACATCTAAACACATACACCTCATAAATATCTAAAAATATTTTACTTTTTCTTGCTTAGGTACGCTTATGGGACGACTTAGGTAATTTGCACCGTCCGTGTACGGTAAATCTATTGTAAAAAAAAAATAGCCTCTTTTACTAATTTTTTTATAATCCCTGGCACACCATCCCCTGGGGCTAAAAAAAAACATTGGGGACCGTGGGGGGAGCCCCAAACCCCCACGTTCCCAGCCAGCTCCCCACGTCCTTAGGGAGCCAGCAGTGCTTTTCATCAGAGAGAGGAGCTGACATGGTAAGGTGGGAGCCGGAGGCTCCTACCCTACCAAAGCAAACAGCAGTGTCCCGGGGGTAGGCAACCCAGGACACTGCAGGAGCCAGCCCTGGGGAGGTGGCGATCCCCAGGGCCATCAATGCCTCCAGGAGGGGGGCTGCGCGGCCCCCCTCCCAACATACAAAAGCCCTGGGGGGTGGTGGTCCTCGGGGCTAGGGTTCCGTCATGGACCCCCCTTTTTTCAATATTAGAGCCCCTGGGGTGGCGGTCCCCGGGTCGAGTGGGGGCAAACAGCCACCCCCCACGGGATATTTCCTTTTTCAAAAGGAAGCCCCGGGGTGGCGGTCCCTGGGGCAGTGTGGGGGGGCTTGAATTGAAACCCTCCCACACTTTTTTGCCACATTTTACCCCCGGGATTTGGTCCCCCCGGGGGCTAATTTTCAAAACAACAGACCACGTTTTTTTTTTACGGGGTACACGTACGTACGCGTACCCTGCGATATTTAAAAAATATAGATACATTTTTTGGGCCTTGGGCGTCCTAATGGGACCCCCTGAGCAGGCCTGGGGGGTCAGGGTGTGTCTGCCCTGCCCCCTTTGCGTATTTTGCACATTTGTTTCTTTTTTCCTGTACCTCGGTTCTACGCCTTCCTGGAAAGTAAAAGGAAAATAAGGGGCCCTAGGGGGATTCTGCCAAGTGTGGGTACTTTTCTGATGCACATTTTGTTCCCCCATGCTTCACCTAATGTGTGCACAGTGTGAGCTATGCACGACATGGTGCATGGCAAAGAGTGTGTGAATGATGGTGGAGGTGCTGCAGTGCAGCGGCATTGTTTTCAGGCTCTGTTTAGGAGCCAAAGCATGCCAACATTACATGATAACTGCTGGCACCCAACCAGCCCATTTTTTTAAGTCAAAATCCAGTGATCAGGATATCACTGGCTTAATGGCATGCTCCTGAATGCCGATGCTGCAGCCTGATGGTTAAACCGCCAAGGTTGGAATCAGGTCCTAAATCCTCTTAACTGCAACACATAAGTTCATAAATAAACCATGACTCAAGCCCTGATAGATATGGCATAGAGCAGACAAGTTTATTTGAACCCATTGGACGCGTCTGGAAGGCCCCTGTGGTGTGGGCGAATTCCACGTGTGCGCAAATCGGACAGCCCCCGGCCGTCCGACGCACACACCTACTGTAACATCGGAAGGCCAGGGGCCATCCAAGGCATGCAAGGGGTTAATGAAAATGGTATAAAGTATTCAATGAACACATTACAAAACAACAAAATACAAATCCCACAACCAATTTTTAAAAACAGGAAAAATTTCTTTTGAAAAATGACACAAAAACAACTATAATTCAATGACCAAAGATTTGAATTTTGTATGTTTTACGGCATTAAAATGTGCCAAGAAAAAAGAAAAGCTTGTCTCAGATGTCACTGTTGACCAGGACCTAAGTGCAATTTCAGGCCGATCTCGATGAAGCAGAGGTTGGATACCCTAAGCAGGTCGACCTAGTCAAAGATTTTGCCTGCTAACTCACTCTCTAAAATTGATGTTAAAATCCCCAAGCAAGATTATGTGCCAGACTGTATCTGGCAAGGTCATCTTCAAGCTGGATAGCCATTGGATGAGCTCAGAATGGGGAAAATTACAATTTTACAACCTTTGTTGTACTCTCTCCAGTCGGATATATGTTGGTCCTCTATCTGGTAAAGATTTCAACCATGCAACTTATTCTCTATTTTGGAGCTCAAAATCCTTAGATTAAATTAGCCTGGAAACGGTCTCCATCAAAGTACTCTTGAAGTCAGGCATCTTGGCTGCCAGGTCCAACTGAGACTGGTCTAGGAAGTCCAAACATTTTCCTACTCTCAACTTATTTCAGACATACATGAGCATTTGTAGAACAGTGCTTCTTGGTCTCTTCTTAGACTCCCAGGACATCAGGGACAAGGCATACCTTCCATGATCCAATCTACTAGAGGCCACCAGCAGGGTCTGGTCTAGGAAAAGTGTCTTCTATTCAGCTTATTGCTCTAGGAGAAAGCCCCCTTACAACTTGTTGTCTCCTTGTAGTTACAGATGAGGTCAGCATGCTGACTCTTGGAGTCCTCTCTTCAATTCTGGATACAAGTGAGATCAGAGCCAGACTCTCAGGTCTTCCCACAGGTAACCAACAGCATATCCACTCCTTTTCTGTTCTTTCCCAAGTCCAGTTATGTTGTGGTTAGCTGGGTATGAGGTATCAATTTTCTAGCTTCACTAGCCAGTTAGTGGGAGTAACCACTGGATACTCCCTAACCAATGGGAACAAGTTCCCTATGGTGAAGATTCCCATCTTTGCAGGCCATCATGTTTTCCGTAGTGCAAGCTATCCCTCAGTACACCATCATGAGTAAAATCCAACATGTCAACACCATTCTTCCCTTGGAGGTTTCTGGTATCCCACCTAGATGCATGGTTCTCCTCCTTCCTACTAAACTGGTTCTAGGGCCAGTTCCCCCCTCACTGGGCTTTTTCCAAGTTGGCTACATTAGGCACAGGAAACAAAGAGAAACTTTATTAATTGCCCGATAATCATTGCAAGTTCGCAACCCTCCTGCTATAGCAGGTACTAAGAAAACAAGAGAGAAGGCAGGTGACGGTAAGAAACAAATAAAGCTAGTGGCTTAATTATCTTCTAGGTATGTTTTCAAGTACTGCATTTCAGGTTCACTTAAAGTGTATATCTACCTGCAGCAGTAGTCGTAGATGATGTGGAGGAAGATTATTCACCTTTTGCTTTTCAAATACAGGCTTGAAATCTGCAGAACAGTCAAGTAAGTTTGCTACACAATACTGATGACCCTGTAAACTGCTTTACATGAGTAACTTTGCAGGGCCTTCCATTTCTTCAGGTAAGATGATATTAGAGAGGTAGTTGTTGGCACAAAAGTTCAAATTCAATTGAACTGATTGAGGTGTCCGATGTATGGAAAGATCATGACATTTAAAGAATGCCATCCCCAAAATAAGTTGAAATTGTGGTGAGTCAATCAGGTCAAAATAAATACATTCTGAATGTTCAGTACCCACTTTCATTACTATTAGCTCACTGTAACAGCTCACACGACCCAATGTAAGTGCAGAGACACCAATCACCTTAACTGTTTAAGGAACATCTTGTCTTAAACATGGAATATCCAGTTTTCAGGCATACTGAAATCTAATGTGTTTGGCGCACAATAAAATTAAGGTGTGGGAGCATTCAAATGTGCCACTGAGTTCTGTTGGGTATTAGGCAAATAGGCTGAGGTCACATAATGCTCGACCTTGGACAAGGTACCTCTGACAATTCCAAGAGAATCTGTTTCCGACCCAGTTATATCTTTGGCTCCACTAAATATCACCACCACTTGGTTCAAATAGTTTGTTACAGGTTTGATTTTCAGTCCCTTTCCTCGTGCCTTACAATCCTTAATAAAGTGGGCAATACAACCACAATACATTTAAAGCCTTAAGTTTCCTTTTCTTTTCTCTTTCCTCTGATGACAGAGGTCTTCTGATCAGGCCTGGGCATAGATTGTGGAGTTTTACTGTGCGGAACTCCACAATGTTACAACAAAAACTCTGCAAAGTTCCGCGAGTGGCAGAGTGCAGTGCGAACTGTAGTTTGTGCTGGTATTTCAGCTGCTCAGGTAGAAATTCTACCCAAGTGGCAGCTCGTGCTCAGGAAATTACAGTTTGCAAACTTACCGTTTGCGTCGCATGCGGGGAAAAAACTCCCTTGCAGATCGCAAAAAGGAGTTTTCTGCACTCTGAGATCTCCGCAGAGTGTGGAGTGCAGAAAACCCTGCAAACTCTGTGATCGGAGCGAAGTTCACCACCCAGGCCTACTTTTGATTCCATTCACGTGCATAGGTTCTCCTCCATTACTATTGTTGACAGATTTATTAGGTCTAACAACTATAACCTTAGACTTGTGATTCCATCTCTCAGAAAGATGATGGTCTAACTGTATAGTTAGTCAAATCAACTCCTCACAACCGTCTGGAAGGTTTACCACTTAAGCAAGCACATCTTTTAAATTCCCTCCTAGACCTTGGTAAAAGAGGGAAGATTGTTTTTCCATAGACTATTCTGGCTCCACAACCAACCTATACAAAGAAATTATGTATTTAATTAAATCTTCAGATCCAGTGTGCTGTAAGAAGGTCATGTATATAACACTGCATCCTACTATGTAATACATTTTTTCAACCAAGTGTACATGCTTTATAATACACAGATGAACATACTTCACTGCCTATGACTCATTATTACATACACTTGACACCTGCTCCATGCCTGACGTCTTGTGTACAAGTGCTTCCTGTGAAGGTCAACAGTGGCTTCTGCTGCTTTAAAGTTCTGGTCATTTCCCTAGTGATCAGATGGATATAGGTGGTCGATTGGGGCCGGAGTGAAAGTCCCACTTAGGTTCTGGCCTACCGTAAGCAATTGACTTGTATTGGTGCTTAGTGTTTTTGTCACTTTTTTTACTTTAAATTAAAAGAAATTGAGTTCCCCTTATTTTATTTTTTTCATTTTGCTGATATTTTTAAAATTAAAATATACAGTGTTTTTCTAATTTGGTTTGGATTTTTTTTATTGCTTGGTGTTTTGACTTTACTGCTATTTTGGTACTGCACAACTACTTTATACCTGCTTTAAGTTAAGCCTGTCTATTGTATGCTATAGCTGCCAGGGGGTTAAGCTCAAGTTAGCTATTTTAAGTTTATCCTGACACGGGCGGTGGTTATTTCTTGGGGTAGGTAGCCACCTTCCCCAATTAATAATCCAATTATGTACAAACTGTCCACAGCTCAGCTTGGTCTCCTATTTCTCATTACATCTTTAACCATGTACAACACTCTGCTGCCTTTCAGCTAGGTTCACTGTATTGTATGGACAACTGCTTTCTGTAAATTGTGCATTCTGCGTTCTATGAAGGGTGATACAGGGGGTACTTAGGACACTTACCTAGCTCCTAATTTGTGCCTTAGAATATTTTGCGTCTGCTCCACGGTCCACCACAGCTTTTGCTGATTGTGTTGAGGGAGCACTGATGCAATACTTTCCCCCCCACTTCCGGTGGGATAATAACGGCAGCCATTTTGTTAAAGAGACGGTATAGTCTCTTGTCACATCACCTAACAGTGCCGTATAAATGGAGGAAAAGGGGCTTACGCGCAGTGGATGCATGCAGCGGGCGTGCCAATGGCGCGCCAAAGGCAAGCCTCTCTGTGCCCATCAGCGCCCGACACATGACCAGCGCCGGCCATGCTGCCAGTTTCCAACCAAGTAGAATATTTTCAGCAAATCATCTGCATGAGTTGAATACCAATAAACATTGTGATCACTCCATAGAAGTGAACAAAATTAGAGGCCCGATAACATGCTGGAAATGACAGGTACAGATACAATTTTACTAATCATTCAAAACAAGGGATGAAGTACTTTTAGCCTGCACTGAATCTGGGTTAAAAGAAGACTTTAATCCAGATATTGCATTCATCCTGATGCCCAACGTCACAATATGTAGAACAGACAGAGAGGACAGTAGAGGGGGAGTAGCCATCTTACATAGAGAGACCAAGCTATGGAAAACATTCACCTTACAAGAGCTTAGAGGAGAAGAAAACATGGGATTTTGTGGTGCTATAAATAATTCCTTCTCCTTCTCTGGGGCCTTAATATATCGCCCTCCAGGCAACAGTAATTCCTTTTTGGACTCATTAGGGGATGCCCTCAGTGAAGCATTGCTCAGATATTCACTGCTTGGAGATGTTAATCTGCATCTGGAATGTAATGACATCCCAGGGGTTACTTCCTTCCTGGAAATGGTCCCTTTGCTAGGCATGCAACAAGTGGTCCAGGGACCAACACATAGAGTAGGACATACGTTGGATGCTGTCTGTACCAACCTGTTCTTACTCCAGACAGGAAATCCAATCCCACAGGTTTAGTCTGACCACTGTTTTATTCCATTAGCCTTTCCAATCCCTATTAAGGACTGTGCGGCTACGAAGAACAATACAGGGCACCGAGACGGAAATGGCATTTATTAGCCATTATCCTTCTTTACCATTAATCGCCCAAGACACGGTTCCAACACTTATGGGGTAACCTGGAGAGGACTCTCGCCAGTTCCACAAATGGAATATGTCTATAGGCGCAGAATTAGCTCCGACAAAGTCCATGGTCAGAATGAGTAAAAGAAAAATTCATACTGGTACATGGTTTTTAAAAGAACTGAAGGGACTTCATCTGCATTGTAAACAGCTAGAACACAGATGGAGAAAGGGATATGAAGCATCCAAATTACAGACCTTTAAAACCTTTAGGAAAATATATCATTCAGCTATTAAATTAGCAAAAAAAGAATATTTCCATGATAGAATAACTTTGGCAAAGCATAATCAAATCCCCCCCTCTCTTAACTTATGCAACAAAATTGCCCTATATTTTGAAGATAAAATTAAGGCCATTCAAATGAACTTTGAGACCCATAGTCTCTCAGACCACATTGAGGGAGAGGTGCCAGAATATACAGAGGACAGTCCTGGCCTCCAAGCCTTTCAAACTGCCACGCTATCCCAGACCAAGGAGGCGATATTGGCCTGTAAATTGGGCTCTCCATTGGATGCATGCCCCCAGAGCCTATTACATCATATCATCAATATTGTGAATCCGTTGATTAACACCATTGTGAATTCCTCTCTATCCACTGGTATAGTACTGGATGAATGGAGATTTGCCATTGTGAAGCCATTTAAGAAAAAACTGAATGTACACTCATCTAACCTCTGTAATTACAGGCCCATATTCCTGTTACCAATCTTAGGCACGTTCGCAGAGAGAATGGTGTATAAAGAACTCTCTAGTTTCTCGGAGTCAACACTGATTTTCCATACACACCAATCTGGTTTCCGAGCAAAACATTCAACTGAATCAGCTTTACTCGAGATAAAGGACACCCTGAAATTGATAACGGACAACGGTAATAGGGCAGTCTTGATCCTTTTGGATCTGTCTGCCGCATTTGATTCCATCTTGCATCATATCCTGCTAGCCAGATTGAGATCTTGTGGCATTTATGATTCTGCATTGGCGTGGATTGGCGTGTCAAATAGGAGGCAGGACGCCTCGTTGGGATCTTTTTTCTCATCGGCACGTACCGTTGCCACAGGTGTCCCATAGGGGGCCTCTCTTAGTCCACTTCTATTTAATATATATATGGCCCCACTTATCTCGTTGATCTCGACTTATAGGATCGAAATTACATCTTATGCTGATGACACTCAGCTGATCCTGTCATTGGAAAAGAATTCCACTGAAGCCGAGGAAAATTTCAAAGCTTGTTTTACAGCAGTCATCAAATGGATGAAAAACAATCATCTCTGCTGTAATACTGACAAGACGGAAATACTACCTATTGGAAAAAACAATTCCTTCCATCCTAAGGATTGGTAGTCAGATAACACTGCAGCCCGCCTCCTCTCTTTCAAACCCCATGTCCTGAAGGTAACAGGGGCCTGTTTTGGCCTCATCAAAACACTTAGAAAGTTCTTCAATGTGATCCCGCTGGCCGCTAGGAAAACCATGGCAGTGGCTCTCATATTATCATGGCTGGACTACTGTAATAGTCTCCTCATAGGGATTAATAAAACCACCCTGGGGAGACTACAGGTAGTTCAGCATGCAGCAGCCAGTTTGGTCCTAGGGCTTCCTCGTAGAGGTCTGCCTCTGTCGGCCTGGAGACCCTTCACTGGCTTCCAGTCTATAAAAGAATCTGGTTTAAACTACTTTTAATGACTTTCAGAGCATACCTCCACTGGGGCCAGTATATCTTTCAGCAAGATTCAAACGATAACCTATAGCGAGAACATTAAGATCTAGTGCTGCAAACTTGCTCAAAGTGCCTGGCATCAAACTAACAACTAGAGGAGGGAAATCAGCCATGGTACTGGGAGCAAAGGCCTGGAATTGCATGCCAAAGGAACTCAGAATAATTGAACAGGACGAGCAGTTTAGAAAGGCTTTAAAGACATTGATCTCTGGAACATCTGATGCCTGCTGCCTGACCCTAATTTAGGTCTCATCTACACAACTGATCTTTGTCATTTACAGCGCCAGGAGACTCTGTTAGGAGTGCCAGATGCGCTATACAAGCAACACCTTCATTTCATTTCATTTCATGCTATTTAAATACCCTATACAGACAAACATACAAAAGGTTCTTTTTGCTAGGTCTCCCTTTACACTGAACTATGAATGGGCAGTACACACCCTGGTTCCTACCAAGTTGATGAATTTCCTGAACCCTCAAAAGGTGCCTGTCCTGAGCTCAGAGTAGTAATATACCTAACACACAAGTCTTCCTGCTGTTTTTACACCTCAAATAAGGGAAGGCAATGATAGGAATCAGCAGCTGGCTGGCTAAAACTAATTACTTTACTACAAAATATTTTACTAGAGTTGCAGGCTGGGACAGTGTAATTTTTTTATGTACTTATTCTAAATATTTATCAATGTTTGATTTCACCCGTGAACTAGATTTTTATTACATTTTAAAAATAGTGGTTCAATAATTTCTATATCTTATCCCAAAGTAGCAGAAATATTACTTTATTTAATAGGAACAACTACAGTCCTTGATGATGAAGACAGGCTTTTTGGGCTACCAAGCAGTCTTAGTGGTGACATATTTCATATTTAAAAGGAGAGTTATTTTCTGTCAATAAAGGTTATTCTAACAGCTGTGCCAGCATGTTTAAAAGCTACAGCATTCAGATACATAGGTAGGTCTGACGCACTGTTTTCTTTGTTGTCCTAGTGTATTGCACAACATGTACTGCTACCCACAGGTCACGTTTACATTTCCAGGACATTTTCCTGCAACATATATTATGGCTTGACTGGATTGTTAAATATTGTAATTGTGGATTAGTCCATTTTACCATGTTGTAAGGATCAGAGCACATACACTAGGGGCTTGACAGTAGCAGCAGTACACTTTCCGGATAAAAAAAATACAACACTAGTCATTAAAAAATAGGGCAAAAAGGGGGTGGGGTCGCACACCACTCACTCACCAGCGGGATCGCCCCTAAGGACTATGGTCAGTGTAGTTTTGCATTCCGCGATGTATCTTTCTTCGCCATCCCTGGACACGTGTTTCGGGGTATTTACCCCTCATCAGCAGGGAATAGGCCATCTTCTTATCTTCTGGGGTTGCCGGTGGCTGCCAAATATTGCCAGGTCTAGTACCACAAGGGCGCGCGGGTGCGGGGTCCCAGGCTCGTCAGCCCGCTTAAATATTTCAAAAAGGGGGTGGGGTCACACACCACTCACTCACCAGCGGGATCGCCCCTAAGGACTATGGTCAGTGTAGTTTTGCATTCCGCGATGTATCTTTCTTCGCCATCCCTGGACACGTGTTTCGGGGTATTTACCCCTCATCAGCAGGGAATAGGCCATCTTCTTATGTTCTGGGGTTGCCGGTGGCTGCCAAATATTGCCAGGTCTAGTACCACAAGGGTGCGCGGGTGCGGGGTCCCAGGCTCGTCAGCCCGCTTAAATATTTCAAAAAGGGGGTGGGGTCGCACACCACTCACTCACCAGCGGGATCGCCCCTAAGGACTATGGTCAGTGTAGTTTTGCATTCCGCGATGTATCTTTCTTCGCCATCCCTGGACACGTGTTTCGGGGTATTTACCCCTCATCAGCAGGGAATAGGCCATCTTCTTATCTTCTGGGGTTGCCGGTGGCTGCCAAATATTGCCAGGTCTAGTACCACAAGGGCGCGCGGGTGCGGGGTCCCAGGCTCGTCAGCCCGCTTAAATATTTCAAAAAGGGGGTGGGGTCGCACACCACTCACTCACCAGCGGGATCGCCCCTAAGGACTATGGTCAGTGTAGTTTTGCATTCCGCGATGTATCTTTCTTCGCCATCCCTGGACACGTGTTTCGCGGTATTTACCCCTCATCAGCAGGGAATAGGCCATCTTCTTATCTTCTGGGGTTGCCGGTGGCTGCCAAATATTGCCAGGTCTAGTACCACAAGGGCGCGCGGGTGCGGGGTCCCAGGCTCGTCAGCCCGCTTAAATATTTCAAAAAGGGGGTGGGGTCGCACACCACTCACTCACCAGCGGGATCGCCCCTAAGGACTATGGTCAGTGTAGTTTTGCATTCCGCGATGTATCTTTCTTCGCCATCCCTGGACACGTGTTTCGGGGTATTTACCCCTCATCAGCAGGGAATAGGCCATCTTCTTATCTTCTGGGGTTGCCGGTGGCTGCCAAATATTGCCAGGTCTAGTACCACAAGGGCGCGCGGGTGCGGGGTCCCAGGCTCGTCAGCCCGCTTAAATATTTCAAAAAGGGGGTGGGGTCGCACACCACTCACTCACCAGCGGGATCGCCCCTAAGGACTATGGTCAGTGTAGTTTTGCATTCCGCGATGTATCTTTCTTCGCCATCCCTGGACACGTGTTTCGGGGTATTTACCCCTCATCAGCAGGGAATAGGCCATCTTCTTATCTTCTGGGGTTGCCGGTGGCTGCCAAATATTGCCAGGTCTAGTACCACAAGGGCGCGCGGGTGCGGGGTCCCAGGCTCGTCAGCCCGCTTAAATATTTAAAAAAGGGGGTGGGGTCCCACGTGTCCAGGGATGGCGAAGAAGGATACATCGCGGAATACTAAACTACACTGACCATAGTCCTTAGGGGCGATCCCGCTGGTGAGTGAGTGGTGTGCGACCCCACCCCCTTTTGAAATGTTTAAGCGGGCTGACGAGCCTGGGACCCCGCACCCGCGCGCCCGTGTGGTACTAGACCTGGCAATATTTGGCAGCCACCGGCAACCCCAGAAGATAAGAAGATGGCCTATTCCCTGCTGATGAGGGGTAAATACCCCGAAACACGTGTCCAGGGATGGCGAAGAAGGATACATCGCGGAATACTAAACTACACTGACCATAGTCCTTAGGGGCGATCCCGCTGGTGAGTGAGTGGTGTGCGACCCCACCCCCTTTTGAAATGTTTAAGCGGGCTGACGAGCCTGGGACCCCGCACCCGCGCGCCCGTGTGGTACTAGACCTGGCAATATTTGGCAGCCACCGGCAACCCCAGAAGATAAGAAGATGGCCTATTCCCTGCTGATGAGGGGTAAATACCCCGAAACACGTGTCCAGGGATGGCGAAGAAGGATACATCGCGGAATACTAAACTACACTGACCATAGTCCTTAGGGGCGATCCCGCTGGTGAGTGAGTGGTGTGCGACCCCACCCCCTTTTGAAATGTTTAAGCGGGCTGACGAGCCTGGGACCCCGCACCCGCGCGCCCGTGTGGTACTAGACCTGGCAATATTTGGCAGCCACCGGCAACCCCAGAAGATAAGAAGATGGCCTATTCCCTGCTGATGAGGGGTAAATACCCCGAAACACGTGTCCAGGGATGGCGAAGAAGGATACATCGCGGAATACTAAACTACACTGACCATAGTCCTTAGGGGCGATCCCGCTGGTGAGTGAGTGGTGTGCGACCCCACCCCCTTTTGAAATGTTTAAGCGGGCTGACGAGCCTGGGACCCTGCACCCGCGCGCCCGTGTGGTACTAGACCTGGCAATATTTGGCAGCCACCGGCAACCCCAGAAGATAAGAAGATGGCCTATTCCCTGCTGATGAGGGGTAAATACCCCGAAACACGTGTCCAGGGATGGCGAAGAAGGATACATCGCGGAATACTAAACTACACTGACCATAGTCCTTAGGGGCGATCCCGCTGGTGAGTGAGTGGTGTGCGACCCCACCCCCTTTTGAAATGTTTAAGCGGGCTGACGAGCCTGGGACCCCGCACCCGCGCGCCCGTGTGGTACTAGACCTGGCAATATTTGGCAGCCACCGGCAACCCCAGAAGATAAGAAGATGGCCTATTCCCTGCTGATGAGGGGTAAATACCCCGAAACACGTGTCCAGGGATGGCGAAGAAGGATACATCGCGGAATACTAAACTACACTGACCATAGTCCTTAGGGGCGATCCCGCTGGTGAGTGAGTGGTGTGCGACCCCACCCCCTTTTGAAATGTTTAAGCAGGCTGACGAGCCTGGGACCCCGCACCCGCGCGCCCGTGTGGTACTAGACCTGGCAATATTTGGCAGCCACCGGCAATCCCAGAAGATAAGAAGATGGCCTATTCCCTGCTGATGAGGGGTAAATACCCCGAAACACGTGTCCAGGGATGGCGAAGAAGGATACATCGCGGAATACTAAACTACACTGACCATAGTCCTTAGGGGCGATCCCGCTGGTGAGTGAGTGGTGTGCGACCCCACCCCCTTTTGAAATGTTTAAGCGGGCTGACGAGCCTGGGACCCCGCACCCGCGCGCCCGTGTGGTACTAGACCTGGCAATATTTGGCAGCCACCGGCAACCCCAGAAGATAAGAAGATGGCCTATTCCCTGCTGATGAGGGGTAAATACCCCGAAACACGTGTCCAGGGATGGCGAAGAAGGATACATCGCGGAATACTAAACTACACTGACCATAGTCCTTAGGGGCGATCCCGCTGGTGAGTGAGTGGTGTGCGACCCCACCCCCTTTTGAAATGTTTAAGCGGGCTGACGAGCCTGGGACCCCGCACCCGCGCGCCCATGTGGTACTAGACCTGGCAATATTTGGCAGCCACCGGCAACCCCAGAAGATAAGAAGATGGCCTATTCCCTGCTGATGAGGGGTAAATACCCCGAAACACGTGTCCAGGGATGGCGAAGAAGGATACATCGCGGAATACTAAACTACACTGACCATAGTCCTTAGGGGCGATCCCGCTGGTGAGTGAGTGGTGTGCGACCCCACCCCCTTTTGAAATGTTTAGGCGGGCTGACGAGCCTGGGACCCCGCACCCGCGCGCCCGTGTGGTACTAGACCTGGCAATATTTGGCAGCCACCGGCAACCCCAGAAGATAAGAAGATGGCCTATTCCCTGCTGATGAGGGGTAAATACCCCGAAACACGTGTCCAGGGATGGCGAAGAAGGATACATCGCGGAATACTAAACTACACTGACCATAGTCCTTAGGGGCGATCCCGCTGGTGAGTGAGTGGTGTGCGACCCCACCCCCTTTTGAAATGTTTAAGCGGGCTGACGAGCCTGGGACCCCGTACCCGCGCGCCCGTGTGGTACTAGACCTGGCAATATTTGGCAGCCACCGGCAACCCCAGAAGATAAGAAGATGGCCTATTCCCTGCTGATGAGGGGTAAATACCCCGAAACACGTGTCCAGGGATGGCGAAGAAGGATACATCGCGGAATACTAAACTACACTGACCATAGTCCTTAGGGGCGATCCCGCTGGTGAGTGAGTGGTGTGCGACCCCACCCCCTTTTGAAATGTTTAAGCGGGCTGACGAGCCTGGGACCCCGCACCCGCGCGCCCATGTGGTACTAGACCTGGCAATATTTGGCAGCCACCGGCAACCCCAGAAGATAAGAAGATGGCCTATTCCCTGCTGATGAGGGGTAAATACCCCGGAACACGTGTCCAGGGATGGCGAAGAAGGATACATCGCGGAATACTAAACTACACTGACCATAGTCCTTAGGGGCGATCCCGCTGGTGAGTGAGTGGTGTGCGACCCCACCCCCTTTTGAAATGTTTAAGCGGGCTGACGAGCCTGGGACCCCGCACCCGCGCGCCCGTGTGGTACTAGACCTGGCAATATTTGGCAGCCACCGGCAACCCCAGAAGATAAGAAGATGGCCTATTCCCTGCTGATGAGGGGTAAATACCCCGAAACACGTGTCCAGGGATGGCGAAGAAGGATACATCGCGGAATACTAAACTACACTGACCATAGTCCTTAGGGGCGATCCCGCTGGTGAGTGAGTGGTGTGCGACCCCACCCCCTTTTGAAATGTTTAAGCGGGCTGACGAGCCTGGGACCCCGCACCCGCGCGCCCGTGTGGTACTAGACCTGGCAATATTTGGCAGCCACCGGCAACCCCAGAAGATAAGAAGATGGCCTATTCCCTGCTGATGAGGGGTAAATACCCCGAAACACGTGTCCAGGGATGGCGAAGAAGGATACATCGCGGAATACTAAACTACACTGACCATAGTTCTTAGGGGCGATCCCGCTGGTGAGTGAGTGGTGTGCGACCCCACCCCCTTTTGAAATGTTTAAGCGGGCTGACGAGCCTGGGACCCCGCACCCGCGCGCCCGTGTGGTACTAGACCTGGCAATATTTGGCAGCCACCGGCAACCCCAGAAGATAAGAAGATGGCCTATTCCCTGCTGATGAGGGGTAAATACCCCGAAACACGTGTCCAGGGATGGCGAAGAAGGATACATCGCGGAATACTAAACTACACTGACCATAGTCCTTAGGGGCGATCCCGCTGGTGAGTGAGTGGTGTGCGACCCCACCCCCTTTTGACATTAAAAAATAGGGGTTATCATGTAAAAAGAGATTTTTCACATAGTTCTAGAAAACGTGATCATCTGCTTAACACCTCTACAAATGCTGGAAGAAAACAACATAACCAGACAACAAATATCATTTTTCCATCAATTCTAACTGAAAAAGTGCACTAAAAGGCCCTAAAAGTGTATTAGCCCTTTATATATTTTATCAATGACTATTGTACTAGTGTGAATTGCCCTTTCATTTCCAAAATGTATACTTTTCGACGTCGCACATTTCCAAGTGAAAATGTATGTGATTCAAACACTTAATTAAATCCTTGCATATCATATTTAAAAAGCGCATGTTTTGGTAGCGAATCTAATTTAGTTGCTGAATGCATCCGTTAACCAGCAATTCAAAAACGGTGCAATTTCTTTCCCTGCAGTGTTTGACTTTAATTTCACATAACCAGTCTTGTTGGCTGAGTACTACTATGAAGGGACACGCGATTCACCTTCAAGTCAACGCCACTTGCGATTCCACTAATTTAATCTATGCTTTAAAATGCCCTTGTGGAAAGCTATACGTCGGCAAGACTGAACGTAAAATCAAAACGCGTTTGAATGAACACAAATCGAACATTTGTTTAAAACAGGAGAAATCAAACATTGCAGTCCACTTTTCTGAAGCCAGACACACCATAGCACAACTACAATTCATCGTCTTGGAAACCATCATCCCCAAAGAAGGTGTTGACAACAGAAAAACTTTACTCAGAAGAGAACTCGAATGGACTTACCGGTTACAGACTCTTAAACCACACGGTCTCAATGACCGCACTGAATACAGTTGTTACTTGTAACTTTATTGTAAATAGTTGTATATATGTCCTGCATTGCTCTTTGTA
The DNA here is from genome assembly GCF_964263255.1 of Lissotriton vulgaris. Lineage (NCBI taxonomy): Eukaryota > Metazoa > Chordata > Amphibia > Caudata > Salamandridae > Lissotriton > Lissotriton vulgaris. The sequence goes on along the minus strand of NC_141689.1, from coordinate 2,065,094,036 downwards.
TTCTTTATCTACCCCAATCACCCTTTTTTTTCACACTCACTCACATTATTCGTTTTCACCATTCCAACATGGCGTCACTTTGACCCCACCACCACCATCCCCATCATAGTCCTTTGTTCACCTCTATTGCCTCACACACACTTTAAAACTTCACCACACACCCCTTACTAACCGTCACAACGCCACGCGTTTGCCCCGACTCGTTGAGGTAGCGGCTGCCACCATCATCGATACTAAGTAAGTCTTACGCTTAAACTTATGATTACTGTTACCCTCGTACCCAGTGTCCTTCACCGATTTTACCCTTATATCTTATGCACATCCTGCATGTAAGCCCTTACCTTTCACTTCACCTAATACCATTCTGCACATCACTTATTGAACACTTTGTATTCACCTTCTCGCATGATTGTATCACCACGACTTCTGATCTTTCCCTGTCTTCCTTTCAGCTCTCCGTGATAAAGGGCCACCCGCCCGAAATGCATTGGAGCAGTTTAATTGTATCATGGCAACTTCAATGAGTGTAACATCGGAATGATATCTGATCAATGTCGCTGAAAAACTTTTCAACAAAATAAATAGTGAAAAACAACTATAACATTCTATGAACTTTTGAATCATTGTTTTGATCAAGTACGGTGTGCCTCACTTGGGGATGTATTAGCACTTCGTGCGTACACACCTATTCAGTATCGACTTGCGTGTTTTTGACGGAAACACCACCCTCGAGAGCACCCTAAACCTCTGAACTTTCAACTTCAACCATACTCAATTTTCATCTTTAACACCGCTGTGCACCACCCACACCCTTTCTTCGATTATCCTGCATTTCTGCCTAACGGGAGGGTAGCACGCATTTGAAATGCAATTTGAAGAAATCAGCAAAAGCACCGAAGCTAGAGCCCATACTCTAGCATACGATGAAAATGAACGTAAACGAATTTATTCGCTGATTGAAGAAGACATTAGCCCCACGTCCACTACCCGCAACAAGGAGCAATGCATTAGACAATTCATCTATTTATCCAAACGGCATAGAAATCAAAAACTCCACGCAAGCACTTTATTAAAATACCACCGCGCACTCAGGATCCCTCGCGGTTTACGGATAGCCCTCAAACCGTTGCTCTGCAAAATCTCCAAAACCTTCAAGGAAAAATGGGAAGGAATACTCAATAAATGCAGCCTTGATTTGATCTTATTGATAGTAGAAGAACTTTCTGGTATACTTAAAGACCTTGAACAGGAAATGAAAGAAATCGATAAAGAATTGAAAGAAATGTTAACACCGGAAGAATTGACAAAATCCCTCGATGAGGTGCAAAACATCCTTGACAAACATCACAAGGAAGTTAATGAACGGAAAATCAGAAAGTTTCGAAGAGACACGCTTGATTACAAGCTTGATGAAGTATACACGTGGGCAGATGTGTATGCCCAACGTCGCCGCAATAGACCCCAAAAGGTACAAACCGATACATCCTCTTCAGAAAGCGATGCCTCATACCGCCCACCAAGACAACCCAACAGAGGAGCTACCACTGATCAACCCTCAACTTCTGCTACCACATCCACTACAGCACAAGATCAAACTACTGCGGTTCCTTTTTTAGAGCCAGGTCAGGACAGAATCGAAGACCCCGGCGGAGCAAAAACAAAAGAAAAGGAAACAAGTCCCCCCACTACACGGAGCGCAATTGCCAAGAAAGATCTCACGAAAAAAAGAAACACCTAGTCATCAACATTTCCAAAACTAACATCACACCCCATCAAATTACTCTCCTTGAAAAAGGTACCTCATTTATCCCGACGACAACCACAAATTTACTTGAACTGGAAGTGAGCACTTTCAAACTTACAAGGAAACTCAGATTACGTCATTTTTTTGACAACATTCTTCCACCTACGAATCAAACCAAACCCAATGAATTAAGAGGTTTAAGACCACCGAGTACATTCCAAGCGCCTAACAGTCATAAAAGTATTGATACATTTGAGAACCTTGTACGCAATGATTTGTCTAAAATCAACTTCAAAAGACAAACTAAACACCAGAACCTAACCACTAAAGACCGTGACACTCTTAAATCCTTGGCGAACAATCCTGAAATCAGATGCGTTAAAGCCGATAAGGGCGGGGCCCTTGTAATTCTTGATACCAACTTGTACATACAACGACTCAATGAACATATACAGGATACAAATATCTACATGCAACTTGATCATAACCCCACCAGAGAATTTCAAGAAATTTTGTTGAACATTGTAACTAAAGCACACCACAATGATGTCATCGAAGAACGCACTAAGAATTATCTTTTGCAACAACACCCAAGAAGTCCTACCATCCACATGTGTCCGAAAATTCACAAGGATCTCAACAACCCACCTTTTAGATCGATCGTGTCTACGAAAGGATCGATACACGAACCCACAGGCAAATTCATCGACAAATACCTACAACCACTGGTGACACAAACCACCAGTTATATCAAAGACACAACGGATTTTCTGTTAAAACTTTCCACCGTCAAATGTCAAAGTAATGAAACCGTTATACTCTGCACCGCAGATGTCAACTCACTATACACCTCCATTCCGCATCAGGGCGGAACCGAAGCCATTGAACACGCTTTACTCAACAGTGACATCGACCCACAAATGCAAACTTTTCTGATTGAACTTATGGGTTTTACTTTATACCACAGCTATTTCCAAGAAAACAACCAATGGTACCTCCAGCTATCTGGAATGGCTATGGGAAACTGTGCTGCCCCGACCTATGCCAACATATATATGGAAAACTTTGAAAGACTCCACATATATGCCAACACCAATTTCAACGAAAGAATAAAAATGTACGTCAGATACATCAACGACTTATTCTTGATATGGACAGATTCCAAAGAAAGTCTCAATCAATCTCTTCTGGAACTTAACACCAAGGATGAACGTATCAAACTTACCTGGCAGATCAGCGAGAAAGAAATAACATTTTTGGACGTCAAAATCTCAATCATACAACAAGGCTTCACCACAGACCTCCACAGAAAGGAGACTGACCGAAATAACACCCTCCATTACACCAGTTTCCACCAGGGCTCCCTCAAAAAACATCTGCCATTTTCCCAAATGCTGCGCATCAAACGCATAGTGTCTGATGAACAAACTTATCATCTACGCATCAAAGAAATGCAAAACCGATTTTTGGATAGAGGATATCCTGAACAAGTTATCAAGGAAGCTCAGACCCGCGTATCTAAAATTTCCAGAACACAAAGTCTCAGCAGAACACCAAAAAACACCGAACAACGCATAGTTTTGGTTTCTAAATACTCAACAGCAAGCCAGGCCTACAAAAGAATCATACTTCGCCACTGGCCCATATTACAAATGGAACCCGATTTCAGGGACATGTTTACAAACCCGCCATTGTTTGCATACACCAGGAACAAAAACATCAAAGAAATCCTCTCCAAACCAACCCCTATACCAAAAACCTACAAAGGCACTCAACCTTGCTTTAATTGCAACCATTGCAACAGTATCATCAAGGGCAACAGCATCAGACACCCTATGAAGGGACACGCGATTCACCTTCAAGTCAACGCCACTTGCGATTCCACTAATTTAATCTATGCTTTAAAATGCCCTTGTGGAAAGCTATACGTCGACAAGACTGAACGTAAAATCAAAACGCGTTTGAATGAACACAAATCGAACATTCGTTTAAAACAGGAGAAGTCAAACATTGCAGTCCACTTTTCTGAAGCCAGACACACCATAGAACAACTACAATTCATCGTCTTGGAAACCATCATCCCCAAAGAAGGTGTTGACAACATAAAAACTTTACTCAGAAGAGAACTCGAATGGACTTACCGGTTACAGACTCTTAAACCACACGGTCTCAATGACCGCACTGAATACAGTTGTTACTTGTAACTTTATTGTAAATAGTTGTATATATGTCCTGCATTGCTCTTTGTATTCTTTATCTACCCCAATCACCCTTTTTTTTCACACTCACTCACATTATTCGTTTTCACCATTCCAACATGGCGTCACTTTGACCCCACCACCACCATCCCCATCATAGTCCTTTGTTCACCTCTATTGCCTCACACACACTTTAAAACTTCACCACACACCCCTTACTAACCGTCACAACGCCACGCATTTGCCCCGACTCGTTGAGGTAGCGGCTGCCACCATCATCGATACTAAGTAAGTCTTATGCTTAAACTTATGATTACTGTTACCCTCGTACCCAGTGTCCTTCACCGATTTTACCCTTATATCTTATGCACATCCTGCATGTAAGCCCTTACCTTTCACTTCACCTAATACCATTCTACACATCACTTATTGAACACTTTGTATTCACCTTCTCGCATGATTGTATCACCACGACTTCTGATCTTTCCCTGTCTTCCTTTCAGCTCTCCGTGATAAAGGGCCACCCGCCCGAAATGCATTGGAGCAGTTTAATTGTATCATGGCAACTTCAATGAGTGTAACATCGGAATGATATCTGATCAATGTCGCTGAAAAACTTTTCAACAAAATAAATAGTGAAAAACAACTATAACATTCTATGAACTTTTGAATCATTGTTTTGATCAAGTACGGTGTGCCTCACTTGGGGATGTATTAGCACTTCGTGCGTACACACCTATTCAGTATCAACAACCCAGGGAGATAGCAAGCCAACCCATGTATAGGCACAAGGATGAAAGGTAGGCCATGAAGTCAAACTGTGAACAGCCACACATATGTATACATCTACTTCACAGGAGTACGCCAGCAGCACAACACACAGGGCCCATGGACACTCTCCATGACTGTCAAACACTAGTAGGAATGTGTTTGACACCGAAACGCGTCAACGCACTGTTCTGTAAATAGAATCCAAATAGAGCCCAGGGAATAACAGATATCCACAAATTATTGGTACTATACTCCTCAAAGTTAGAAATAGATAAGCTTCTTTGGATCATGTAAATGTGTCGCAAGAATATTTTAAGCTACTGTGAGCAAGGGGTTATTTACTAATGTACTGTGATTTTGTGATGATTAGAATTCTTCTAAGTTTTAAACTGTGATCAGTTGTTATACTGTGCTGCTGTAACAAATTGTTCTCTTTTGTTTTTATAAAAAAGGAAAAACAAAAAAAATTTAAATTTGTATACTCTTGATGAGATACTGTGAATACTTGTATATAATGTCATGTCATGTATTGTCCTTTTCTTTCATGATGTTTTAATAAGGTACATTTTCAGAAACTTTCTCTGAATTTTAAAATAGGAGAGATAACATTTCACTTCCATTTTATATGATCAAACAAAGAAGACTGTAAACGTTACATTCTAGTGTGGTTAATTAATAATTTCATTTACATTAAGGTTCAACTGTATGTATGAGATATACAATAAATGAGAGAGTGAGTACAAAGGTAGTAATTCCAGGGATTCCCCTTTGACTTTGGGGGCACACACACATCACACTCCCGACAAAGTCTCCCCTTCACACTGCACACTTCTTGACCACCCAAGAGCACACATTGAAAGTAAGCCATGGGACTAGGATGACTGGCCATCACAAGATGACCACACACATACACTGCTGGGCACACATAAAGGAAGTAAACACATACATGATGACCCTGGCCAGCCTGCCTGCAAACCCGTGGATAGAATCCCACTCTGTGCCGGCAGTGCCCCCCCAGCCTGACATGTGTACAATATATCCAACATGAACAAATTATTAAAATTACAACTGCATCACAGGTAAAATTGACATCATAGGCCCCACAAGTATCAGGGTCAGGAAGAACTGAAGTCTCTGTCACCCCTGTAAAAAATAGAGTAAGTGAGCTAAGACATTGGCAATGTTGAAGTGGCACACATAGTATGGGGCACAGTAAACCATATACACACAGCAAAATAACTTTATTCAGTAAGGACACTGACGAAACAGACAACAGGAGCAAATGTCTTTATTCACATACTGCACAGATAGGCACCAAGAGTAGAGAAGAGCAAGGCACCAAATGCATAGCATATCCATGAGAATCTGCACAGGCAAGGGCAAAACAGCAAGGCCAGTGGCCAGTTCAAGAAGCATAGTATGTCCATGAGAAGCTGCACAGGGGATAGCTGAGCACAGCAAAGAGCAACAAGGCCAGTGGCTAAAATGAAGTGCAGAGCATGTCCATGAGAATCTGCACAGGCAAGGGCAAAACAGTAAGGCCAGTGGCCAATTCAAGGAGCAAAGTATGTCCATGAGAAGCTGCACAGGGAATAGTTGAACACAGCAAAGAGCAACAAGGCCAGTGGCCAAAATGAAGTGCAGAGCATGCCCATGAGAATCTGCACAGGCAAGGGGCACACTGCAGTGAACGACAAGGCCAGTGGTCAGGACAACGTGAAGAGTGAGTATATGAGATGCTGCACAGGTAAAGGGCACACAGCAGTGAATGACAAGGCCAGTGGGCAAGACAAAGTGCAGAGTGAGTACATCAGAAACTGCACAGGCAAGGGGCACACAGCAGTGTATGACAAAGCCAGTGGGCACGACAAAGTTCAGAGTGAGTCCATGAGAAGCTGCACAGAGAATGTGTGTGACTGTACCCTTCCATGGTCAGCAACACAGTCAGGGGGGTAAAAATGGGCAGTACAGACCCGCTGTGTGAGAGACAGCTATATGAGGGGGACTACCACTCAGACTTGGCAGTCAGGCAGACTGGGAGCCATCCTGTGTGTCGGACAGTTGGAGCACATGACCATGGAGAGAGAGGCCCAGCTGAGGTAGAGCCATCAGTGGCTTGGGAAGCCAGAGGGCTGCTTGGACCAGGTGGTGTAGTGGCACGTGGGGGGGGAGTCATGCTGACGTGAGACACAGTGAGGGTGGGAGATATTGGAGGGGTGCTCTTCCACTTCTTGGGGATTCTATTTGGCTTCCCTGTCTTGGGAGGAGTGGTATGTGATTCGGCCACAACAGACACACTCTCCACCAAAGCTGCAATAAGTGGAGATGCTGGCACTCCCTCTGGGGATGTGCTGAATCAAGCGGTATGCTTTGCCTGGCCTTGCCTGTGGCGCTCCATCCCCTGTTACAAGGTGGTACCCCTACAGTGCCCTCCTTCCCCTGCTTCACTGGGTTCGGAACGGGAGTCGAGGTGGTGGGTGAATCTGCCTTGGAGCCCTTCTTAGGTGTACCCTTGGCATGCACCACCTTCTTCAAAAACGGGATGCTTCTCTTTGTGAGACGCCTTAGGGACAGGAGAGTCCTTGGCTGGGGAAGCCTCTGAGGCGTGTGAGCCTGAGGTCTGTGTCTTTGCTTTTTGGCCCCTGGTGTCGCCTGACGGGCTTTTGTCTTTGCGCTCTTTGGTGGCTTTAGTCTTCTGTGGGGATGGTGCCTGCACCCAAGACCGCTTGTGTTTCTGCTGCTGTGTGCTTTGTGTGCTGTATCGTGACTTTGAGGTCTGTGAAGCGTGGTCACTATCGTCAGACGTGGCCACTGCCAGGGGTGTGGACAAAGGGACCGGAGCAGGACTCTGAGTATGTGCCAGTTGAATGACTGCCATCACTGTGGAGGACAAAGATAGAACAGTCCGGTACAGCCCACCCACGTCTGACCCCATGAAAGCAACCACCTGTGCCAATTTTTTGTTGTGGTCAATGAAGGCATTGAGGAGTGTTCTCTGGCCTACACACAGCTGGTGCAAAAGGTCCACAGACTCAGCACTGATGGCAGCAGGAGGGACAGGGGAAGCGGTGCCTGGGATGAAGGACATTCTTCCCCTCTTACAGGTGCAGACACGGGCAGCACAAGAGGAAGTGGCTGGGAGGGTGGGCACTGGCCCCTGTGTTGTGGAAGATGATGCAGAGTCCCCGTTCCCTGTGCCCGCCAACATGGATGCTTCACCACTGGCATCAGATGACGTAGACTTTGCGTCTCAGGCTTTGATTCCTTCAGCAGACTCCTGTCCCCCTCTGAGGAGCTGGTCACATCTGTGTCACTGGGCTCCCGTGCAGCTGTGGTGCTTGTTTCACCACCACTGGTGTTGGTCTCCTCTCCCTCTGTGACCACAGAAGATGAGGGATGTAGGTCAGTTCAGTGGCAGCAACATTACAAACATATGCAAGCAAAGCATCAAAGAAGATGACTAAATCTACATGTTGCACACCACCATGTGCAATTACATTGTGCTAACTCACTTTCTTGACTCAAACAGTGTGTGTAAACAGGAAATTTAGGCATAAGTGTGCCATGTGATGACCACACAGCACAACACCCTGCTGGTGGCTCCGTCCAACCAGACACACAAATAGCTCTGAGCACACCTAGGGCCATGATGGGGGCACACAACTTGTTGCCACTGACAGATCTGGATGGAGCAGAAGGGGACAACACAGACACAGACTACTACATGACATTCCACAATGGCCAGGTGCCCATGCCACCCACCATGTTGTACTTTGGGGCACAACTGCTGCATATTGGTGTCAGATGTCTAAGCCTCCCAAAATCTGAGTTCAGGCAATGGACCCATTTATGAAAGAACACTCATATTGGGCACACTGCAGTTCCCTTCCATGGGATTCCCCAAACTACCCCAATGCAGACGATACCTGAAGACCACAACTCAGAATTCAATGGGAATGAACAGTACTCAAATTACCTTAGTAAGAAAAGGTAGAGCAAATGCATAATAGATGCACCTAGCGACCACTTACAAGCCACTGCATCACACTACCAACATCACATAGGCCCGCGCCGACACAGGCTGTGTACACATGCAGCCACTCCCAGCCAAAGTCACCCTTCCCAGAATACTCACCCCTAGCTTGCTGCTGATGCTCCTTAAAACGTGCATCCAGCTCAGAATGTGTCACAGCCAAGATGCGGCCCATGAGTGGTGTTATGCTGCGCCGTGCCAACCGCTCAGTGCGAGGAAGCAGCCCCAAGGTAATCTCCGCCACGTTCTTTGCCAGCCGGCTGATGTCGTCCCACCTCTTGTGGCAGTGGGTGCACTGTTGGTTTGAGAAACCCAGAGCCTGCACCTTGGCTGCAATTGCGCTCCACACAGCCTTACACTGGTGTACCTTGAGCTGCAGGCATGGGAGACACGAGAGGGAAATGATCAGTGACACAGTGTCATGTACCTACATCTCACAGTATAGTAGCATGATACAAAGTCATCCCAAATCAACAGATATGTCTAACATAGACAATAATGCATCTCATATGGTACATCTGAATGGGCAAAGTGGATGTAAATGCGTGCAGGTGTGGAGGGGAAACACAGTCCCTGTACATCTCACACACATGCAGGATGACAGCACTGAAAGCCCTGTGTAGCCTGCCCAAATCTCCGGTCCATTTTTAGGTTGAGCAAGACATACATCACATATCGACATGTGTTTGGGGATTGACTCACTGTGTCCAAGACAGCGCAGCCCTCAATGTCCCTGCACTGTGAATGGATAACTGTGTCATGGATGTCACATTGAGGGACATGATCTCACAAATCCAAAATCCTTTTCACAAGGCCGATTGTGTGCAATCTACAGGGCTGAGATGACTCATAGCTGGAGTGAAATGAGAAAAGACAGATGTAATACTCTGTAAGCGAAGTGATGTGTCCTTGTGTTTTTGGGCAGGGACTGTGCAGGCTAGGTGGGCTTACACTGAGATTGACAACATGGGCACACACAGCCATTTAGCCAAGCAATCACTGTCCTGACTCCTGCATTAACAACTTGCTGCGTCACTGCATGGCTAATAAGACAACAGAGGTCACTAAAATATTAATGTGCAGGCAGGGAAACATGTGGCATAGGGTACACCCACATTCCCCCAGGAGACAGCATGTTGAGCAGTGCATGGCACAACACTACACTCAGGCACAAACTGCATCAGTCCAACTAAATATGGGTCCCCCTTGCACTTCCTCCACTGTTAAGGAATTACCACGACATTTGGGGCACCATATAGCCTTGGATATTGTGTGAGCACCTCATCCACCAGGACCTCCAGCTCCTTGCTTGTGAACAGACTGGCACAGATCTTCTCAGTCCTTGCCATCTCTGTGGACATTTAGACAGCAGCGGCGGCATTGGGTGATGAGGGGTCTCTGGCAGCAGTCCCTGTAGGCAGCAGCAGATGAGGGGTCTCTGGCAGCAGTCCCTGGGGGTAGCAGCAGATGAGGGGTCTCTGGCAGCAGTCCCCGGGGCAGCAGCAGATGAGGGGTCTCTGGCAGCAGTCCCTGTAGGCAGCGGCAAATGAGTGGTCTCTGGCAGCAGTCCCTGGAGGCAGCAGCAGATGAGGGGTCTCTGGCAGCAGTACCTGGAGGCAGCGGCAGATGAGGGGTCTCTGGCAGCAGTCCCTGGGGGCAGCAGCAGATGAGGGGTCTCTTGCAGCAGTCCCTGGAGGCAGCAGCAGGTGAAGGGTCTCTGGTAGCAGGCTCTAGGAGCAGTGGAAATGCGATGCTCTCTCCCACAGATATATAGCCCCGTGGGGTCGTTTCAGAGGTCCCAAGCTGCAGCAATTGGTGTTTCAGGTCTGCCTTTTTAAAATGCATCCAATGCCCGGGTCCGTGGTGGCGGAGCACGCCTACCGCGATGTTCAAAATTGCATCATGCTACCTTGATAAAGGTTCCCATTGGCTGAAAGGGCATGCTCCATGGCGGTGAAACACCGCAGGGGCCAGGCGGACGATTTGGGTGGCGGAGCATGCCAACCGTCATTTGGGCTCGTCTCTATGGATATCACTACCGCAATTGTGTATTGGGGATTGTAGGTGCCACACCGCTGGGGCCAGGCGGTAGCTCCCGCGATTTGGGTGGAGAAGCATGCCAACCGCCATTTGGGCATGTCTCTATGGCTATCACTACCGCAATTGTGTATTGGGGATTGTTGCTAATACACCGCTGGGGCCAGGCGATAGCTACCGCAATTTGTTTGCCAGAAATTCACATGAGGCACTGCGATTTGGGTGGTGGAGCATGCCAACCGCCATTTGGGCATGTCTCTATGGCTATCACTACCGCAATTGTGTATTGGGGATTGTTGGTGACACACCGCTGGGGCCAGGCGGTAGCTACCGTGATATGGGTGCCATATAGTGACATGGGTGTGCAGGATTGTTTTTGCAGATTACTTTTACAACACCAATGGATTATGCACACACTCGTCATTTATGCTCAGACTGTGATTTCGATGTAGGGTTTTTTGAACACAGGAAGCTTGGCGCTCAGTCTAGTATGCGTTATGTATGGTATGCTGAGAGTAAGCACGGTGCTGCTAGGATAGGGGAAATAATCTGTAAACCCAGTAAATGAGTTAGTCATGAAACCCACACCAGTAATGAGAACACAGTCCTGGGCACACCTTATGGGGATATATCAATGGTAGAAATGTCATGTATTGCACCAATTTTTGTGGTTGACACCAGTATACTTTTTCGAAAGTATTTAATGATGCAACAACAAAGAAACAACCAGCCAACACGTGTTTCGTCAAATTAGGGACCTATCCCGTGACTCTTCAGGACTATGTGGTGGTGTGGATTGATCAGCAGTGTCATGACACGAGGCCGGAGGAGGATCAAAAAACGGCCTGGGGGATCCAAGGGACCATGCAGTTCACGTGGGGATTCCTGTAGTGAGGGTCGCCTGGGTCATTGGGTACCAGTGTTGAAGGCTGGGAAGTCTAGGAAAGCAGGTAAACTCTTTGAAGGTTGAGACATGTCTTGGTGTGACGTGTGCAGACGAGGGTGGAATGCACAAGGGAGTGTGAGACGCCTAAGGAGAGGTGTTGCTTACTACGTCCAGGTACTGGAGGAGGCAATCGGGCGGGTGAGCCCTACTGTACGGGAGAATGAAACGCCTTAGGGGACAGTGTTTAGCATGTCCAGTGTCTGGAGTGAGCAAAAGGCGGGTGCGCCGAACAACTCGAGTGGGACAGACATTGTGCTGTTGATGTGTGGCAGGTTCAAATGACGCATGAAGGTGTGTTGGGTATAGCAGCTAGGTATGAGACAGTGGTTTTGCTTTGTTACACATATGCTGGATGCTATATTCCCAGGTGTGCCCATGGTAATGTGGCCATCTCCCTATGTGCGTTAACATTGACCGAGGTGGTGTCTGAGGTACTTGCTGTGTGTAGGTTGGCAAGTGAGCAATTAGTGTAACTGAAGGTGTCCATACATGTAAGCTGGTCTGTAACTCAATTTTGATGACAGTTATAGTTAGCGTTGTGTCAGCCAGATCGTGAGATGCTGTGCCCATCTCTTGATGTGTTGCATTGACATGTTTCCACTCTCATCTCAACTAGGACCAAATCTGCATTGTTACTTGACAGTGCTGGCAGACATGGAGGATGAGGTGATCATCCAGAAATGCTATCTGGATAGGGCCACCCTACGAACCCTTTGCGAGATGTTGGAGCCCCACCTGCAGCCTCGCAGAACAGCTTTCACCCTGACGTATAAGGTGATGGCGGCCCTGCATTTTTTGCCACTGGATCATTCCAGCACCAAGTGTCCAGCGCAGGTGGGATGTCACAACCTATGTTCAGCTTGGTGCTGCATGATGTTCTGTCTGCAATGATGATCTACAAGGACAGCTATATCCATTTCCCCAGGGGGCCTGAATTAGCAGCTGTGAAGGGCGATTCCTATACCCTCTGACATATCCCCCATGTTGTTGGTGGCATTGATTGCACCCATGTTAAGATTGTGAGCACATCTAAAGGAATCGTAAACTTTACCATTTCATAAATGAGCAAGTGGTGTGCCAGGCAGATATGATCATCTCGCACTTGTGTGCCAAATTCCCAGACTCATCCCATGACTCGTACATCCTGAATAACAGCATTGTTCCCCAGCAGATGGCTAATCTGCTTCTTGAGCATGCATGGATTGTGGGTGAGTATGCCTAGTCATATGACGTGCTGTGTGTGTGACCTGCTGTCCTCTGCTTCAGCGACATTGCAATGTTTATTTGTGTTTGTCACACCTAGGTGACTCTGCATATCCCACCCATCCTTGTTTGCTGAGCCCGCTTCAGAATCCCAGGACCTCGGGTAAAGTCCACTACAATGATGCCCATGGAAGGACACGTCGTGTGGTGGAGCGTACTTTTGGACTGCTGAAGTCACGGTTCTGCTGCTTGGACAAGACCGGAGGTTCACTGGAAGGTGTGTCAGACTGTAGTGGCATGCTGCATGCTCCACAACCTAGCCATTCGCAAGGAGATTCCCCTGATCATGGATGATGATGAGCAGTCAAGGCCCCACCTGCAAACCAACCCATGTCCAGTGATGAGGACAGTGGAGAGAAGGAAGGTGCTGACCTGTGTCAACAGCTCATCACCCGCTACTTTACTTGAAGGCGGGTGATAATGTACAACATACACATTGTCTGATGATGTTGTTGTTGTGAAGGTGTATGTGAGATTTCTGACAGCAGCCTGTTGTAGACTCAGTGGTGGCTGACAATGTTTATGTGACAGTTCATTTGGGTCCATCTGCAGGATGTGTATGTTGGCACGTGTTGCCCATTGTGATGTGTGCATGTGGGATTCTCTTGTTGTGAAGTGTTATGAAGTGTTGTGTGATGTCTGTGATGCCACACCCAGAGTAGTGAATGTTGTTCTGTTGTGTTTTTCTAGGTGCTTTCAACTGCTCCTTGACTACATACACTCCAGACTCCTGGTACATAATCATGGTGAAACCTGTTCATCCTGGAATGAAGACGGAGCAGGTACAACAACATGTATGTAAGGAGCTGTTTATTTACAATGGTGACATGTGAGGGGGTGAACATTTACATTGAGGTGATTAGTGTAGCAGTAAGTTGACAGTTATGGTAAATGAGATAATAAAGTAGTCGCGACCCAGTCCAACAGACAGATGCTATTTACAAGGCAGTGTGGGGAAGGACAGTCCAAACAGTAAATACAGTGGGGAAGAGGGATGCCATCATGGCTGGCTCCATGACTGGCATTTGGCAGGTACTTTGCCAACAGATACTCCCACGGTTTTCTTCGGACAGCCCCTTTGCCATTTGGCAGGGGGGCCTCAGCTGGGGGGCTAGTTGGGTCTGAGGACTCACCCCTCTCTGTGGTCGCAGGGGGGGATGGTGAACTGTCATCCTACGGACCATCAATGGGAGGGGGAGGTGTTGGTTGTGGTGCAGGCCTCTCCCTCTGTACCCCCACTTTCTGGCCCAAGAGGTCCACAATTTGGCACATGCGGGTGTCCATGGACATCATCAGCAGGAGGAGCTCACAGGAATCTTGTTCTGACCGGCCCGTTTTCCCTGGGCCTGTTCACATGCACCAAGGACTCTATGTATGTGCTCTAGGCATTCGGCCCCAGGCTCTGGTCGTCTGTGGGTGACCCTGCCCCGCCCACCTGCCCTGCTACCTTGGGCCTGTTGCCTCTCTACTTAAGGCACCTGCATTCTCTCTGCCCTCCTCCATCAGTGGGGTAGGGTGGTCATCCTGTGGGACAGGGAGAGTGTTGCAGGCAGCTTTGGTAGTGGCGGTGGTGGTGGAGGACGCAACGGCCATAACAGCAGGTTGTTGTAGTAGCAGATGTGTTGGGGGACGATGGGCTCCTGGGACCTGTTGCACCCTTGAACACCAGAGTCGCCGGCTTCTGGCTCCTCATCAAAAGAATCATGGGAGTCAACATCCGAGAGTCAATGTTCCGGGGGGGGGGGGACTGGCTCTGCAGGTTGCTGGTGTTGTCCTCTGCAGTCAGTTCTTGGTCACCTGGGATTCAGATGGGAAATGGTCATTGAAGTGCACCCCATAATCTCTGTGTTAGCTGTGTTTCTTTCACTGTTTGTACACTACACAGTTGACTGACTATCACATTGTTTTCTATGTGCACCACAGTGCCTCCTGACATGATGCAGTGGTACATGCATTACTTGTCCATGGTGTGAGGTGTCAATACATAGCATGCCCACATGCATAATTTGTGATTACAGGGACATGTTGACATCTAGGGACTAGTGCAACATATAATTTCAGTGAGGACTCGATGTGACCTGGCAGACGTCACATCTTGGCATAGACTGGCCATTGTCATATCCTGCATACCTTTGTCTTGTCATGCATATCTGGATTTGTACCACCAACCATGCTTTCTTATTTTTCATATGGTCCTTGTTGCTCTGGCATGCACTACACATGTCAATCAGGGCTGTGCATGATTGTCCACAGACTTTCTTCTACATGTGCATTGGTGTTGCTGTGACAGTTTCCTTTGTTTGGCTGTGTGCACACTGTGAGTGGCAATAGAATCGGTCTGCATATTTGTGCAATGAAAGGGCTGGTGCTGTCATATTACACCATTCTGTTTGTGACGAATGGCTAGGTGCACGTACTGGCTACCTACCTGTTATGTTTTTTGCATTTGCCTTTGGTATGTGACAAATCTGTGTGTGCGTGGTGGAGGCTTGCATCCTGCTCAGAGGTGGCACAAGACAGAATAATATGTCTACCTACCTGTTTGTTTGTAGTGATCCATTAGATGCTACATGCATCTGGGTGGTATAGAGAGCTCCATATTGCTCTACTGGGGACAAGGGTGCATGGTGGGAGTAGTAGTGCAGGCCTCCCACCCACAAACACCCTTTCTATGAATATGGCGACCTACCTGTAAGTTTGTTTGGTGTACTGCAATGGTTTCCAACTGCTTCTCAGTGGGGGAGTGCTCCATCATGCTCTGCTGTGCGACAGGGAGCATGGTGGGAGTAGTAGGACAGGCCTCCCTCCACAACCTACCCTCCCAGGCAAGATGCTACCTACCTGTAAGTTTGTTTGGTGTACTGCAATGGCTTCCAACTGCTTCTGGGTGGGGGAGTACTCCATCATGCTCAGCTGTTGGACAGGGGGCATGGAGGGAGTAGTAGTACAGAGTTCCCTCCCCCCAACAGCCCTCCCTGGCAAGATGGCTACCTATATGTTAATTTGGTTGGTATACTGTAATAGCTTCCAACTGCTTCTGAGTGGGAAAGTGCTCCATCCAGTTCAGGTGTGGGACAGGGGGCATGGTGGGAGTAGTAGAGCAGGCCTCCCACCCCCAAAAACCCTCACTGTGAAGATGGCTACCTTCCTGTAAGTTTGTTTGGTGTACTGCAATGGCTTCCAAATGCTTCTGGGTGGGGAATTGCTCCATCCTGCTCAGGTGTGGGACAGGGGGCATGGTGGGAGTAGTAGGACAGGCCCCCCTCCCCCAAATAGCCCTCCATGGTAATATGGCTACCTACTTGTTAGTTTGATGGGGGTAATATAATGGCTGACACATGCTTCTGGGTGGGGTGGGCGGGCTCCTTCATGCAAAGCTGTGGGACAAGGGGGCCTGTTGGGAGTTGTAGTACTGGCTGTCTCTACACATGCCCCCATGGTAATGTTGATAGCTACGTTTGGGGTGAATGGGAGGGAGTGAATTTTGGATCTGTGAGACATGTTTTTGGGAGTGTGTGGTGCCGATGAATGGAATTTGTCCTTGGTGGTTTAGCTTTGTAGTTGTGCAAGACAGTACCTAGCAGTGTGGTGATAATCAATTGTTTGTACTTACCAGCCTCCACTCCCCTGGCTACTCCTGTGAGACACTCTGGATGCAGTATGTCAAGCACCTTCTCCTCCCATGCGTTGAATGGTTTTGGTGGAGTGTGAGAGCCACCGCCAGTCCTGTCAGCCAGCTCACGGTTCTTGCTCCTCTTCTCTTTGACAGCCCTCTTCATATCATGCCACCGCTTCATGATTTCCTTTTTTGATCACGGGGTGGTCCCTACTGCATTGACCTTCTCGACTATCCTTGCCCACATTTGTGCTCTTGTGGCTAATGGTGTCTGTTGGACCAGGCTACCAAACATGTGTGGTTCTACTCTATCTCATCTACCATAACCTTCAACTAACTTTCTGTGATTTTGGGAATTTTATGTGTTGCCATGGTGTGTGGTGTGCAAAGTGGTTGTGGGTGCAAGGGTGTGAGTGTTGGGTGTGGTAGCAATGTACATGGTGTGTGATGTGCAGGGGGTAGTAGTGCAGGTGTGGAAGTGGTGTTGGTGCTGTGTGTGTTGTGTGTTGTGTTGTGTTGTTGTGTTGTTTGCCTCTCCTTTGTGCTGTGGTGGGCCCCTCAGTTGTGGAGTATTGCAAAGGATTGTGGTCAAGGAAGGGACTGGTTTTATAAACAGCTATGTGGGTGTGTCCAAATGGGGGAGTACTGTCAGGTGTGTTGTGTGGGTTGTCCTGGGATTTGTATTTTTATTTTTACCATGTGGTTGTGTCATTGGGGTGTGTTTTGTGTTTTTGGGTGGCATGGCTAATTTGCTGTGTGCACTTTGTGGCTTTATTGTGTTTTTTCATTCGGCCGCCATTTTTATCACAAAGCGTCCGCAGCAGTGGATGTGCTGGAGCGCTTCCGCTGGCTCTCCCATTCATCACTGTTGGCGACCGCGGCGGTCAGAAACAGCGGAATGTACCGGGTGACCGTCGGGGATATCCTAATTTCCCGTGCGGTGTCTCCACTATCCTTGAGGCGGGTTGGTGTTTTTCCGCCACAAATCCGACTGCCACTGTTGGGTTTTGGCCATCTCCGCCCACTACGGGCGGTTTGTCTTGGCCCCGTTCCGACAAGGTCTGTGTTTTTTGGCGGTTGATCCTAATTTGTCTGCCGTTTTTTCCCCGGCACCGGTGGGCAGTTGTTTTCCACTTCCATGGCAGTCGGGGTGATTTTCCACCCGCCATCCTAATAAACCCCTAGGTTTTTAGAGAACACTTTGTTTTACATTGCTAATTGAAATTAGTTGGACGTTTTTTACACAGTAATTTTCCATGTAGAGGCACAGTTTATCTATTTTACTGTTTATGGGGTCAGTCTTTTATCTAAAAGTAGTCCTTTATGTGACTAATCCATTTTAATGCATATTCCAATTTAAACAAGCTTTTATTCTAGATGATTTAGAGGTTATTTTTTGTTAGACTTTTAATCTCCCAATAAAGCAGAGTTGACCGGGTTTTATTTTTAAGCTAGGACAAATTTGCAAGTCCCGTCCTATCCATAAAAAAACACACAAATGATGGATGATATGTGGAACAAATCAAACATTCACCCCAGTCAAGAGATCTGGGTTAAATTCATCATTCTACTCCGTGCCACCCCAGTTTAGACCCAGCAATATGCAAACAATCTTTTCCCTGCTCCTAATGAGAACAGTCCAGCCTGCACTTCCAAACCAGGTCCTCCCTGGATCAGAAATAAGCATCATGCGACTGGTTTTGGGGTATCACACCTCATTAGTCACGCTAGCTTGAATCCAGTGGCACAGTAAGCCCTGGGCCAACGTCTGCGCAAACCCGGCACGCTTAGGGCGAGAAAGCAAAAGACACACAAAAATGATGTTGAGAATGAGGCAGATATGCTGTATGTGAGTCCTGTGCTCTCCATACCATTTGAGTCAAGCTAGGTTGATGAAGGGTGATACCCTGAAACTGATCCCAGGATGCTTGTTTCCTGTCCAGGGAGGACCTGGTCCGGTAGTTTGGAATGCACTGTTCCCATGGGGAGCAGGGTCAAGACTGATTTGCAAATGGCTAGGTCTAAACTGGAATGGCATGGGAACCAAAGAAAATATGGATTTAGGCCCAGATCTCTGTACTGGAGTGAATGCTTGACATTGTTCAGCATTCTTTCCATCAATTGTTCTTTTTGCACAGGCCTATCCTTCAGCACAGGATTTCTTAATTTATTCAATACAGCATTTGACAAAGTTGCTCACTCTTTTAAATAGATTTTCACACTCTTGTAGTTGAATGCATAATGGTGATATATGCACCTCACATGTGGTTTTTAAACACAAGCAACCCATTTTTAAGGTACCACAAATAGTCCACTCAACCTTTTCCTCCATTTCAGAAAGTCAATATATGTATTAAAAATTGTGCCAGCCAATTCAGATTTTTTCCAGATTCCATGCAGATTTACAAGGGTGGGATACATTTATTTGTGGTGATCGAGATGTACTTTCTGCTCACCATGCCACCCCAGTTTAGACCCACCCATATGCAAACTAGTCTTGAAAGTGTGCCTCCTGGGAACAGTCCAGTGAGAACTGCCAAGCCAGGTCCTCCCTGAAATGGAAACAAACATCCTAGGACCGGTTTTGGGGCATCACCCTACAACAGCCAGGCTAGTTTGAATCCAACGGCAAGGTGAGACTGGAACCAATGTCTGGGCATACCCAGCGCACTTAGGTCGAGAAAGGAAAAGACACACAGATGATGGAGGGAATGCAGAATAAATCAGACATTGAACCCCAGTCAAGAGATCTGGGTTAAATCCATCATCATTGTTTTGATCACCATGCCACCCCAATTTAGACTCAGCCATAGCCAAATAAGTCTTGACCCTGTGCCTCATGGGAACAGTCCAGCCCAAACTGCCAAGCTAGGTCCTCCCTGGAACAAAAACAAGCATCCTGGCCGTTTTCGGGGCATCACCCCTCATCAGCCAGGCTAGCTAGAATCCAGTGGCAGGGTGAGGGGTCAAGACTGATTTAGGCCCAGATCTCTGTACTGGGGTGAATGTTTGACATTGATCATCATTCTGTCCATCAATTGTTATTTTTGCATTTGTCACTCCAAGTGTGACAGGTATGCCCAGACGTGGGCCCCATGCTCTCCATGCCAAAGGAGTTTAGCTACCCTGGCTGATGGAGGGTGATGCCCCAAAACCAGTCCAGGGATGCTTGTTTCTGGTCCAGGGGAGACCTGACCTGGCAGTTTGGGCTGGACTGTTCCCACAGGGAACAGGGTAAAGACTGATTTGCATACGGCAAGGTTTAAATTGGAATGGCATGGGGAGCAAAAAAATTATGGATGTAGGCCCAGATCTCTGTACTGGGGTGAATGTTTGACATTGATCAGCATTCTGTCCATCAATTGTTCTATTTACAGTTTACAGAAAATGCTGTGCTTGCTAATTTGCAACTCAAAGTGTTCCCAGATGTTTTCAGGTCTGCTGTAAAACTTTGGGGTGATAGACGGTGCCTTTGACAGTGTCCCTTGAATCCAGGAAAGATATGTGGTGAGATCTCAGAGCGGCAGATACAATAGGAAAATGGAAAGTATATGTAGCATTTCAATATTCACAGACCCAAAATAGGAATTGCAGATTACACAGATCTGTCTTGGCACAATAGATATTTTTGTGGTAAAATCTTGGATTCATGTATCCTATTTAAAATCAGCTAATATAAAAATATATAAATCAAAAAATGAGAATATGCTAATTCCACTAGAGTACTAACAGGAAGGAGATTGGATGGCGAGAAAGATGATGAAGATGCCCTCGGGCAAGTATTTCCTGCCAGCAGCTGAAGGCAATGTGCAGTGAGTTCAGGGGGTATAGATGAGGGTTGCAGAACTGAGGGCAAGGAAGGTACCATAGGCCTTGGACTGAAGACCTGTGCTCTGCTCAGGGCATTTTACCCACAATCAAAGTTTGTGTTTAGTGGCTTGAGGGGGAGACAATGGTTGCATGCAGGCCCTCTGCTATATATTTAATATTAACCACATGGCTGCTGTGGGGATTTTTGCGCTGTGCTGCAAATTGCCATTTTGCTGTTTCCATGACGAGCTCAGCTCGTCATCAGCACACGACACCCGTGGGTGATGACGAGCTGAGCTCGTCATCAGCAGCGAAAGGGTTAAACAGGGCACTGCCCCTGTATATCTACAGTTACTTATTCATGCTTATCACCCCACTCATTCTCTTAGATCCTCCTGTAAAGGTGATTTTGTAATTCCTAGATTTAAGCTGGTGAAAATGGGCAGTGGCTCGTTCTCCCACTTTGGCCCTAAGATTTGGAATACCCTGCCCACTGCTTTGAAAACTGAAACTACCTATCTCAGCTTTCGTAAAGGACTCAAGAAATGGCTCTTTTGGCAATGATTTGTGTTTGGTCTCTTTTCTTTCTTTTAATCTTTCCCTTGGTGCCAGGAAAGCCTCTGTGGGTAGCTGTGCGCCTTAAAAGTTAAATAAATAATAATAATTATAAAGCTGGTGGGAAGATTATGCAGTAGGCATAGGGACATTACATTGTGCCTTGCATTCATAAGCTGCATACAATTTCTGAGGGCACATGAGCTGGGCTCAGTGCATGATGGGAGGCCACTCCATGGACCCATATCCTGCTGCATTGAGGTAGTACACATTAGCTTTCGAGGGCATACCTATACGCAGGTTGCAGACTGTGGCCGGTGTCAGGAGCCATCTGACCAAAACCAAATGTTGTGCATCTCAGGTTTAGACGACATGGAGGATTGCTATTGGTAGATAGTTTCTGGAAACCAGAGTACCTTCTCAGTAAGCCCTGAACCTGTCAGCTCTTAGGATCCACTGATACCATTTACCAAAATGTGGATAGCAAGAAACAGATCCCACAACATTTTCTTACAAATGCTTGTTTTTTACTAATGCAAATGTATTTTATGAGGCTTTATAATTCATTACAAAGTTGCTGGCTTTCATATAGCATGGTTCACTGAGACAGCATTGATGTAATAGATATCGATGTAAAAAATATTGAGTAAAAAATATAGCCAGCACATATATTGACTTCTGTAGTTAAACAGGTAAGTACAATAATCTTGATTAAAAAATATTGATGTAAAAAATATAGATGTATAAAATATCGACTTTTATATAAATATAAAATACTATATTATACATTTTAATACAATATAACAAAGAAACTTAATAAAAAAGATAAACACACAGACATAATTATTTATACATATATATTTACTTTAAAACAATGAATAAATTAATATTTTTAATTTATGTTAAACATTTAAAATTATATAACAAATAAAAATATATATCAATGATTTAAAATATAAAAAACAAAAATCCATAATAAATTAGAACATTAAACTATTAAAAAATATTTAAACAACTTTCACAATACAGTCAGTGCAACAGTAGGCAAAGTGTAGGATATCGAAGGGATGTATGACATTACCACGCATGCCTTTACAACGCGGTTTTTACAACGAAAACCTTTACAACACATAGCGCTTTGGGGTGCTGGATAGTGAATAGTTTAATTTACTATTCCAACTCCAGTCCCCGTGGACACTAGGGAAGGTGTTGGATAGTAAATTAAACGTATTCCCTATCCTAGAGCGACCCCCAGCGCAATGCGTTGTAATGGTTTGCATTGTAAAAGTTGTGTGGTAAAGGCTCTGCGTGGTAAAAGTTGCGTTGTAAAGGATGTTTCCCATATCCCACTCCAATGAGTGCAACATTAGGGAAAGTGCTGGATAGCGGAGGGGCAAAGTTGACTATTCTCACTCCAGTTGACTGCAACAGTAGGGAAAGTGTTGCATAGCGGTGGGATAAATATTACTATTCCGAGTCCAATGTGAGCAAAAGTGGAGAAAGTGTTGGATAGCGGAGGTGCAAACATTACTATTCCAAGTCCAATGAGTGCAACAGTAGGGAAAGTGGTGGATAGCTGAGGGGTAAAATGTACTATACCCAAACCAGGGAGTGCAACAGTAGGTAAAGTGTTGGATAGCGGAGGAGTAAAAATTTCTATTCCCACTCCAATGAGTGCAACAGTAGGCAAAGTGTTGGATAGGGGAGGCCTAAAAATGACTATTCCAACTCCAGTGAGTGCAACAGTAGGGAAAGTGTTGAATAGCAGAGGGGTAAAATTTGCTATTCCTACTCCAGAGAGTGCAACAGTAGGGAAAGTGTTGGATAGCGTAGGTGTAAAAATTACTATTCCCACTCCAATGAGTGCAACAGTAGGGAAAGTGTTGGATACCAGAGGGGTAAAAATTACTATTCCAACTCCAGTGAATGCAACAGTAGGCAAAGTGTTGGATAGCAGAGGAGTAAAAATTACTATTCCAACTACAGTATGTGCAACAGTAGGGAAAGTGTTGGATAGCGGAGGGGTAAAATGCACTATTTCCACTCCAGTGAGTGCAACAGTAGGGAAAGTGTTGGATAGCGGAGGGGTAAAAATTACTATTCCCACTCCAATAGGTGCAACAGTAGGGAAACTGTTGGATAGTGGAGAAGCAAAAATTACTATTCACACTCCAGGAGTTAAAAATATGTAGAATATAAAAAATTAAGAAAAAATTTAAATATATATATATATATATATTTTAAAAACTGTAAATGTGTATTAAATATATAAAAATAAAACATGTTATAATATTAATTACACATAACAAATACCTGCAAATATTATATGAAATTAAATAATAAATACATTTAAAAAATATATTTTAAACTAGAAATAATTTACAAACAAAAATATTAATTAATACATAAATGCATGTATTTTATTTCCTACCCTATAATACTACACCAATACCAACACACTTCAACATTTTAAAGAAAGTGTACTTCCATAATTAACATAATTAATAATCAATTAAAAAATATTATTACAAAAAACTAATAAACATGAATTATCTACACACACTTTAACACTATAATGTCCACAACACACACCTAAATTAAACTATAAAATAAGAACATACAATGAAGGTTATTTCTAAATTAAAAACTATAATTGTTAACTACTAATTATAAACCAATGAAAATGTATTTAATACCCACCCTTTACCCCTTTAAAAGTAAAAACAACGCACACAAAATAAACAACTACCCAAAATAAATATCAAATAATTAACATTAAATAACAACTATGGGGCCTATTCTGATCTCGTTCGGAATGCTTTCCGTACGACTCGTATCAGGGAGTCTGACAGAACAACTATGATGCATTTGAATGCATCCGGATACGATTCAGTGGGACACTCATTGACATCAATTGGAGCCTGTGTGCCGAACACTTACACAGGCCCCCAAAGACAAAAGAGGTGGTTGGGGATAATTGTGCACCCTATGGTGGGCACCCCTTGGTGCCTGTCACACTGTGCATGGTCTGAAAGGTGGGACTCAAGGAACCTCCATGGGCAAGAGTCAAAGGACCCTGAGTGAAAGGGGGCCTGCTTCAGGCCCCCAAAGACTAATTTGGGCATCCTTTTCGATCCAGGCAAAATGTATTGTAAAGGCTCTCTGAATCGATCATCGTACTTGCTCACCTAGAAAACCTACTCCATAGAGCTGTACGATTTGGCTCCGGAGGGCTCTGTCTCTCTGTATGCCTTCCGTAACCTATTCGGACAGTGCTAAGGCTTTCCAGGCATCGTACTTGCTCGTTTGGAACTGGGAACAAATTGCTCAGGAACAAGGGCTCCGGATCAGTTCAATTACAAATCTGATTCAGAGCCCATCCGAAGGAGATCAGAATCGGCCCCTAAATATTAATTAATTTAACACAAATTACTTCCCATCCATTACCCCTATAAACACCACAACACACACCTAAAAGTACTGTGCATGGGGTTTTTTAGAAAAGTAGGACTACAGGGGCGCACTACCTGGGTTAAACGTTATAAAGTGTGTAAGGAACAAACGTGTCGTTGTGTAGTGCGTAAAGAGCAGACGGCAAAACGCCCTTAACCGTCTCAACAGGTCAAAAGACAAGACAATAGTACAACAAATAAGCTCTCGCAACTACAGGTGTGTATAACAAGACAGGGTTCAATGACCAACAGTAAAAGGAAACGCAGACGCAGGTTCTTTGGTGTGAAGTTTCTTATTACAGCAAGACGTTGACTTTTCTCCAGACTTAAGAATGATATCAGACGCCGACACGTGTTTCGTCGTGTACGGGTGAGTCAAACACGACTCTTCAGGGCTGATAATACAAAACAATGTAGGCAAATTTTAGTCTAGGTATGCACAAATTAGATACTGCATATGGTGACAAAAGTGTAGCCAACATGCAGTTTGACGTGCGTTTGTGTCGCACATGATAGGTGAAAATCGGTGACAGTACTTGCATATTCAGTCAAGTGCTCGGTCTATGGTGCTAATGTGTACGAGTAAGTGAGAGATAAAACTTAAAGACCTTGGTGTGGTCATGAGTCACTCGTACACAGTGGTCCTAAAATAATGAGGGTGTCCGTCGTGATGGTGAGTAAAAACGTGAGATGCACTGCTTCTATTGTTACTAAGACATAAGTGAGGAGGTGTTGTGTGACCTCATAGCGAGGTAGTGACAAAGTGCATATATTGACTAAAGATCCAGAAAGCACAAGTTCATGCAAAGTCTGATGGTCTAGGGATAATATTTATTACCTTATACTCCCAATCCACAGTGTGGTTGGAGTAAGTCTGGGTCTTTAAAAGCTCAGTTATAGGCTATATGGTAAGAAAAAAGAAAGAAAAGCAAAAGATTCATGAGGAGGCTTCTAAAGGAAATAATGGGGTGTCTGTTTGGATAGAGTTTAGGCCAGCACAAAATACTGTTCCTTACCAATGGGTATTTAGTGTGTTCATATATAGACGAAACTGGTTGATAAGGTGATTAATTGCGGTAAGAGAATGGAGTTGTCCAATCCCATAGGTAGTCTTGTACAGATTGTAAAAGCGCTATATGTAGGAAAAAAGGAAAGATATGGACATCAAGTGTCACCATTATATACCGATAAAGAATTTTTTTTCAAAAACAACTATTTCTGACTGTAGATATATTGTACAGTGCCAGCCCAGCCGTTCTATACAAATAATGATTTACGGATAAAAATAGGTGGGGGAGGGATTTATTAGGGATGGGTTTGTTTTACCTGTATCCTGTTGTGTCATCAGGCGGTAAGCCGGGAGGGGATTCTTAAAAAGTGCCGGCTTGAGGAAACGAGTCTGTCTCCTCTGAGGCGGTGCGCTGTCAAGTAAAGACAAGACATCGTAAGGGTAGTAGTCCATAAGGACCCTATGTTGGGAGCAAGTGTGCTCATAAAGTACTGTGCAAAAGACGGGTTAACGTCAAGTAGTGAAGCAGAAAAAACGCTCTTACCCGCTTCGTGTAATCCCTCCTCTGTTTGTTCCCGGCGGTCGTCTCTCGTGTACGAACACGTGACCCCGGGAGAGGAGGGATTAAATGGTAGAAAAACGACATAGAAAACGTCTTAACGGCGAGGCAGAGACCAGCGCCATTGTTAAGAGGTGAATTGCATGGTGAGAGAAGGGCATCTATGTTTTTGTCCAAAGTTAAATTTACGGCGATTAGTGAGAAAACACTAGCGTGTTTCAGTTAGACCAAAGGTCCCGATATTACCAGAAAAAGCAGTTAATTAACAAGATAATTGCTATTACCCGCAATTATACATAGCTTTATTTCTTGTTTCGGAATAAAGTTATTAGAACGACACTAGTAATGTGTGTCGGTTCCATGAGTCCATTGTTAGCTGTTTAAGTTTAGTGAAAGAACGTATAAAAGAAAAGGTATGGCGTAGAACATGCAGAATCACCCCAAATGTGGCCGGATCATTCATACATAAGGTGCATGTTTAGGAGAGAGTGTATAGACTCGTGTTCAAGGTGACAAAATGAAGAGGACACGTCATACCCTCGTACATTTGAATGTATACAAGTGTGTCTATACAAATTGTTTCAACATGTGAAATCTGAAAAAATGTATGACAGATGGTCAGCAAGTCTAAAAACGATGGTCAGCAGGTCAAAAGACTTTGTGACAAAAAGACATATAGCCCTATGTATTAATAAACAATACAAATACAAAACAAAGTTGTCTTAATACATTAAAATACAGTGGTGGAAAACATATCACTCCTAGAGAGAGAAAAAATCTCATTGTTATCTTCAATTGTTATGCTCTTGGAATTCAGAATTACGGAGTGGGAAAAAGATGTTTTCACCAAGACTGTAAGCAGTGTGCACCAAGGATCCCCCCGGTGAGAATCTAGTCCCCCAGGAAATATTGCAGCTCAGAATCGTAGTTAAGCCCATGTTCTACGCTACGTAAGCGCATGATCCATGTCGCCTCCCTGCGCCTGAGCATCAGTTCCCGGTTGCCCCCTCTAATATTGAGGGGAATTAAATCGATTCCAAAAACACGTACTTTGATGTCGTCCTCATTGGGTTGACACTCTGCGATATGAAGGGCTACTGGGTATCTAGCGTCCCTCCTTTGTATAGCTCTCATATGTTCAGCTATCCTCTCTTTTAGGGCCCTAATGGTGCTCCCTACATATATCTTGCCACATTTACATTCAATGATATACACTACGAACTTACTAAGGCAAGTGATGTTATGTTTTATCTGGTAGACCATTCCATCATGACTAGCAAAGTTTATTGTACCGTGTTTACCCCATCTGCACATAGTACAGAATCCACATCTGTAGAAGCCAAGGCCACGTGTAGATAGCCAGTTCTGTGCTGTGGTGTTACGGGGAACGGTGGGACTCAGTTTATTCCTCAAGGTGAAACCTTTCCTGTAAGTGATGGAGGGTCTGTCAGATAAAAATTCCTTCAGTGTGGCGTCCTCTAATAGAAGTTTCCAATGTCTGTTAAGACTCTTCCTAGTATGTTGGTTCAATGCATTAAATTCAGTTATAAATCTGACGTGTTGGTCAGAGGTTTTCACCTCAGTACGTGTTTTGAGACAATCAGGTCTTGTGATGGCCTTTGTTTTTGTCTCAGCCTTTCTGAGGGTAGTTTTAGAGTGACCTCTGTTAAGAAATCTGTTGTTCATGCTAGTGATACAGTTGTCCAGTTCACAGGCTTCACTACAGTTTCGTTTGGCCCTGAGAAATTCCCCATAAGGGATTGATCGTATTTGATGCTCGGGATGAAAGCTGGAAGCATGTAGTACAGAATTACATGCTGTGGGTTTTCTAAAAAGTTTCGAGTGCAGATGATTGTCCTTGACATAAAACTCCAGATCTAAAAACTCGATATTGGTTAAGCTATAATGCATTGTGAAACTTATTTCCCAAGTGTTGGTGTTGAGGTGTTCAAGAAAGGAATGAAGAAGTTCCTCGGTCCCGGACCAAAGGAGAAAACAGTCATCTATGTATCGGCCCCAGAAGACTATGGAGTCAGTGTATTGTCTCCCTTCGGAGCCCCAAATGAGATCAGCCTCTAATGCTCCCATAAAGAGATTTGCAAAAGAGGGTGAAAATTTGGAGCCCATAGCTACTCCTTTCTTTTGCCTGTACCATTTTCGATCGAACATGAAGAAGTTGTTCTCCAAGATGATCTTCATCATTTGAATCAACATATTGGTGTGTGCCCATAGTGAAGCCGGTCTATTAGAAAGAACCTTGGTAATGGCTGCAATTCCTAAGTCTAAGTTGATGCTGGTGTATAAAGACACTACGTCCATGGTGACTAGTATAGTGTCCTTCTGCCAGTCAATATCTGCCATGATGTTCAATATGTGCTTTGAGTCCTGAATATATGAAGGAAGGTTTCTCACTAGCGGTCCCAGAAAGAGATCTACGTACTCAGCGATCCTTTCAGTGGGACCCCCAATCCCTGACACAATTGGTCTGCCAGGTGGGAATGGTTTGTCCTTGTGTATTTTGGGCAAAGTGTAGAGCCATGGATGTGTGGGTTTGAGAACCTTAAGATACAGATATTCATTGTCATCTAAAAGGCCTGATTGTTTCCAATGTAGTAGTTGCTCATTTATCAGCTTGGTAAGAGGACCTGTAGGGTTGTAGTTGAGTGACTCATAGCAAAGAAAATCACTCAACTGGCCAAGGATCTCGTTATTGTAGTCAACAAGATCCATGACCACCACATTACCCCCCTTGTCAGCCTCCCTAATGATAATACTAGGGTTCTTACTAAGAGTTGAAAGTGCCGATCGTTCACCTCTGGTTAAGTTGTCCTTATATTTAAATTTTGTGTTTAAGTTTCTGGTATTTGTTCTGTCTAGGTCATCCAAGACACGTTTGTGAAAGTTATCAATGTTGTTGCCCCCTGATAAAGTGGGTATCCACCTGGATTTGCTCTTAAGACCACTCGTTATGCTATAGTCTGTCTCTACATCGAGTTCTTCCAATAGCTGTTCCATTTCCAATGGACTGTCTTCCCTGTCAGTTAGAGAAAGAAGCAGGTGTGTTGCTTGTACATCTTTAATAGTTAGCGGTACATCATCAAATACATTTGAAACAAGGGTAGGTTGTCTTCGTACCTGTTGTGCTCCCACAAAGTGTTTCTTTAGTTTCAGATTTCGTGTAAACTTAAAAAGATCAATTTTGGTTTGACACAAGTCACCTGTGGCATATGGATTGAAATTAAGGCCTTTGCTTAATAAGGAAATCATGTCTGGTGTCAATGAGATTGAGGAGAGATTAATGACTTGGACACCATCAGCAGTTGTAGCTAGTTTCTCTGTGTCCCCGATCTTAGCTTCCTGCGATATTCTTCGCTTGTTGCCGCGTTTGCCCCTATGGGGTTTAGGTCTACTGCGGCCTTTGGAGGTTGGGTTCTGTTGCCCTTCCTCACTCGTTCCACTTCTAAAAAAAAAGTTTGAGTTACTAGGTTGTGCATTGGCAAGAATCTCGTTTTCAATGTCACTGAGTCCGGTAGAACTCAGAGAAGTGGTACTGGAGTGGGCGGAATTGGAGGTGTCAGGTCTGACAGGTTGGGAACTATTTTTAGGTCTGGGAATCAGTGAATCGTATTTGTGGTCAAAGGTATATACCCTCCCATTTTTGTAGTCCGCCTCGTCCCTCTTGATTTGGCGTGCCTTTCTATTTTTTATTTCTGTCTGGTGTTTGAGCAGAATTTCATCCAATAGGGTGTAATTCTTTACGGTGGCCTCGGGTTTATTTAGATCTTTAATCTCT
The DNA here is from genome assembly GCF_964263255.1 of Lissotriton vulgaris. Lineage (NCBI taxonomy): Eukaryota > Metazoa > Chordata > Amphibia > Caudata > Salamandridae > Lissotriton > Lissotriton vulgaris. The sequence goes on along the minus strand of NC_141689.1, from coordinate 2,065,064,250 downwards.
TGTTCTATGTTAGAGATTTCTGTCTGTAGCTTGGCGGTTTTCCGGTCAGCACTTTCAATAAGGATGTCCATAAGTGTGGTAGAGTTCTGGTTAAGAGAATCCTCCCACTTGACCATGAGATCTCGGTCGAGATCATCATAGGTGGGGAAAATATGGGACCGTAGACCCCTTGGAACTATCTTAAGTCTCAAATAGTGTTTAAGGGTGGCCCCATCCCACCATCTGGAATTTTCTAGTTTTTTTAGTTTCTCTAGTTTTAAAAATTTGTCTCTAAGACCCTCAACTCGTGCAGGACCCGCTGTGGCCGATGCCTGGTGTGTGGGCATGCCTTTGGCTAGGTTTTCAAAGAGATCTGCTGCTGCCTTATCTCTGTCCATTCTGTAGTGGACAAAAAACAACTATGTGTGATTAGCTAAAATTTAGAATGGTAACGTGGAGGCACCCAGTCCTAGAACCAATCAGAGATACTGTGCATGGGGTTTTTTAGAAAAGTAGGACTACAGGGGCGCACTACCTGGGTTAAACGTTATAAAGTGTGTAAGGAACAAACGTGTCGTTGTGTAGTGCGTAAAGAGCAGACGGCAAAACGCCCTTAACCGTCTCAACAGGTCAAAAGACAAGACAATAGTACAACAAATAAGCTCTCGCAACTACAGGTGTGTATAACAAGACAGGGTTCAATGACCAACAGTAAAAGGAAACGCAGACGCAGGTTCTTTGGTGTGAAGTTTCTTATTACAGCAAGACGTTGACTTTTCTCCAGACTTAAGAATGATATCAGACGCCGACACGTGTTTCGTCGTGTACGGGTGAGTCAAACACGACTCTTCAGGGCTGATAATACAAAACAATGTAGGCAAATTTTAGTCTAGGTATGCACAAATTAGATACTGCATATGGTGACAAAAGTGTAGCCAACATGCAGTTTGACGTGCGTTTGTGTCGCACATGATAGGTGAAAATCGGTGACAGTACTTGCATATTCAGTCAAGTGCTTGGTCTATGGTGCTAATGTGTACGAGTAAGTGAGAGATAAAACTTAAAGACCTTGGTGTGGTCATGAGTCACTCGTACACAGTGGTCCTAAAATAATGAGGGTGTCCGTCGTGATGGTGAGTAAAAACGTGAGATGCACTGCTTCTATTGTTACTAAGACATAAGTGAGGAGGTGTTGTGTGACCTCATAGCGAGGTAGTGACAAAGTGCATATATTGACTAAAGATCCAGAAAGCACAAGTTCATGCAAAGTCTGATGGTCTAGGGATAATATTTATTACCTTATACTCCCAATCCACAGTGTGGTTGGAGTAAGTCTGGGTCTTTAAAAGCTCAGTTATAGGCTATATGGTAAGAAAAAAGAAAGAAAAGCAAAAGATTCATGAGGAGGCTTCCAAAGGAACCATGCACCATGCCCGATGCACATGGAGTGTGAATGTACTGACAATTTAGCTGACACTGGGCCCTGGTGTAGGCAGCACAAGGCCCTCCTGTGACCAGTGCAAACACAAACACCAGGACAACAAGGTCAGATATTTTGTGCATGAACTCACAGCCAATGTCATGACAACTAAGGGTGGGCGTAGTACGCGTAGTCGCGCTACGCGAAGCTACGCGAAGCCGTTCTCGCACTACGCGAGCTTTGCGAGCTTGCGTAGTAGCTTGCTGGTCCCGTTCGCGAGCCGTTTTTCTTGCTCGGGAGCGCATTGTGCGTGTTCGGGCACTGTCTGCGTGTTCGGGGGATTGTAGCGTGCGACCTTACCCATGTGGTGGGTTATGGGCGCGGCCATCTTGTTTTTTCAATTGTCCCGCCCGCCCGCGTCCACTATTTCCTCTTCCGGGTCGCGAATAACGCGTTCGCGCGGTGCACGTCTTGTTCGGGAGCACAACTACTTGTTCTCGTGAAATCTCGCGCGAACTTACCCACGTGGTCGCGATGGGCGCAGCCATCTTGTTTTTCACACTCTATGCTATGGTTCTGGGCCTAGTTTTCTATCCACCTTATATCTGTGCAATCTTTACCTATTTTCACAGTTTTTCTTACTTTTTTTACTACTCATCTATCTCTCTCTGTCCCTAAGTTTATATTTTGCATTTTATTTCTACTTTTCCACCCTTTTTTTAGCGTTTCTACTGTTTTATTTTACTTCTTTATTTAAGCTCCTACTTCTTCCCCCTAACTTTTTTTCCTTTTGTTCTAACTTTTCTTTTCCACCTCCACCCCAGAACCATGGCAAAGGGGAGCAGCAGAACCGGCTCGAAGGGCAAGGCGCCTGCGCCCAAGAGCCGGCTGCCTTGCGGCAGAATGCGACCTGCAGGGGTGCAGGCCCGGAATCTTTTCGGGGAGGCGGAGGTGGCCGCCCTGGTTTTTTTATCCAGCGCCACCTCCCCTTGACCTTGGCAGCAGGGTCCGGTTACCTCCCAGAGGAGCGTCACCGCCGGTGGGCGAAGGTGCGCCGGGCAGTCTACCGTCGCTCGGAAATCCGGCACACCCACCAGCAGCTGGCCCACCGGTGGGCAGACATTCTGGACAGGGACCAGGACCTTTTGGACCTGCTAGGTGTTGAAGTCGTGGGGCTTGGTGAGTAGCTAGTAATAGTAATATTTTAATATATATTATAGTAGTATAAGTATTGTGTATAATTCTTGGATGAATAAGTAACACGGTTACTGGTGCGCTTAGTTACATTGCAGATCAATTCTGTCTCAAAATCTTCTGTTATTGTATGACACAGGTGCTGCTCGCCACTTCTCTTACTGGTTTGTAACTTAGCGCTAGCTTGGGCTGCTGGTTATTGATGTTAGAGTTTTTAGAGAACTGAAGTTAGTTAATGCTATTGCTAGAGTCTAGTCCTTACATTGTCCTTTAGTGAAATAGTGGTGCATGGATAGTATTAGTTCATATTTTTTTAACGGTCTGCATGACGCCTCCTCTGTCACTGAATGCTTAGTTAGTTCTTATTTACCCCAGCCCTCCATAGAACCAGTTTGAGTTTGTTTACTTAGTGGTAGGCTTAGCACAGCAATAGCATGGTCAGGTGAGTCAGCAGCAGTTCTAACGCAAGCAACCAACAATTACATGTATGTACAAATTTATGCATGTGTCCTCCATCTCATCATCTATGCATGTTTGCGGGCAAAAATAAAATTGAAATCCCGACTTACTGAACAATTGGCCCGTCTGGATTCTTGAATAGGTGGTGTAGGTCAGGTGGTACTGGCTTCCTTAGTATATTCTGCAATCAGAATGTTTATGGCACATTTGATTAGTGTTCTATAAGTAGACAGTCTGTGGATCTTGCAAGCCATGTAGTCATTTATACTTCGAAGTCAATTTTATTGGAATTGTTGTTCCCTAAAATGTTTGAGAGGATTTTTGTATGAGGTCTTTGTTTCACAGCACTTTATGTTTCTCTTTCTTTATTATTTCTTACATGATCAGCACCACCCAAGGGCAAGAAGACGGGGTCCGAGTTGGCGGGACAACCACAAGAGGATCCTGCTGCTGGCCCCAGTAAATCCTACAGTGCTTATAATATTAACAATTATATTTCCCTAACTTTTTAACGCATCTTATTTTTTCCAACCTATTAATCCTCCTTCCTAATTCTATGTTAGCAAAACCTTCTTTGGTCTTAAATTTGTTTTCCAAATTTTGGGTAACTATCCAATGCCATCCCTGACTTTCAGTTCCTTCAATCTGCCTCTGCCCCAAGACTCTCTGTGCTACTACTATTAGACTGTGTGTAGCTAAGCTTGCCCTGTTGGCCACTCTTTAGTTAAGGTATTCTTTTGAATAAAGCTGTGATAGAATAGCTGTAGCCACTGGGTCCACTCCTGTCTTTTGCGCTGTCCTCTGTAATCTCCAGTCTTTGTCAATTCCCACCAACAAAAATGCACAACCAGATGTTTGCCTACTAATTTTTGTTCAGTTAGTATACTTCTACTAATGTTGTGGGTATTATTCTCTGCACATACACATACAGAACTATGCACAAGAAAATAGGATGTTGTTGATGTTGGTGATAGGGAGGTTGGACCTTACACCCTAGTCATAGAACTCAGTCAGAAGAACCCATAATCCAATGACCGTCTAGTCTACCTACCTAAGTGTCTCGGTCATAGTCATTTGTCCCACTCCCGACCCCCACACGAATATAGTTATATATATATATATATACCCAATGATTTTTTTACACAACCGAGGGCAGAACAGAAGAAGACCCTTTCGCTCACTCACTCGTTTCAGTCCACAACACCCCAGACACTGAAAATATACCACAGAGTCTATGTGCAAGTTCAAAAACTTTATTTTTTTAATAACAAGCTTTGTATTGTTGTAACTTGTAAGTATTTCCATGAAAAACATCCTGCTCCACCATGCAAAATGAAGAATATTAAATACTGTACATTTTGTACATCTAGTGCACAATAGAGAAATGTGTGAATTGTGGGAGACCTCCCACCGTTGAATGTATACTGTTAGTGGTTACACATGCATCTTTCGAAAGCTCTGCAAATCCCTTGTTTCGTAGAAGGCAATCTTCTCTTCTAATCTGCCTATGAGAAAAATGTTGCACGTTAGACAGTGAATACAACTATGCCAGTTTTTAGCAGTCATGGCAAAAAGTACAACATTATGGATAAGCTAAAGGGACAAACAATACTGGTTTGTCAATTGTATGCAACACTCATGTGGCCTCAATGGTGTCTTTCTTACTGTGCAACAAGCTGCGAGGTAACATGGGCAAAGCAGTAGACCCGGATCTAAAAATGGTTATATGGCTCAGGCTAACTTTCCTAAGACTAGAGTAGGAGTAGATTAGATGACCCTAGGGACCATCTAATAAATTAAAACTAAACTCTGTCTAATGTGACTGCTGTACATTAGGACGCAATTTGGACTAGTTACACTGTCACAACGATACATGTTGTACGTAACTGTTTTTTCAATCTTCCTTCCTGGTGAAAAAAGTACAACTAGTAAAATAGGGGGAGGTGTGCAGGCATCTAAAAAGGTGTACTTGCTTTCATAGGTGCACAATCACTACCTACCACCAGTGCCGACGGGGCCAGCGGCGATGCGATTGCCATCCAGGAGGGGACAGAGGCTGCGGCACCTGCAGGAGCATCAGTGGGGGAGGAAACTTCAGCGGTGGGCGGTGGTAAGTTATATTCATTACTTATTTGCAATACTAGGTGGAAGGGGGATATTTTTTTCCTCACTGTGCTATGAGACCTATTAAGAAAGTATGAATTTGAAGTTGTACTGGACAATATACAATGGTTGAAGAAGACACCCTTTGTAGCATTACCAGTTTGAGTTGAGTAAACAAGGCCTCTTCCATCAGACTCCAACTCAGCTGTGAAACTTATGGAGAAGACTAAAAGTCAGATCAGATGACTTTGAGGGATGTGTTGAACAAAATCGGAAAGAAGTGAACTAGGGTGGAAGGAGGAAGGACTAAAGAGATGTAATAATAAGACTAACTACCATAGAAGGATACTTTGGAAGGTTCATTCACATGGCTGATATGAATCGGATGCATGGGTTGTTAAATGATGGGTAGAACTGGAAGGTCAAAGAAAATGCAGGCCTGGTTGGGCAAAAGAATATGGGTGCATGGATACAGTGGATAGCAAGAATCATGAGCGGAGTTTGTGTCAATGAAACCCAAAGGAAAGGAAGGAGTGGACGCATTGTTGGTTGCTGGTGAAAGTGAAACCAGCTAAGCCGATAATAAAGAATGATAGACATTTACTTTTAATGGGTGAATGCCCCCTAAATGTATTTGTATTCATCATAGGTGAAGACTGTCACTGGAAGCAGAGTCTTACTTTGAAAAAATAAAAGGAGATAAAAAAAGACTTTTGTTCTTATGTGTACTCAAGGCCACCCACTACTAGGGCAAGTATAATGCCGGAAAAAACTTCAACAAATGCTACAGGCAGGGGAAGCAGAAGGACAGATTAGATAGATACTAAAAGTTGACACCAATTGTATGTACTGCGTTTGGTAGTGCTACTATGCCACAATGTACTGTTGAATTAATTATGAAGAGTTTCAGTTACAATTCTGTTTCTTTTTTTATATACTCCTTCCTCAAAACCATCGCGGAAGGAGTTGGCAGCCAGGGCCCGGCAAAGAAAACTGCAGGCCATTGTGGAGGAGTACCGCAAGCTGGTGGCTGAGGCTGAGGAGGAGGAGGAAGAGGCGGTGGCAGCAGCTGCTGCCTCTTCCAATGCGTCTGGCCCCAGCAAGGCTCCACCTGCATTAGTACGGCGCCGCAGCCAGGCAGCCGCTCACCGCCGGCATTTAACATCTGCCATCCCCACACAGCATGGATACAAATGTAGGTGCTGTGCATTTCGGCAACAACTTCTCCTCCGGGCGCCCAAGCTGGAGGACCAATTAGAGGAACGCGTAAAGATCATTGTGGACAAACACCTCAAAGCCCGCCAATTGTAATGGACCCGGACCCTGTTGATTTGCCCCTTTTTTAATACTTTTGTTGGTGGGTGGGAATTGGGTGTTGGGGTTATTTTTGTGGGACATTCTTTGGACTTGGACATTGGTTGGGGTTAGGGTGGGGATAGGGGTGGGATAGGAGAATATTTTTATACAAGAATAAATGTTATTTATTTTCAACTTACACATCACAAGGTTTACTCTAGATGCAGGGCAGCGGCCAGTGTTTGATTGAAATACTTTATTAATTGACCACATGTGTAACATGCAAACAGATAGATGCAGTACCCCTCACTCAGTTATATTTGTCCTATTAGTACTACCAGCTTCTCCTCCATTATACCTCCCAGCAAACTTCTCTTCTTACCTGTGATTGATGATGATTACGTTTGGCACCGCAAGGGCTGCATGGTTTCCCAAGACAACGGAGAATATGCCGTGGTTGTGTGATACTAGTAGTAGACTAGACTTCTAGACACTGGCACTAGCATTGGCAAACAAAAACAAAGAGACAGTCATTTGCCTGAGAAAGAATGTGAGAGAAGTACAAAATTACAGTACATAATACGGACAAAAAATACAAACAATATTGCAACTGCTAAACAATCTCAAAGAGATCAATGGTGTCGGGGACTGAAAAAGTAGACGAAGATAACTGTAGTTGCGTTGGCGTCATTAAAACACAATACAAATCGTAAACTTAAATGCTCTAAAATTAAATTCAAACAATGCCAGCAATGATTTACACTTTGGGAAATTAATTGCCTTGTATACTATTACATATAGTGAGCTTGGGTGGGCAAGCAGAAGAAGATCCTCGCCCTGCCTCGTTGACATCTGATTTCATTAGTGTTGGTTTCACCACATCTGCCCCAGCAAGCGTGTGATCAATTGTTGGTATAGATTTAATGTAGTAACATCACACCTCAATATAAAACCACAAATCCTGGGGAAAGAGGGTTAGGGTTTGATGAATGGATGAGAACAGGGGTTTGGGGAAAGGTTTGACAAAGAAAAACAGTACGCATGGAGACAACAAAAGCAAAACAATGAAGACGATGGCACGATCCGGGAAAACATGCACAAACATGGGAAATTAGCATGTTAGCAAGACACACCACCAGGGCATTTATTGAGTGATAGTGTTTCCTGTTGCGGTAAGCCTGTTCCTGAGCGCCTGTGGTGGCACCAAAGCCACATGTGTCCCATCAATGGACCCAATTACATGTGGCATCCCACCCAGGGCATAGAAATCACCCTTGACATCTCTCAACTCTTCAGGAGAAGGAAATCTGATGAATTCATCAATATGCTCAAACATGGCTGCTAACACATCACGCAAGACACTGCTGAACATTGTTTGGGACATTCCACCTACATCAGCTATGGTTTATTGGAACGTACCTGTAGCAAACAAATGGAGGGCTGCCATCACCTTTATCTTGGGGCTCAGCGCAGTAGGATACCTGTGTTGCGGTTGGAGATGGGGTGCCAGCTTGTTCGTCAAGTCCTGAATCAATGCTTGAGTAAATCTGTAACGTCGGATGCAGTCACGTTCCCTCATGATAGCCAAGTCTGGAAATGGCCTTGGTAGAGGCGGTGCCCTACAGGAAATATTTGGGAAGAATGGAGAGTAACCGTCAAACAACCTCAATGGCAAGGTACATATCACATGCAAAACTGCTATTAGACATCATGTCACTATGGAGTCTGGCGTGTGCAATACATCCCGTACACATATGCATGCTTGCTGGCACTCCTATGAAAACCCAGATACACCTGTTGTTTGCCTCAATAAACCTGACATGCCCTGAAAAAGGCTGCTGGTCTGGTCTGAATGAAGAACCCAAGATATCACTTGAGTGACAGACGTGGAAGGTTGTCAACCCATCCAGACAGCTGACTACAAGACACATGCACAGGTCAGATGGAATATCAAAAGTACATCTCAAACACATAGCGATAAAGGTGTGCATGTGACAAAAAAATGACTCAGCCCTTGTCAGGATGCAGACATGTGTGCCTTGGGAAAATTGATGTCTGATGACATAAGACCCAAAAGCCGTAGAAATGCACATGTGGCATGGGGAGCGTACATGTGAAACCATTCCTCATCTCAAAAAAGACCCATGTTAGATGCACCAACTGCAGATGCAGTGTACATTACACAAACAACAACCTCAAACTTTGACATGACACACACTGGCCATAGTCACATAGGGTCATGCTGAGCGTGAAATGTCAAGTGACAAAGTGCCCCGGTCCCTGGCATCATGAGACAGGTGCCCATAGTGATGACTGTGCCATCCCACTGTAGATGTGCATGGCTACATCTGCATAATGGTACACATGTGACAAGTGTAAAGGTCATGTGCACCACATAGTGACCCATCACACATGAAATGAAATGAAATGCCGGCATTTGTAAAGCGCACAGCTACCTCCACCGGAGGTGTCCCGGCGCTGTCCGTATACCGCTTAGGAACCCTTCCTGGCTTTTTCCCTGTGAAATGTCCACTCCTGGGCACCCCCAAGGTGAAACCAGGCATCCCAGCACTGTTGGGGCTGTTGTGGAGATTAAGCAAGCTATTGCCCAGAGTTGCAGAGTGGGACCCATGATTAGAATAGGCACCGAGGCGAGAATTATCAGGTCCGAGGATATTGAGACCAAGACCCGCCGAGGCGGGTATTGAACCCTGGTCCCGGACCAGACATCTGCATCAGGGTCTGCCGCTCTAACCATTTGAGCCACACTTCCCCACATGACATGTGTCAAAAGGTCAGCACACATCAATTGTGCAACAAGATCATATGCCATGTGTTATATCAATGCCTAACAAACCTAGGGCCTTGTTTGAAGCGTACCCCTACATCCCTGCCATGTTTGCGCCTCGTATCACTATTAAAATGGTGTCATTCGCGACGTGAAACACGTGTGTGGATCCCAAAAAATACATAAGGGACACCTAGGGGACGAGTAGTAGGCCCAGAATGCAGGCTAGTTGTCATGGATACTGAGATTTGAGTGTGTGCTACAGGTGTCCTGCAAAAGTCAGCTGGGCAAAACTATACAATGTTGCAAAATTGTTGTGGAGCTGAAGCTAAAATTTTGAACCATGCAAATGTTTGTCAGGGCCTTATGTTTAAAGTGATCGTATGAAACATAGGATGCAAAGTAATCTGGCCTGTCACACTGTACTCCTGAGACTGAAAGCCCCTCAGCAGCAATGATTTAAGGCTGCATGTGGGTGTGAGAGGGCACTTGCCTGCGCCACATTGAAGTGGACCAAACTGTTGCTGTCTCTGCATTCCCTGGACTCTTATGTTGCGTACGATGGAGATGGCACCAGCTTTCACTGATGAGGAAAACCAGGCCCTGCTTGATTCCCTCCAACCACAGTACAGCAAGCTGTATGGAAGACTAGGAGAGTAGGTGAGTGCTTACTGCAGTACCTTTGACTGTGCACCTGTTGTGTGAGTGTCACAACAGGCATTGTGTATTGGTGGGACAGAGATGCAATGTGGTTTTGAGAGTGTTCCAGGGGGTGTACATGGTGGTGTCTCTCATGCCGAGCATGATCTAGTTCATGTGTGTTCACTCCTCACTTGCATTATGCTTACTGTTACATTCACTGCACAGTGCATGACACATTCAGCCGTGCAAGACCTTGGTGGCTTCATTCAAAAATGTCCTGAGGTGTAACAGTGTTCCCCCCAGAGTGACAGCTGCCTGTGTATGACTTGTGTATGACTTGTGGGGACCTGTGGTGATATTGTACAAATGATGTGTTTAATCTCATGTAAGCATAGGTGAATTTTGCGAATTCGCGGTTCGCGAATTTGCGTATTCACGAATTCGCAATCCGTAAAATCCGCGAACTGTCGCGAATTTGCGGATTTTTTCTTTTTTGTGTTCGCAAGGATTTCTGCCAGTTTGCAAGGGTTTTGTACCAGTTCGCAATTGCAAACTTACTTGTCGCCTTGCAAAGGTCGCGACTATGTTGTTTCTATGTCTGGTTCATCATCACAGGTTCACAGCACCCTCTGTTTCACCACTGCCACCCTCTGGTTCACCCATGCCACCCTCTGGTACATCACTGCCACCCTCTGGTTCATCACTGTAGATTATGGGGGGAAAGCAAGTACACCTGCCCTGCTTCAACTGACATGAATTAATTTGGGGTTGATTAATGTGTCACTGAATTTAAACTTCCAGTCTGGCACTTGCTTCCTTATCTGTAATTTGCTTTCTGTTGCAGTGCAATTTTTTTTCACAGGACCTTTGTGGCCTACTTGTAGCTATCCTATGAGCCTGCTGTGAGGGACAGAGCAGGGTAATAGAATAGTAGTAGGCAACTGAACTCTGGAGGGTCCCCTCAGGAAGCACTACAAGGAATGGTTACCAATGATGAGTTTGAACTTTTGCACTTGCTGAGGGCTTTCAGTTTTGTAAACCTCGTTTTTCTAAATTTCGCGGGATTCGCGGGACGCGAATTTGCGCGAGATCGAATTCGGAAGCCGCGAATTCGTGCAAGTATGCGATTTGTTTTTTGCGGCATGTTAGTTCGCAAGGTTTTGTGCGTTTTAACGAGCCGCTTGAAGCGCAACGGCGTGAAGTTACCCTCAAAGTCGTTCACGGGCGAGGCCATCTTGTTTGCATGACGTATTTCCGTTTCTGGGCGCGATGTGTAATCTCGCAAAGTGTGCGGCTCGCTAGTACAAGTTCGCGTGTGATCGCAAGGGAAATCTCGCGCGAACTTACCCACGCGGTCGTGAACGGGCGCGGCCATCTTGTTTCTCATTCATTGCTATGGTTCTGGGCATGCTTTCTGTATCCTCTCTGAATCTCTGCCATCCTTTGCTTGTTTGAAGTTTTTTTTAATCTATTTTAAATATTATCTATTCCTCTATTTTTCTAGCTCTATATTTTTGTGTATTCTGCTACTTTTGGTTAATTTTAAACTACTTTTTTAAACTCTTTTCTTTTCTTCTTCCCTATTCTATTTCTTATTTCTTATTTACCTTCCTTTCTGCCCTGACCATGGTAAAGGGAGCCGGGAAGCATCCTGAGAAGGGGAAGGGTCCCTCACCCCGTGCCCGGCTCCCGTGCGGGCGTTTGAGGGGGGAGCAGGTCACAGCCTGGGAGACCTTTAGCGCGGAGGAGGTGGCCGCACTAGTTTTTTATGTTCAGCGCCGCCTCCCCAGGACCATCATGGCAGGCGGCAAGATCGCTAGCGGGTACGGGATCCGGGAGCGCCGGAAGCGGTGGGAGAAGGTGTGCCGGGCCATGTACCAACACTCTCGGGTCCGGCGCACCTACAACCAGGCCACCCACCATTGGACAGATCTCCTGGACCGGGAACGTGACTTGATCGACCTGCTCGGCCTCGAGATCCCCGGGCTTGGTGAGTAGTAGTAGCTATTTCTTCACTACTCTGTTTTCTCCTGCTCTGTGTGTTATTATATTGCAAATTTTAGTTTTTTACCAAGAGCAATAATGCTGCTGATTACATTGTAGGTAAGTTATATTTCAACATTTTCTGTGCATTTCAGGTGCACTGCTCTCCTTCTCAGTAGAGTTGCTACTATGCTTATTTGTTTTCGATTTTGTGTTCATTTCATTGGCCTGAGAAATTATGTATGAGTGTAATTTAAAGAACTGCGTAATGCTAGACACTAAGGGTCAGATTTTTAATTACCGGCACATCCCTGCAAAGTAGCAGGGATGCGCCAGTAATTGTGCGCCACGCCACCACCACCCTTGGTGCTCCGTATTTACAATGCGGCGCACCATGGGCCCAAAACTTCACCGAAGCATTATGCATCTGTGCCGTAAAGGCGGCGCATTGCTGGAGTTGCGTCGCAACGATGGCGCAGCTCCAGCAATGCTCTGGGGTGCCCTAACTCCCGAATGCTGCATCAAGCCGTACTTCTGCTTCAAGCAGGTGCAGGGTTTGAGTCACGCATCATTGTCCTAAAAGTGACTTATTGAAATCCTGTAGATTTCCCTCAGCCACTTTTAGGATGCGTTCCTGCGCAGGAACGCCCTCCTTTACGCCGGAACGCCCCCTGATGGCGCAGGGCTTTACAACGTGATGCATCTCCCATATGCGTCACGTTGTTAATATACGCCGAACCATGGCGCCTCTTTTGTTCTGCCGCTGCGTCACAAAAGTCACGCAACAATGGAGCAAAAGAGCCGCAAGGGGCTTCTAAATCTGCCCCTACAGACTCAAGTCCAGTCCTTCCTTTGTACACCTGGCAATAAGAAGAAATAGTGGTGGTGGATTGATAGTTTGAGTATTTTAATGACTGGTTAATGTAGTAGGAAACTTTTTAGTGTTGTCGCTGATCTGCAATCACGATGGACTTTGTCTGTCACTTCGCATGCTGCGGACTGCTGTCTGCCAGTCCTAGGCGAACCTTTTTAGTAGTTTGTTTAGTGAGTTACATAACTTTCCAAGTGGACGGTCCGCAAATCAAGCAATACTAATATGGTAGTAGACCACATGAGATAGGTCAATATATCCTGTGGAATAGTTGTCTATTTGCTATTTTGACAAATTATTTTGTTATTGTTCTTTTGAAATGTTTGATTTGGTTGACAAATATCATCCATGTTTTCTGGTCTTTATTTCTTTCATGTTGTACATCAGCTCCCCCCAGGGGCAAGAGGACATTGGAGGAGGCTGCTGCTGCTGCTGAACAAGGCCAGGATTGGTCAGGCGAGGGCTCCTTTGCTGGCCCCGGTAAGTTTTAATTTTAATATAGAGTACCTATTTTTACCTAGCGTTCCTCATTCAATTTTTTCTATGATCTTCTTGTAGACTGTATCTAAATTCTGATCCTGCCTCGACTATGACTCCCTGTGGTATTACTAGATTATTCTCATTAGTCTGTCTGTGTAGCTAACTAAGATTGCACATTTGGCAAAAGGTGTAAAACGAAATTCCTATTCTAGTCAGCAATAGCTCTATGCACTGAGTGCAATCCTCTGGGATTGTCCATAATGTCTTTTCAAGTCTTCTAAAGGTTTATGCTTTGACAATTACACACAATAAAAAGGTGAATGACCACCAAGAAAGAATAAGATACTACATTACTTTTGGTTTGGATAGGAGGACAATCCATACTACTACTGTTGCAGGGACAAATCTGCACAAACAGAACCATGGACACTAAATAGTGCATTGTTTATCAATTATAATAGGAGCAGGTAGACTTTCCACATACCTCAGTGATATCAGACTTTGAAGAACCCCCAATCTCCTTACTGACTAGATAGTGTGGCAGAGTCATTTAGCTCCCGAATTCATCGATGATTGATCCCCAATGATGATTGTCCAACGCAGGACAAAAGTACTGAGTCAGAGTCCAGAAGTGTCAGAGGCACAGACTCATGCTTGCAAATTGCAAAACCTTTTGCTCATTCACTCATGACCAAAAACCACAGAGTCTATTTAAGTTTTAAAGGTTTATTAAAAGAAAAATATTTATTAAAATCAAGCTTGTCATAAAACATAAACGGTTGATTAAAAATGGAAAAGTGCTTATAGTGATTTATTTCACACATTTATTGTGGGCGAGCCGAGCCCTCACCTGGTTTGAACTTTCATTTTTCTTTTTGGTGCTGAATCATTGGTCCCTTCGTCCTAGTTATGATGATTTGTTCTTAGAAGTTAATCTTCTGTCTGTTATGAGAAAAATGGTGCGTGTTAAAAAGAAAGCATTCATCAGCTGTGCCAAAATGTGCAGCGAGACAACACCCTTCCCTGGAAAAAGGGACATTTTTACTTTAGAGTAGACAGTCACAAATTATTAGATTGGTTTCTGTATTCACATTTCTTCATTCCTAGACAAAATACTAGTGAGTGGTGTATGTCTATGAAATCTAACATTCTTAAATGTACTTTGTAGGTGGAATATCTGGTGCTGGGCCCAGCGCGGAGGTGGAGGAGGAATGCTCTGGGGAGGAGGCGGTGCAAGTGCCGGACCAAACTGCTGTGCGGGTTGCCACGGTAGTGGCGGGCAGTGGTAAGCTCTTATATTCCTTACTTATTGAGATTGCAGACTACATAGTGTGCTCCCCGTGAGAAAACGTAAGGTTTGTCGAGATGAGAGACATGAAGAAGAATGATTGACATATAGTTTGAATGGATGGATGCCTGGATCATGGTACTATCTGACTCTTAGATAGCATATGTGTATCTAGAGAGAGTAGACGGTCACTGGATGAACTAAGAGTTACTTTGAAGAGCATGTAACACCACACCCAAACGTCCGTCCCAGTGTAGGAAAGGCAAGGAAAAGAAGTTGTAATTTTATCTGAATACTACCATGAATAGTAGCAGTAGTTTGTATTGCAAGCACAGCATATATCTGGCTATTACGATGGCCACTCACTACCTCTGTTAATAAGTTTAGTAGAACTCGGTCATTCATGTGTGGATGTATCACTGTTCATTCAATAAAAAGCAAAGCACCTAAAGTCATCCCATATGTAAGCAAATACATACCATGTGCAGTGATAGATAATCAGATTATTTATCTTCCTCATTTTCCTTTTCTAGTATTCATTGGCACTCTAGGGTGAAAGTTAAATTAATTAAGCAGTAGCCCTTGTAGCAAGTTTTCTCAGTGCCACCCGTAATAGAAAAGTCACCACCTGCATGTACTGGACTGGTACAGTAACGCAAGTCTGTCTCACTCATCATGGCGGGCGTCTGTTTTTCTCGGGTTGACTGCGCTGGCATTATGCCGGCTTGCAGAAGTTAACGTACCAATTTTGCTAAACAAGAGAGAAGAAGAAGAATAACACTGGAGTACTGTCATAGTCGACTCTAATGGAGTGAGTCCATAGTGCTCGTAGAATTGATTCCTTAAACTCCCACTAATGTTAGAGCAAGGATGAAGAAGTGGGAGGTTAGATAGATACTGGCCACAATAGTTATGTACTGCGCTTGCAAGTTGCTAGTTCTACTGTGACACAACTTTCTGCTGAATCATTTTGTGTTAATCTTAAAGAGCATTGGTTACAGACTATGTTTTTTTCTTTCTACATATAGATGCTCCTTCCAAACCAACACGGAAGGAGCTGGCTAGACGGGCCCGGCAACGGAGGCTGGAGGCCACTGTCGCCGAATATCAGCGGCTGGTGGCCCAGGAGGAGGAGGACACGCAGAGTACGTCTACAACATCTACGGCGACACCTGCATCCTCCTCCGCGTTCCCTGGGTCAGCCAGTCAGCGCAGCATGTCTCCAGCGGTACGGGGCCGGGGTACCGCAGCCACCCGCCACCACCGAGCAGCAAAGAAACAGCTGCCCCCACAGCAGTTGCAAAAAAAGGATGCACCGCCTTTCCCTGAGGGTGTCCTACCTCGAGCAGGAGCTCCTCAACACCAAAACCCTGCTCGAGACCCTCCGCAAGGAGCATGCCGACCTGGCCCGGAAAGTCAACAGCAGCAGCCAGCAGTAGGAGGAGACTGTCCCTTGCCCCTTTTTTTAAATACTTCTGTGGGTGGGAATTGGGAGTTGGGTTTTTTGGACTTTTCACGGACATTCGTTGGGGTTAGGGAGTGGGGGTAGGTTGGGTCTTGCGGGAGATTATTTTTGTTAGGGATATAAATATACTTTAAACTTTATCTTAGCATACGTGGTTTTTTTACGGCTTTTGAAGCTGGTGGGTGGGGGTTTAACAGTAAGTTTGTTTTCCTGAAACTTAAGTGGCATCTTGATTCAAGTTGTGTAATTAATTGCCCAAATGTTTTCAAAACTAAGTTCCTCTCACAGAGTAAGTGAATTCAATAGTCCTAGGACTTTACTAGTACTAGCCTCAGTCTCTCGTCTCTCCTAATACTCCATTATACTTCCTCCCCCCAAACGCTTATCTTACCTGTAATTTGTGTTTGGAAATAGGGCTAGGCACAGGGCTGGCTGCACGGCAGATGAAATGTCATCATTGCAGTGGTACTAGTGGTGTTACACAGTGGCAGTTGCAGCATCTGAAAAAAAGAATATGAAACCTTGTTTGTCCTTACCGTAGCATTAGAACGGTATAATAGAGAATATAGCAGGTGACAGTACCCTAGAACAGTGCCACAATGTAGCCTAACAAATGGTAAAGTATTGAAAGTATAACTAGTACTTGCGTTGAATTTCTTTGACATTGGCTACTACTACAAGAAATAGTACCAAAGGTGAAGGACACAGCAGCGTAATAATTTGCCACGTCTAGGAGGAGGATGTTCTTGATGACCAATCAAGTTGATGGCGCACATGAAAATCTGCTTTCATTTGCCAATAGTGACTTAGTGTCAAGCTGAGTAAGAATAGAATATATCCTCGGATTCCTTCACCAGCCTGTTGCTATGACCTTATCCTCCCCAGCAAGTGTGTGGAATTATTGCTGTCATTTAGTCACACATCAATCAAAACCACACAGCCCAGGGGAAGAGGGTTAGGGTATGGAAAATGGATGGGAATCAGTGATTTTGGGAACGTTTTGTTGAGAGAAGAAAAAAAAAGCACAGCATGGACAAACAATGATTGAAGATAAAGAAATCTTTGGGTACAAAGCTAACCATAAATCTTTTAAGTGACATAAAGGAAGTGCATGCACTACTGCATGCATGGTTACTAAAAAGTAAGTAGTACTTTCGACAACCGTGAATGAAAGAATGAGACAGTACAGGGCTGCAGTACTAATTATGCGTTTTCACTTGCCTATCTCTGCACTCAGAGAAACACTTCTTACATTAAATTAGGTTTAAAAAATAGCACAAGTAAAACCTATAGAATAGCTGTAGGGATGAATTTAGAAGCAGAGATCAAAGAAATGCAGAGTCACACTCATATAAGTTCACAGCAATAACATTACTTAAAAGATAATTAGAAAAGAACGGATACTGTATCTGTATGTTGTTGTAGTTGTCCTGTTGAATTTGGTAAGTTGATTGCATCAAACCATTCCTCTTATTAGCGGGACTCCTCCATTCCAGCTGATGCTCCGTCCATCAATGTTGGTGACCAGAAGACACCCTGTCCACTGCCTGCCTGGCGGATTCTGAATTGCGGCTCGCTATTGTGAAGCCTGACTTCATCCTTTTTTTCCCATTGCACAGACTGAAACCCGGCCTGTAATTATTGATGGAAAAACAGGAAGTGATATTAGAACACCACTGACAAATAAATATAAGGTATGTACTCTGTGTAGTGCAAAAAGTCACACTTTGAGTTTCCTAATAGACAATACAATATTTTTGAAAGTGCGTACTCTGTCTGAGTCTCCTTTTGAAGGATAAATAAATATGGGCGAATTAATTTAGCGGATCTTTCCCCTCAAGCTAGGTGTACTGTAAACTGTGTTTTAGAACAAAATTAGACCTTCCCAGCAGTGCTCCCAGACCCTTACTAAACCCAGTCGCAAAAATGTAGAAGACCCCCAATCAGATATCATAAAACGAGGCCTAGTAGAAAAATGGTGACAAAACGTACTTTGAAAGTAAAGTAGGCCCAAATCCCCCCTTACCCACCGTGGATTGTATTCAAACCACTTGCAAGCAAGCAAAAGTATCCATACCCAGCATCACTCCAAGACTCGCAAACCCCCACACAAACAGCCCCCCGCCCAAACACATGCAATACAAAACTGCTAACCCTAACGAGCCCAAAGTTAAGAATAGTGGCAAACGCTTTCTTTAACTAGGCTAAATCCCCCCTTTTCCACCATGGATTTTCTTCAAATCACTTGCAACCAAAATTACACATTCTCACGAGTGCTCTAAGACCCCAGAACCCAGTTGCAGAAATCTAGAACACCCCCAAACACATGGAATACTGCTGCTAGTGCTAACCCTAATGAACCCTAAGTTACAAAAAGTGCCAAAAGGCTTTTCAGCATGGATTTTCTCCAAACCACTTTTATCCGGTATTAGACCTTCCCAGCAATGCCCCAAGACCCGCCAACTCACCCGCAAAAAAGCACAACACCCCCAAACAGACAAAAAGCAAAAATGGAAAATCTCATACTTACAATATTTTTCGGCCTTCTTTCAATTCTGTCCAAACGCGCTGTGCAGCTAGGCCCTAATTCCCCTTTTCCACCTTGGATTTCCTAAAAAACAAATGCAATCAAAATTAGACTGTGCCAGCCAGCAGTACTCCCAGACCCCAAAACCCACCCACAAACACCCGGAACCCCCCCAAACAGCACCTTAAAGACCAGCAAGTCAGCAAAAACGCAAACAAAATTTCGCCTCCGATTTTGTCCAAACCACTTTTATCCGGTATTAGACCTTCCCAGCAATGACCCCAGAGCCGTAAACCCAGGCGGAAACTAGTAGAAGACCCCCAAACAGCCAAAAAGCAAAAGTACAAAAATGGGGACTTAGTAATTTTCAGGCCAATTTCCAAAATCACTCTATGCGCGCTCTGCAGCTAGGCCTTAATTCCCCTTTGCCACCATGAATTTTCTTCAAACCACTTGCAATCAAATGTATCCATACCCAGCAGTGCTCCCAGACCCCGAAACCCACCCACAAACACCAGGAAGCCCCCCAAACAGGCCCCCGAAAACATGATAGTGAGCAAAAAGGCAAAATCTTTTTCAAGTCTGATTTTAGCCAAACCACTTTTATCCGGTATTAGACCTTCCCAGCAATGGCCCCAGGGCCGTCAACCCAGGCGGAAACTAGTAGAAGACCCCCAAACAGCCAAAAAGCAAAACTTCAAAAATGGGCACTTAGAACTTTTCAGGCAAATTTCCAGAATCGCTCCGCGCGCGCTCTGCAGCTAGGCCCTAACTCCCCTTTGCCACCATGGATTTGCTTCAAACCTCTTGCAATCAAAAGTATCCGTACCCAGCAGTGCTCCCAGACCCCGAAACCCACCCACAAACACCAGGAAGCCCCCCAAACAGGCCCCCAAAAACACTAAATTGAGCGAAATGTCAGAAAATGCTAAAACCTTTTCCTCATGGGTTTGTTCCAAACCACTTTTATCCGGTATTAGACCTTCCCAGCAATGGCCCCAGAGCCGTCAACCCAGGTGGAAACTAGTAGAAGACCCCCAAACAGCCAAAAAGTACAAAAATGGGGACTTAGTCATTTTCAGGCAAATTTCCAGAATCACTCCGAGCGCGCGCTGCAGCTAGGCCCTAACTCCCCTTTGTCACCATGGATTTGCTTCAATCCTCTTGCAATCAAAAGTATCCATACCCAGCAGTGCTCCCAGACCCCAAAACCCACCCACAAACACCAGGAAGCCCTCCAAACAGGCCCACAAAAACATGATAGTGAGCAAAAAGGCAAAAACTTTTTCAAGTCTGATTTTCGCCAAACCACTTTTATCCGGTATTAGACCTTCCCAGCAATGCCCAAAGACCTGCCAACCCTCCCGCAAAAAAGCACAACCCCCCCAAACAGGCAAAAAGCAATAATGGAAAATCTCATACTTACAATATTTTTCGGCCTTCTGTCCAAACGCGCTGTGCAACTAGGTCATAACTCCACTTTTCCACCATGGATGTCCTAGAAAACAAATGCAATCAGCATTAGACTGTGCCAGCAGTGCTCCCAGACCCCAAAACCCACCCCCAAACACCAGGAACCCACCCAAAAAGGCCCCCGTAAACATGATAGTGAGCAAAAAGGCAAAAACTTTTTCAACTCTGATTTTCTCCTAACCACTTTTATCCGGTATTAGACCTTCCCAGCAACGGCCCCAGAGCCGTCAACTCATCCGCAAAGAAGTAGAAAACCTCCACAAGTGCAGAGTCTTTCTTCATTGGGCGTAATCCAGCCATCTGCTTTGAGGGAAATAGGAGTCTGGAGGAGGAGGATAGAGGAGCTTGTTCTTGTGAACTTGTAACCTGAGGAATGCCGACTGCAACACCTTCAAATCAATAAGCAAATAAGTGAAGACAGTTCTGCTGATGGGCTTGTTTTGTGATTAGGTGATTAAAGTTTTTATTTATATTGACTTTGAGAAACAAAGAAAGACAGACACACAGGAATAAAAGTGAATAAGGACGAAAAAGAAAGTTATTGATTCATTGGCTCATTTTCAGGGCTCAGTGTCAGGGAAGAAGAGTTCGTCCTCATACTCTGCGAATTCAGGCGGGAGTAGGTCACCTAACAGAGAAGAAATTCCCTCATCTAAGTTGGTGTCCTCCTCGTCTTCTTCCGGCATGTATTCTCGTACTTTGTAATCTGGTGGTATGAGGTGCTGATTCATCTTGATCATTGTTAACCTCTCCACATTTTTGGGCGAGAGGCGGGTCCTTTTGCAAGTTACAATGCCACCAGCAGCACTGAAAACACGTTCAGAGGACACACTTGCGAGTGGGGAAGACAAGTAGTTTATGGCCAGGTTGGAGATCTCTGGCCACAATTCTTTTTTCCCATGCCAATACGCCAATGGGTCATCATGAACATAGACCTCTGTTGAGTCATTCAGATAGTCCTGCACCATCGACTCAAGGTTCTCCACGGTTCCTCCACTTTGCTTACTTTTTGCTGGGACCTTTTGAGAAGCAAACCCAAGCTGAGTTAGCCAATCCTCTTCTTCACACAATGTTACTGTTGTGTCTGGTGCAGATGATCCGGTTGCTGGTATCTTTAACAGCTGAGAGGGAACATCACTCACTTCTGCTACAGCCACAGGTGCAGAAGTGGATTCTTTTTACTCCGGATGGCCTGCTGATGCTGATGTACTGCCTTTTCCTTCAATTTCCTGTTGTTCTCTTTCAAACCTCATGGCTGACAGAGCTAGCCAACGTTTGTACTTTGAAACTTCTGCGTCACCAAAAGGAAAGAATGCTCTGCCTGCCAGTGCCTTTTTGTAGCTTGGATCCAGAATAGTAGCACAAATGTAATGCTGTTCTGTGTGGATCTTTTGAAGACGTTCATCGCAAAGTAGGCGCTGTAATAATTTCTCCGCCAAATCAAAAGCTTCTTGCTTTTCTTCATCTTTTTGAAACGTAGAAGACACCGCCTTCAGTTGGTGCTCTAGCATGCGCAACAATGGGATAGCTTTTCCCAAATTACAGTCCTCCCTGCTGACTGCACGCGTGAAGACCTCAAAAGGACGAAGCATGTCTGTCAGGCTTTTAACTAGCTTCCATTGCTCCGCATGTATCCTCAATCCTTCATAGCTGTACCCTGTGTAAAGAAATACTGATCGACTACCGTACACTGCTCATACAGACGCTCAAGCATGTAGAAGGTTGAGTTCCAACGTGTTGCCACCTCCTGGATGAGTGCTTTCACTGGCAGTCGACGTTCATGTAGCAGGCCCCTCAGATGCTTCCGGGCCTTAAAAGAATGGCTGAAATGTGTGCACATTCTTCTGCAGGTGATCAGTAACTCGCACACTGGACTTTCTTCACTCAAGAATTTTTTAACAACCAGGTTTATACAGTGCGCAAAAAACACGGCACTCTGAAATCGTTACCCATAACCATGGCCTTAACTACATTGGTGTCATTATCCGTGGAAACATAACCAATCTTGCGTTTTTTTGGGGACAGCCATTGAAAGACCTTTGTGTTAAACTCCTGCAAAATGTTTTCTCCTGTATGACTTCCGAGCAGCTTTAAAAACGTTGTCAGGGTCAACACCAGCCCTTAGCTTTGCTGTAACTCCTGAAATAGAGACCCAGTGTGCAGTGATGACACATGTAATCAGTGCCTGCGCCACTGGTCCACATGTCTGTTGTCAGATGTATAGTGTGAACAGCACTCTTCTGCAAAGCTGCCCCAATCACCTCCAGCACATCTTCATGTAGTGCTGGAACCGCAACTCTGGCAAAATAGAACCGGCTAGGAACCTTCCATTTAGGGCAGAGCGTTGCCACTAATTCAAGAAAACCAACCCCTTCCACAAAAGAAAAAGGGAGAAGGTCCAGAGCTAGCATTTTAGCCAGCTTAGTGTTATACAGACGCGTCATTGGGTGGTTGCGTTCAAATGGGGCATCTGAAACCAACATGGTTCTAATGGTGGGCTGGACCATAATTTTATGGGATGATGATGATGATGACTTCTTCGACCCATTGGTGTCTCACTCTCTCCCACACTCTTAGTGTGGTTCACAGGGGGTGTGCTGCTGACAGGGGTACTGGGTGTAAGTGAAGTGTTTGACGCTTCTTCCTCTTCGTCATCATCAGATGAAACATCAACGGATAGAGTTTGCTGACTTGCAATTCTGGCTTCCTTGATCTCCTTTAGGTTCGCATGCCATTGGACAGTGTGCTGTCTCTCAAGATGACCTCTCTGGCCTCCCGTTCCATAGTTGGTACCAAGCTTACCACGACCTACTGCAAGCTTACAAATGCTACAAATGGCTATGTTTTCCCTTTTTGTGCAAACACTAAAGAAGTCCCAAACTGCGGCCTTCAAATGTCTGTGGGGGGCGGAGGAGGCGATACTGGTCATGCTGCTAATGCAAGATGAAGTGGAGGATGTGTGTTGCCGAACTTTACTACGTTGTGCACTTGCAGCACCACTAATTGAGGAAAGGGAGGTCGAGGTGGATGGAGGTCCCTTATGGCGAGAAAATATGGAAGCGGTAGGTGGTGGTGTACTAGTTAACTCCAATGGTGGTGGTCCCATTGCCTCCTCATTGACAACATCACGCTCAACAGCTGTTCGGGCTAGGGTAAAAATGTCTGTTTGCTGCATGCCCGCTGAGGCTGGAGTGGCGTGTATGATGACTGCGTCGTCATCGTGAGAGTCTTCATCAGCAGGAGTAGTATACGCCACTTCTTCAGCGTCATCATCACACCCCATAACTATGAGACTTTCGGGGACCTTCCTTTTGTGCTTAGCTACCTTTGTCAGATCATGGTGTGCCTCACTCTCAGACGGCAGTGGTGGTTCCCAAGTTGGATCCATATCATCAGAAGGAAGGGGGCTTGAAGAAGATGTAGACACCATCCTTGATCTTTTCCTTGCTAGGGATGTGGAAGACAATGAATGATCAGGAGGAGTGGCTTCCTCAAATGATACCTCGGCTTGAATGTCGATTTCCTGATGTGCCCCTACTTCGGGAGGAACAACTTTTGTGGGCACTTGTGCCGCTCCATGCACCTCTGCTTGCGCATCTCCTTGCGCTGCCTCTCCTTCCACATGTACTTGGGCTTGTACTTGCACATGTGGTTGTTGTTGCGGCTGTGGTTGTTGAACACTCATCAGATGAGTTACACCAACCTGTGTTGATTGAGGGACATTGCTGCTACTTTCTTGCGATGAGCCGACGTCACTGGTCGATGGTGACTGAACAACTAGACTGGCTGCCTCTGCAGCACTCAAGGGCTTGGACTTAAGTTGGCGTGGTGGTGGTGGCACTGAGCCCAATGGAGCGGGGGTGCTGCTCCCAGCTTGGTCGCCAGCAGATCCCGCTGCTGCTGCAGGCGTACTTTTTTTTTATTCCCAAAAAATGTGGCGAGTGTCACACCAGTCTACTTGGTAAGTGGCGCCACTTGCTTCTTCTGCTCCTTACTGGCAACTTTCTTGCTAGAGGAGCTACGGGGAACTTTTTTTGGGGCCATCTTCTTCAGATGTCAGAACAGCAGGCCACAGTTGCACGAGTTGCAGAGTTGTCTTGTCTGTGGCCACACCTGACGTCGTGTGACGTTATGCTGCACACACCGCTGCAGGACTTCTTCCTGGCACTGGTGGTTCTCTTGTGCACCTAAAAGCAATGGAAGACAGAGGAACATCAGTTATACACCCCAAAAAGTCGAAAAACACACAAAAATCAGCACAATCCCATGCCATCCATGCCCTCAATGATGTTTAAATTCAAGACACCCCACAGAAAGACTAGGCCCATGCACCACTCTCTACCCCTGGGCATAAAGGATTACAGCTAGGCAAAATGGGTGCAGGCCTGAGAACACTGCCTGCCTTCAAAACGGCCCCTTGCCCCCAGCACATGGCAAGGCCCTGCCTGTACCAGCACTCAAAATGGCCCCCACCCACATGGCCAGTCCCCAAAAGCAGCCAAAAAAATCGAAAAACCCACAAAAATCAGCACAATCCCATGCCATCCATGCCCTCCATGATGTTTACATTAAAGAGACCCCACAGAAAGACTCAGTCCATGCACCATTCACTACCCCTGGGCAAAAGGCCCCAACAGCAGCCAAAAAAATCGAAAAACACACAAAAATCTGCACAATCCCATGCCATCCATGCCCTCCATGATGTTTACACTAAAGAGACCCCACAGAAAGACTCAGTCCTTGCACCACTCACTACCCCTGGGCAAAAGGCCCCAATAAAAGCCCAAAAATCGAAAATTCCAAAATTGTAGTTGCAGCAACTGCAATGCCCCAAACAAACTTACTTGTGAAAATTCTAATCCAAAAGTGATCCAAAGAAAGTCAAAAAGGCCTCAAATCCAAATATACAGCAGCATCCACAAAAAGTAATCCTTCCAGGTCAAGATCCAAATGAAAGTGACCAGCACATGAAGAAAGCACTGGGAGGAGCCTGCTGCAGGAAGTTGGAGACTGTGGGGAACTTCCTTCCCCCCCGCTCCCCCAAAATGGACTCCTTGCAAAAAAAAGTGCAGGCAAATGTCAACCTGAGGAGTTATTCTGATAAAAATCATCATTTTCAGAAGGCTTATGCTGCTTGCTGGTGGATTTCTTGTGCAGAATTGCAAATTTAGCAATTTCGCGAGTGTGAGATTGTTGCTGCCCCCCGCATCTACCTGTTCGCAATTGCGAACTCTCGCGATGCGTGCTGTGCAAGGTGGCAAGCCGCGATGACGTAATCGCGGTCGCCAAACTCCCGTGGGGATCCCGCAGCAAGATCCAAAATGGCGCAGCACACGCAAAATATGGAGAAAAACAACTATGCAAACGCTGAATGACGGTAAGTGAACGCCGCGTGCCGCAATATTGTATCACCAAGCAAAAAAATCCGCTGCGTGCAAATTTGCGGATTTTCGGTAAATTTGCGAGAGTTCGTGGATTGCGAATTTGCCGAAAATCCGCAAATTCCGCGAGCAGAACGGATTTTACGCCCATGGGTAATCTCATGGACATTGCAGTGTGTGAATGTTCCTTGTCATCTCGGTGAGTGTGTATGTGAAGTGTTGCACCACAGATGCATGGCGTTTGCAGCAGCTATAGCCATCTGATGTGACTAGTAAGCAGTGGTGTGTGCCTGACTTGCAAAGTTAGCACAACACCTGTGACAAATCTTTGTCAAGTGGCACATGTGCTGAGGGTTGTGTCCACTGTTGTCAGTGACAGGCGAGTGATCTGTGCCAGGGTGTGTCTGTCTGGTCTGCTGAGGCTTGTTAAGTGGAGTTAGACATGGGACTGCTTGCCACGTGCTGTCCCACACCCTGCAGTTGCATGTGTTCTCCAGTGTGTGCCATGATCAGTGTGTGTGTTGCATCTATTACGACATCTGTTGCCTTTCAATGCCATGTAGTGCATTGGGGTTTGCCCACAGTCCTAATTCACATGCACAATGATGCAAGTCCTGTCAGCATCCTATGCCCTGTTCAGATTGAGCAGGTGTAGTGATGTTGTTTAACTTTGTCTTCCTGACAGGTATCTGCCTACGAGAAGGGAGAGATATGGCTGGAGATCGTCAGGGCTGTCAGGACTGCGGGGGCCATTGCTGGAAGCTGCACAACATTCAGAAAAGGTGGCAGGACATCCGGTGCTGGACCTGGCGTATCGCCCGGGTCCAGCTGAAGCTGGAAGCTCCATGCCAGCATGGCGGAAGCCGTCACCTCACCCCCCACCTGCTCTGGGTCCTGGCTGTGGTCTTTCCCGACCTCGAAAGGCAGTTTCAGGAGAGACAGCAGCAAAGAGGGTGTAGATACATGGCTGTTTGTTGTGTTATCTGTCACCTGCTTCTTGAGGTGCTCTGAAGCCTGGAAACACTCCCACAGTTGGGGTGCCTGGTCAGACAGGTTATATGTGCAGTGTATTTTGAATTCCCCATAATCAGCTGGAGCTCTTTTTCATCCCTTCCCCTCCTCACATATGTCCCCTGGTCTGTGTGTATTCAAATATGCACATGCTCATCTAGGGTGCAAAATATTTATACTGCACATTGATTAGTGCATCATGTAGAGAAATTTCTGTAACTATCTCCTCCAATGCTTCTTGGGAACTTACTACATTGGGTAACAAGTCTGCCTGCGTGTTAATGGATTTTAGATCTTTCCTTCATAAAGCCAGCTACCACCATAATAGTGAATATAGCTTTTGGGTGACAGACACTGTAGAAATAGGCTAACAGTAAATTACTTCATGTTAAACTTTTAAATACAAGACACTGGGCGAGATGTAAAACGTTTTTTTGCAAGCACAAACTTATTTACGACCTGTTTGCACATGCAAAATCCCTGCGGGCCATGTACGAACACTATTTTGCGAGTCGCAAACAATTGCGACTTGCATAATAGTGTTTAGCGGCTCGCAAATAGGAAGGGGCTTTCCAAGGGCATCCCTTCCTAATTGTGTCTCGCAGCCCTATGTATGAATGTTTTGCAACCGCAATTGCGGTCCCAAAACACTCACAATTTACTGCCCTCTTGAAGAGGGTGGTAATGCAGTCGCAAATCGGAAGGGGTCCTTCACCTCTGTACATGCAGGGCTAAATATTTTATAGGGGTGGGCAGTGGTCCCAGGGACCACTACTTGGCCTTAACAAATGAAATGAAAACGTTTATTTATTTATTGTTTTTAAATGTATCTCGTTTTCCTTTAAGTAAAACGGGGTGCATTTGAAAAACAAACTGCTTTATTTAAAAACAGTCCCTGACAAGGAGATCTGCTGAGCTGAGCAGGCCACCCTACTCTGGAGGGCCTGCCATTCTCAATGGGGTTGCAAATTGTGAGTGTCTCATTATTATTCATGAGGCATGCAATTTGCGACCCCATTGAGAATTGCAAACAGTGTCTCAGACACTGTTGTACATTGGAAATTGCAACTCACAATTGAGCACAAATTGAGAGTCCCACTTTCCAATGGTCATACATCTGGCCCACAATACTAGTTGAACTACAAGGCCTGCTTAGGCATGGCTAATTTCATATTTGAAATCAAGGTTCCATCCCACAAAAAAGAGTTTGCATGTAAGTATACTGGTTTCAGCAGCCAGGCTGTCTTTGTGGTCCTATATGCATGTTTTCCTTTTCAGCCTATTGGATGACACAATAGGTGCTACAGGCCTCAGGTGACATTTAAATTCTATTGCAATAATAAAAGATGATGGATGGAATGCAGAACATTGTCAAACATTCACCGCAATGGACCGGAAAACAAGCCTTCCCATAAGTGGGTCCCATACTCGCTATGCCACTGGAGGCAAGCTAGCCTGCCTGAGGAGGAGTGAGGCCTGGAAATCGGTCCCAGGATGCTAGTATTCCTGTCCAAAGAGGACCTAGCCTTGCGGTTTGGGCTGGACTGTTCCCATAGGGAGCAGGGATAATGCTGATTTGCATATAGCTGGGTCCAAACTGGGGTGGCATGATGAGCAAAAAAACATCGGATTTAACCCAGATCTGTGAGTTGGGGGAAATGTTTGACAATGTTCAGCATTCTGTACATCATCTTTTTGGGTTGCTATTTAATTTTCTATGACATTAGTGCATTATGTTACACCACATAGTGTGTCCTCACTCAAAGGCTAACAATGGCAATTTGGGGAGTAGCCAATTTTGCCACGTTTAAGGAATCAGGACACCTAGACTATGCCCTTGACAGCACCACCTTATTGTGCAGAGTTCACAAATCAGCAGAATCATTTCACAAAAATGTGGAGGTGACCATGCAAAAAGAGGCGCTTTTTCACAAGCATTAATCATGTTTTAAAGCAAATTTTTTAGAAAGATACTCTTAAGTACATATTATGCACATATATAATTTTTACATGCTTTTTGTATTAGTGTGGTATTAAACATATTCTCATATTACAGTAATATGTAACATTTTTAATAAACATTTTAACATACATGTAAACAAAATGTTAACACAGTTTTCACATACATGTAGCAGGTTAAAGAAAAATATACTTTTTCATTTAATAACTACTAGTACTACATTTATCATTTTATTAATCAGAAATGTGTTCATATGTTTTTATATTAATGTATTACACTTTTCAAAATGTATATCCATTTTAATAAACAATATTTATAAATAATAAAATTATATATTTTACATGCAGTTTAATGTAATGTTAGTTTTTTAAATTGGCAGCCATTTTTTTTATGATTACCCATACTTTCTACTCTTTGTCTTTCTTCTGAATGCAGTGGCGATCAGTGCGGTTGGCAGTTTTGGAATGCAGCTCTCATTTCAGGTAAGTGAATTTCATGTAACCTTTTCAAGTAGTGTGTTGGCCAGTCAGAATTAAGGGTCTGATTATGACCCTGGCGGTCTGGGAACCACCATCATTTAATGGTGGCCCGACTGCCATATTACAATGCAGGCAGGGAGACTGCTTTCAGACAGATGCCACTGCCAAGATTGGAGCTCCCATGGCAGCGATGGTGACCTTTTGATGGGTGGGACACTGCCATGAAAAGTTTGTTGAAAAGGCAGGTAAAGGGCCACAAAAAGAGACACAGGGCAAACTAGCCCATGTGGATTTTGGCCAGGGACCATGTTGTGCCTCCCTGCATGCATTGTCGGTGCTCGCACTGTTTGCAATGCACAGTAAGTTGCATGGAAGTCTTACATGTACTGACAGTGAAAAACTCCAAAAGTCATTTTTCACTGTGGTGAGACCTAACTCTACCATTGACTGACACTGGTTTACTTTATTTCAAATAATAAGTCTTATCTTTAGATTGGATTGAGGTAGAGATGTGCTTTTTGCACTCAATTGAATTTTAATTTAACGCCCACTTTAATGGTAAAGTCATATTTTAAGTCACAATACTGAAAATGCCACCTTCAGAAAGTTCTCCCAGTTTACTACGGCCCTGTCCCGCCACCTAGGGCCAAACCCCTTGCTGCATTTACACATTCAGAGAGTTGGCAGTTTCTTATCGGATCTAATAGTGACTTTCTGTCAATGTCTTGGGTCACATGACTGTGAATGACTCTGCTGTTGGGTTTCTTTTTTCCTTCCATTGAGATAAATGGGACTTAGGTGTGGACAGGATGGGCCATTCTGACAGGGTGTCTTGGGAAGGTCTGTAAACAGCCCCACTTACACTTCAAATGGCTTTGACTACAGAAAACACAAAGGAACCTGACACCAGGCATAACTTGCCTTTTATCACTCCATAGTTTGGAGCCTTGACCATGGGAATCAGGAGAACTTTCCAGACCCCATTGTGGGGGTGAGACAGGGAGTCGCCACACACAAAGGCATACACCGGGTATAAATATTTGATCTCCAGTGCCACTTGTGAGAACACTCCCGTATGTGTGGACTATTTAGATGAAAGATTGCCCTGCTGCCAGAAGGCTTGCAGTGTTGCTTGAAGGTCCGTCTGTCTGTCTGACAAAGGAAGACTGGATCTGCTTGTCTTGCACACAGGCTGCCCAGAGTTTCTCCTAGTGTTAGTTGGCTGACCTCCTATATGAGCTACAGGGACACAACAAGCTTTGGAGGCCTCTCTGAACTGCCCAGCTAACTAGCTTCAACTGGACTTGCCTGGACCTACCTGAGCCCTGCTGCTGGCCTCTGCTGGAAAGAGTCCTGATCCCAAAGAGGTGCCCCCAGGTCCTGTGAGAACTGCTCTTAGCTTAACTAGCAATGCAAGATGTGCACTTTGTGCTACATTAACTAGAGCCAAAGACACCAACCAACATGAATCTCCAGTGACAATGGGAACTTTGCACCTCAGCATAGACTATCCATAACGCTTGACCTGCTTGCTCTTCATGCCAAAAGGTTCATCCTCAGCCTCCTCCAACCTCAGAGGAACACTTCACAGCAGATTTGAGACAGTTCTTCTACAGCAGGACTAATCTGGTCCGGGTTCCTACCCACATTCCAACACAGTTGTCCTGTAATTATGTCTTTCCCCATCCAGACAATCATGAGCAGCGATTTGTGCTTTTACGTGCTATTTTCACTTAAAATTGTTCAATATCTCCGACTGAGTGGATTTAACATTTTATGTATTAAAATGTACTCTATTCTTTTAAATTAGTTTGGAATGTGTCCTCTGTTGTGTTTTTACGTTATTACCATTCATGTGCTGCATACATACTTTGCACATTGCCTCCAAGTTAAGCCTGACTGTTTTTGTGTCAAGCTACCAGAGGCTTGAGTACAGGTTAATTTAGTGACTTTTGTGGTGTGTCCTGACAATGATTGTGATTGTTACCTGATTGGGGCTCCCACCCCTTTCAATCATTAACCCAGTGCCTTAGACTTAACACACTAGGCTTTACATTTTTAATGCAAGGTGCAGCAACAGATATTTGTGAAAAGCGTTTTGTCATAATGTATAGTGGACAAGGATTTTGAGTCAATACTTGAAATATTTGTTTTATTGCTTTATTATTGGCATTGTTCTTAACCATTATACATTACACTTTATTATAGTCATACAAAGAAGTACACATACGAATACAGCACAAATGTTTCATCTCCGGTCAATGGGAGGCTGGACAGTAACACTACTACAGTTGCATTTCATTTCAATCTAGACAGCTAACATATGACCATACACAATAATGTGCATGCTGAGTTTTGGGGCTTAAGGGCTGTTAGGGTTTGGCACATGTCTGAGGGTTCCCCACCAAGGATTTGAAGTGTTGGTATCCACAAGGTCTGGAACGCAGGGGCATGAGCTCCCAGTAATGGAGAGTTGTTCGCAACAGCAAAGTCACGTCTTAGAACCAAGACTGGACCGCTGGGGCCTGTCTCCCTCCCAAGTGTATTGTGACCCAGCACTTGGCGAGGAGGAGCAGCATTGCAACTAGTCTATGA